>NC_069680.1:74757888-75060918 GCF_023699985.2 Odocoileus virginianus
CCATTGGACCACCAGGGAATTCCTTAAATGTCTATTTTTGGAATTTTGAAAATGTATCAATTCATAAAGTTGCAAAATAATACTCTTAAGAGTTTTACCTCTCCCCAAATGCCTTAAAACCAAAGGTTATACTACATTAATCTTTGGCATATTTAAAGTATGTTTTCAGATTTTCTCAGGTCACAGAATACTTTGAATCATGATTCATCATGTTTCTGTAGAACAAGAAACAGTGACTGATTTTATTTTCTTGGGTTCCAAAACCACTGTAGATGGTGACTGCAGCCATGAAATTAAAAGACGCTTGCTCCTTAGAAGAAAAGCTATGACCTACCTAGACAGCATATTAAAAAGCAGAGACTTTCCTTGATCGACAAAGGTCCATCTAGTCAAAGCTATGGTTTTTCCAGTAGTCATGTATGGATGTGAGAGTTGGACCATAAAGCAAGCTGAACACAGAAAAATTGATGATTTTGAACTGTGGTGTCGGAGAAGACTCTTGAGAGTCCCTTGGACTTTCAGGAGATCAAGCCAGTCAATCCTAAAGGAAATCAGTCCTGAATATTCATTGGAAGGACTGATGCTGAAGCTGAAGCTCCAATACTTTGGCCACCTGATGCAAAGAACTGACTCCCTGGAAAAGACCCTGATGCTGGGAAAGATTGAAGGTGGAGGAGAAGGGGACAATAGAGGATAAGATGGTAGGATGACATCAGTGACTCGATGGACATGAGTTTGAGCAAGCTGCAGGAGTTGGTGATGGACAGGGAAGCCTTGTGTGCTACATTCCATGGGGTCGCAAAGAGTCAGACACGACTGAGTGACTGAGCTGAACTGAACTGAACTGAAGAAATATTGAGGAGCTTACCAGGTTGGCAAAGAGTTGGACACAACTGAGCACACACACACACACACACACACACACACACACACACACACATAAAAGAAATATTGACATGTGGGATTTCACTGTACAAAACAAGAACAGCTTTGCTAGCAAGAAAACGTGACTTTTTGGTATGTGTGACCATCTCTGCCTCTCACAAAATAATAAATAACCTTTGAAAGAAATCACATTTCACACTTTTCCCATCTTTGCCCACTAAGCCAGTTTGCTTCTCATTGTTTCTTTTGTCATTTAGTAGAACTTTAGCTCAAAGGCAAGTGGTATCAAGTTAGACTTAAGCAAAATTGACATACTCAGTAAAGAAAACTTGGAAAATATAGAGAAGTAGGAAGAAAGTTCACCTTATGGCTCAGATCAACCATAGTTGATATTTGGCTGTATTTTTAGATTTAATTTTTGTCTTAAATGTTGATTACTTGGTGTTTTGTTAGCTTTTATAAAATTATGCTTATACTTCAAAAGTAAACTAGTAACTTGCTTTTTCCCATAGCATTATCCATCATCTTTAAAATGGAATTTGTAATGACTGTATAATGCAACTAATATACCATTCTTTGTTTAATTCTTCCCCTAAAATTAGACTTTTGTTTATTTATGGCCGTGCCACACAACTTGCAGAATCTTACTTCCCCAACCAGGGATGGAATCCACACCCTCCCCCTGAGAGTGGAGTTGTAACTACTGGACTGCCAGGGAATTCCCTAGGCAGTTTTAGTATTTCTAATTTTCCATAATGTTAAGCAATGTTGTAATATGTGTATTTGTATAAGATTTTATCTTGTATTCTCATTTATTTCCACAGTGTAGATTTTTGAGAATTAATTTGTTTAATCAAAGGATGTAAGCATTTCTGAATATCCTGACACATACTGTTTAGAAAAAATTTTAAATGGAAACATAGCATAATGACTTCCTTGGTGGCTCAGACGGTAAAGCGTCTGCCTACAATGCGGGAGGCCTGGGTTCAATCCCTGGGTGGGGAAGATCCCCTGGAGAAGGAAATGGCAACCCACTCCAGTATTCTTGCCTGGAAAATCCCATGGGAGAAGCCTGGTAGGCTACAGTCCATGGGGTCACGAGTTGGACACGACTGAGCGACTTTACTTCATAGCATAATTAGCACTTCTGGCAATGACTGTTGTTGTTTAGTCGCTGAGTCATGTCTTACTCTTTTTGCTACCCCATGGACTGTAGCCTACCAGGCTTCTCTGTCCTTGGGGATTCCCAGGCAAGAATACTAGAGTTGGGTTATCATTTCCTTCTCCAGGGGATCTTCCTGACCTAGGGATTGAAACTGTGTCTCCTGCATTGGCAGGTTGATTTTTTACCGCTGAGCCACCAGGGAAGCCTGGTAATGACTAAATTTGCCAAATGGACCCAATAAATACCAAATGGAAAAACACTCTGATTTGAATATTGACTTCAACTCTATGCAACAGATATGAGACTTAGATATATCTTGATAATGGAAACCATACATGTCTTTATTCAATTGGCTGTAGACTGGATGAGGATGAATAGTTTCCACACAATGTTGTAGATAACTGAATGACTAATATGATGAGACATGATCAGTTGAAGCCACTGAAGGTTATGCGAATGGAAAGTAAAACGATATTCCATTCTACTACATGTACCGGTTCCAGTCACCAAACCCATATGCTACAATCTGTAAAGATGTTACTGGCCTGGCATCTTAGTGGTAAAGATTTTGCCTGCAGTGCAGGAGACTTGCAAGAGATGCAGGTTTGCTCACTGGGTCAGGAAGATCCCCTGGAAAAGGACATGACAACCCACTCCATTATTCTTGCCTGGGTAATCCCATGGACAGAGGAGCCTGGCTGGTTGTAGTCCATGGGTTCACAAAGAGTCAGACACGACTGAGCATCTAAACAACAACCGCAATAAATTAGAGATACAACATAGGAACATCCAGATGGAAGCGATGTACAGAGCAAGGAACGGGGGCAGGAGTGTGGAGCTTCCAAGGTGCTCTTCGGACACACCACCCTTCCAGCACCTCGTTATGTTCACCTGGGAAGCATTAGCCTTGCTATTTTTTTAAACAGATTTAATTTTAGTGATGGAATTCTTTATTGTTTTTCAGGGTACTTTTTGTTTGTTTCTTTTGTTTTAATTTTTAAAAGCATTAACCAGTCTTTTTGAAGGATGGTCTGTAAAATGCAAACTAGTACAGCCACTATGGAGAACAGTGTGGAGATTCCTTAAAAAACTGGAAATGGAACTGCCATATGACCCAGCAATCCTTATTCCTGGGCATACACACTGAGGAAACCAGAACTGAAAGAGACACGTGTACCCTGATGTTCATCGCAGCACTGTTTATAATAGCCAGGACATGGACTCAACCTAGATGCCCATCAGCAGATGAATGGATAAGAAAGCTGTGGTACATATACACAATGGAATATTACTCAGCCATTAAAAAGAATACACTTGAATCAGTTCTAATGAGATGGATGAAACTGGAGCCCATTATACAGAGTGAAGTAAGCCAGAAAGATAAAGACCAATACAGTATACTAACACATATATATGGAATTTAGAAAGATGGTAATGATAACCCTATATGCAAGACAGAAAAAGAGACACAGATGTACAGAACAGACTTTTGGACTCTATGGGAGAAGGCAAGGGTGAGATGATCTGAGAGAACAGCATCGAAACATGTATATTGTCAAGTGTGAAATAGATCACCAGTCCAGGTTGGATGCATGAGACAAGTGCTCAGGGCTGGTGCACTGGGATGACCCAGAGGGATGGGATGGGGAGGGAGGTGGGAGGGGTGTTCAGGATGGGGAACACATGTAAATTCATGGCTGATTCATGTCAATGTATGGCAAAAACCACTACAATATTGTAAAGTAATTAGCCTCCAACTAATAAAAATAAATGAAAAATAAATAATTATTTATTTAAAAAAAAAAAGCTGAAGCTCCAGTATTTTGGCCAGCTGATGCAAAGAGCCAACTCACTGGAAATGATCCTGATACTAGGAATGATTGAAGGCAGGAGGAAAAGTCGACAACAGAGGATGAGATGGTTGGATGGCATCATCAACTCAATGGATATAAGTTTATGCAAAGTCCAGGAGATAGGGAAGGACAGGGAAGCCTGGCATGCTGCAGTCCATGGGATTGCAAAGTATCAGACATGACTGAACAACTGAACAATGACAACAATGCTTTCTTCATATATTAAAATTCTATAGTTATGTAATATTCCTTTTTATCCTTGATAATTTTCTTGTCCCTGAAGTCTGCTTTTCTATTATCAATAAAAACATATTAGCTTTCTCATATTTAAAAAAAAAAAAAAGTGGGTTCTATCATATAAGTTTGGGAAACTGCATTCTATAAATATCCTTTGATTGTTTGGTGATTTATAATGAACATCAACTTTTGTCAGCTTAATAGAGACTCAGGGAAATTATTTTATTACTAATAATTTAACCTGTACCAAGCACTTACTATTTTAAGGTTCTAAGAACCCCAGATGTATTAATCATTCTAATCTTTATAACAAGTCTGTCTTCTGCAGTTATTTCCTTTTTTTCCCCTTTTTTAACAGATGAGAAGACTGACATCCAGAGTGGTAAAATGACATGCTCAAAATCCCATGGCTAGGCTAGGAAGTGAAGAGTTGGGATTCAAACCCAGATATTCCAGGCTCCAGGTACTGTCCTACTTTTTGTTACCAGTGAAGTCCAGCATTTCTCAAACTTGTTTGTTGCTTTTTTCCCTACTTGAAAGCCTATTTTAAATGGAAGGTTTTTTTTTTTTTTTTTTAAACTTTTTGGCCATGTCTCATGGCATGTGGGATCGTAGTTCCCCAACTGGGGATCAGACCTGTGCCCGCTGCATTGGAAGTGTAGAGTCTTAACCACTGGACCCCCTTGAAGGTATTTGTATATTCTTTTGCAGTGACTGTCCTAGGAATTTTTAAAAGGTCAACATCACTCTATAGTACTTTAGAGGTACTAAAACAGTTCATAATCAAAATCATCATTATACTCTCCTTTCTCTGTTCTAATATTATATTATCGTAGTTAAATAAATTAAACTGACAGGTAGTGCCATGAAGCATTGTAATAATGGACATCAGAGTCTGAACCTTGGCTCTGCTTTTTTGTTAGCTAGGTGACCTTAGAAAAGGTACTTTATCTCTCAAAGCTTCTGTTTCTTTCTCTAAAAGGTTAATATCTTACAAGGTGGCTGTGAGAACTAAATGAAAAAATCATGTAATATCTGACAAGAAGGGTCTCAGTAAATGTTAATTACCCTTTTTTTTTTTTCTTAAGTCATCTCAGTTCTTTACCATGAATGATTATGAAAATAGTTGGGAAAGAAAAATCAGTTTTAAATTTAAACTGTCTCAGTGTTTATGCTGATATCAGCTACATTTCTGATAAGGTGATGTTGTCATGATACAGGTTGTATGGGAGTTAAAACCAGTTTCCTTCCGGCTTTCCAACTGACATAATACGCAAAACCTGACTGGGCAAACATAGACCTATTTATTAGATCACTTATTATTAATGTTAAACTAGCTTTGGTGCTGACTTCTCCAGTTCTTTTTGAAATTTCACTGTTGTCATTTAAAATCTGACAGACTTCAAAAGCTTTGTAAAATGCTTAATGGTTTAAATCATCCTTCAGAACATAGAAAGTATATTTTCCAAAGGGGTGTTCTCTATCTAGCAATATGCTCAAAATCATGCAGGAGGACGGAATTGCTTATGTTTTCACATTTACTACTGGAGGATTATTCAGTTTTTAATGGCAATCAACTTTATGCTTTAGGGGAAGTACTTAACATCTATAGCAAAAGCATGAATAGTCATTTAAAACAAAGTTATTACAAGAAAAATCTATAGGGAGTTTTCAATTTCACAATGATTTACTGCCTGGGCGAAAAGAAGATGGGTTTGGGTTGAGCCATGTGTGTGTGCTCAGTTGTGTTTGACTCTTTATGACCCCATGGACTATAGCGTGCCAGGCTCCTCTATGCATGGGATTATCCCAGTAAGAATACTGGAGTAGGTTGCCATTTCCTTCCCCAGGGGAATCTTCCCACCATAGGGATTGAACCCATGTCTCCTGTGGCTCCTTCCTTGCAGGAGGAGTCTTTACCATTAAGCTGCCTGGGAAGCCCTTGAGCTGTTTGTAGGGGATCTCTAATACTCCATTCTAAGTGCCTCGTAGTAGCCCTGGTACATAGTAAACAGTAAATATTTATGGCCCGATTGAGTTTGATTTCTAATCCCAGCTATGTACCTTGCAACTTCTGTAACCTTGGACCCTCTTGTACCTTCTAAACTTCCATTTCCTCTTAAGTTTTTTAAAAAAAGAGGTATCAATATTAACTTCCCAGGATTGTTGTAATAGTTAAGTGCTCATGCATTAATATAGTCAGCCCCACACATGGCGTGTTCCCCAGATACCTCACTTCTTTCTTCAATAATGTTCTTTTCAAGCACTCTTTTTGTTTCTCATTATCTAAACATTTAGTTGTATTCAAGGGTGTTTACACTCTTGAAAAAAAATGAATGTTTATTAAACTGAAATTATATTCCTTTGTAGCCCATACTTGAAATGTTTTAGCAAAAAGTGATTGTATGTTTGTTAGACTTTGGTTTGAATCTTGTCTTTAGTGTTGGGACTTTAGGGAAGTGATTTGGCTTCTCTATAAGGTGTTATGAAGCTGAAATGAGCAGAATATATAAAGCCTCTAGTTCATTGCCTGGTTTGCATGAGCCGCAGATAGATATTATTTCTTTAAGTTGAAACTGTCATTTAGTCTGCTAATTTACATAATTAATTCATGTAAATCTAGAGTCTACTCTATTCAAGCCCCATTAAGAGCAAACAGGAAGACTGTAAATGGACGCTGGGAAAATTATTATGTCGGCAACTGAATTTGGCCTTGCCTAGATCAGGTTTGGGGCTTCCCTTGTGGCTCAGTGGTAAAGAGTCCACCTGCCAAGCAGGAGATTTGAGTTTGATCCCTGGGTCGGGAAGATCCCCTGGAGAAGGAAATGGCAACCCACTCCAGTACCCTTGCCTGGAAAATCCCATGGAGGGAAGATCCTGGCAGGCTGTAGTTCATGAAGTCACAAGAGTCATACACAACGTAGCAACTAAACAACATCAACAAATTAAGTTCAGCAGAAGTGGTATTTTCTGTTATAATTGAAGTAGAATCAGTTAATGGGGTTATTATTGTACTAGCTTCCCTGGTGGCTCAGACTATAAAGAATCCATCTGTAGTGCAGGAGACCTGGGTTCGTTTTCTGGGTTGGGAAGATCCCCTGGAGGAGGACATGACAACCCACTCCAGTATTGCCTGGAGAATCCCCATGGACAGAGACGCCTGGCGGGCTGCAGTCCACGGGGTCACAAAGAGTCGGACATGACTGAGTGACTAAACAACAAGAACATTGCATTTGGCATGGCCTTTTTTGATGTTTTCTTTTTTGAATATCAAAATTTTAAAAAATGAATGGCAGAGACAGGTTCATGAGAACTCAAGGAGACCAGGTAAAATTTGCTATGTAAAGTTTTCATCTTTTGCTGATCTTCTTCATTAGAAATAAACATGTTCCTCTCCTTTACTAAAATTCAACATATGATATTGGTAAGCCAAATTTAATAAAACATTCTGCCCATTTTAAAATTCACTTGAATCGTTTAGATATCATATAAAATCAATTTCTACCATGGCAGATTAAGCATTGCAAAGCTGATGATAAGAATTTTATGTGAACTCCTGACAAATAGGAAGGATTAAGGATGTTACTGAGCATTGTAGAAAAAGGTTTACTTTTGAAAATGTTCCTAATGCCCTTAACAATAAGGTTTTTAAAGGGATACTAAAAGATCACTGTTTGTTTTGGGAGATAACTTTCTCTGATAAGATGTTAACATCTGTTTTCTGTTTTGTAGGGTTTCTTTCATTTATTAAAATATAATTCACAGAACGTAAAAGTTTCAGTGACTTTGAGTACTTTCATTGTCATGCAGCTATCACCATTGTCTGGTTCCAGAAGTTTTTCATCACCCTCAAGGGAAACCCCCTTAAATTTTCTCCCTTCTCCTAGCCCCTGACAACCATACCTCTGCTTTTATCTCTGTGGATTTGCCTTTTCTGCTCAATTCATATAAAAGTCATACGATATATTGCCTTATGTGTCTGGTTCCTTTTTCACATAGTATATTTTCAGAGTTTACTTGTAACGTGGCATATCAGTTCAGTTCAGTTCAGGTGCTCAGTCATATCTGACTCTGCGACCCCATGGACTGCAGCACGCCAGGCTTTCCTGTCCATCACCAACTCCTGGAGCTTGTTCAAACGCATGTCCATTGAGTCAGTGATATCATCCTACCATCTTATCCTCTGTTGTCCCCTTCTCCTCTTGCCTTCAATCTTTCCCAGCATCAGGGTCTTTTCCAGTGAGTCAGTTTTTCACATCAGGTGGCCAAAGTATTGGAGCTTCAACATCAGTCCTTCCAATGAATATTCAGGACTGATTTCCTTTAGGATTGACTGGTTTGATCTCCTTGCAGTCCAAGGGACTCTCAAGAGTCTTCTCCAACACCACAGTTCAAAAACATCAGTTCTTCGGTGCTCAGCTTTCTTTATGGTCCAACTCTCACATCCAGACATGACTATTAGAAAAACCATAGCTTTGACTAGACGGATCTTTGCTGGCAAAGTAATGTCTCTGCTTTTTAATATGCTGTCTAGGTTGGTCATAGCTTTTCTTCCAAGGAACAAGTGTCTTTTAATTTCATGGCTGCAGTCACCATGTGTAGTGATTTTAGAGCTCCCCAAAATAAAGTCTGTCACTGTTTTCATCGTTTCCCCATCTATTTGCTATGAAGTGGTGGGACCAGGTGCCTTGATCTTAGTTTTTTGAATGTTGAGTTTTAAGCCAACTTTTTCACTTTCCTCTTTCACTTTCATCAAGAGGCTCTTTAGTTCTTCTTTGCTTTCTGCCATGAGGGTGGTGTCATCTGCATATCCAAGGTTATTGATATTTCTCCTGGCAATCTTGATTCCAACATGTGCTTCATCCATATCAGTACTTTGTAGCTATTCTGGGCTGAATAGTTCCATTGTAAAGATATACCACATTTGGTTTATTCATCAGTTGGTGGATGTTTGGGTTGTTTCCACTTTTTGACTGAATGGAATGATGCTGCTTTGAACATTTGTGTACAAGTTTTTGTGTTTTCAGTTCTCCTTGGTATATACCTAAGATGGAATTGCTAGGTTATATGGCGGCTCTGTGTTTAACATTTTGATTAAACTGCCAAACTGTTTTTTCTGAAGCAGCTGTATCATGTTATATAGTTTTTAATGTTATTTAAGACTCTTGGAAGAAATGAGGAAAAAGTTTATGAAAATGTTAACCTAAGAGTGTTAGTACTCATGAGAGCCATTCTGGCAAACCAGATGAAAGTCTCAATTGTCTCATTTGCTTTACAGAATGAAAAATTAAGATATAAACCCACATCATAGAAGCAGTGTCATTTTTTATACTCTCTTATTCCTTCACCCACCCACTTATCTTAAAAGTTTGGAATATACTTGGAATTGATGTTGTTTACTTTCACATAAAGAATATGTGACTAAAAGTGACATATTAAGTTTCCTGCTTTGCTTTTCCTTAGTGAGTTTCATATTTTATTATACAGTTTACTAAAGCAGAGAAACTGAGCATTGTTCTTTCTGCAGAAAACATTCTTAATCAAAATTCAAAGTAAAAAAATAAAATTCAAAGTAGATTTGAATTCTGTTTAAATTTTCTTGCATATAAAAATATTTTTCAAAAATATCACATAAAGACCTCACTTATTTGTGTTCATGTAATGGGTAGTTTAGAAGTGCTTTTGTCTTCTCTGCTGATGATGCTACCCTTCCTTGTCTTTTGTTCTCACTGGTCATTATTAGCTATTCGAACAAACTTCACATTTGTTCTAACAAAGATTTATACAGCCTTCATAAATTTCCATGAAATGAAATTATTATAAAGAAATAAAGTATTTTTGTTTCAATAGACTTTCAAAGCAGAAAGGACACTCAAGAGAAACAATACTTATGGAGTAATTTCTAATATTAGATCACATAAGTGCTTTTCATGCCTTTCTCATTTAAGGTGACAATCCATGTGAATTTTATATTTGAAAGAAGAAATGTGATTATCAGTCATTTCATAAAGCTTGATATGAACCCTGGCACTCTAGGATAAATTGATCCTTATTCCTTTTAAGGATGTATGATAGAGATTGAGTCATATTCTTTGAGTAATGAAAAATTAAGGAGTTTCTTTTTTAGGTAAACTCTAAGTCAGCTTTGCAATGTGGACATCGAATACATTGTTTACTAAATTCTATAATTTTAACTGGTAATTTTCAGTTGTTTTCCAGTTATTTTGTTTTTAATATAATTTATGTTATTTCATTGGGTGATTTTATCTACTTCATTTCTGGAATGCCTGAGTAAAGAACTAGATAAATATTGGGTTTTAATCAGGATTTTTTTCTGAAAATTGAGGCTTTTAATACATTTTTAATATATTTTTTTTGGTCTGTCGTATTAATTTTTCAGTTGATAGCTTTCATTACTGACTAGAAGCAGTACAGAAAATGCTTTCTACCACCCTGTAACGTAAATTTTAGATTAAAAAATTTACCTCAAAAAAATAAAAAGTAATTTACTGTATGATTCAGCAATCCTACTTTTGGGAATATATTCTAAAGAAGTGAAATCACTATCTTGAAGACATATCTGCATCCCTATGTTCATTGTCGTGTTCTTTACCGTAGCCAAGACATGGAAACGGTGTAGGTGTTCCATCCTTGGCTGAATGGATCAAGAAAATGTGGTATGTATATATACAATGGAGTATTATTCAACCATAAAAGTAAGGAAATCCTGCCATTTGCAACAACATGGATGGACCTTAATGGTATATGCTTAGTGAAATAAACCAGACAGAGACAGACAAATGCTGTATGATATCACTTATATGTGAAATCTAAACAAACTGAAGACAAAAGAGAACAGATTGGTGGTTGTCAGAGGCAGAGGGGAATAGGTGAAGGTGGTCAAAAGGTAGGAACTTCCAGACTTACTTGGTGATCCAGTGGTTGGGAATCCCCCTGCCAGGGCAGCAGACACAGGTTTGACTCTTGGTCCGGAAAGATTCCATGTGCCCAGGGGTAACTAAGCTCAGGTGCCACACTACTGAAGCCCGCATGCTTTAGAGCTGGTGGTCTGCCATGAGAGAAGCCACCATCATGGGCAGCTCGCCTACTGCCGCTGGAGAGTAGCTCTCACAAAAATAAATATATAAAAAGGTACAAACTTCCAATTATAAGACAAGTAAGTTCTGGAGATGTAATGTACAGTATGGTGACTATAGTTTCAATACTTTATTAAATATTTAAAGATTACAAATGGAAAAATCTTAAAAGTTCGCATCACAAGAAAGAAAAGTATAACTGTGCAGAGTGATGAATATTAACTAAACTTACAGTGTAGACATTTTGCAATATATACATATATCAAATCTTTATACTGTACCCTTGAACCAATACAATATTATATATCAGTTATGTTTCAATAAAACTGGGGAGAAATTCATCTCAGATAAAACATTGATGGCTGCTATTTTTATTTAAGATACTGGTAAAGAGAAAGAAGCAGGGAATTTTGGAGCTCAAGTTTTATATATGTATAGGGCTTCCCTGGTAGCTCAGCTGGCAAAGAATCCGCTTGCAATGTGGGAGACCTACGTTTGATCCCTCAGTTGGGAAGATCCTCTAGAGGAAGGCATGATAACCTTCTCAGGTATTCATGCCTGGAGAATCCCCATGGACAGAGAAGCCTGGAGGGCTACAGTCCACTGTGTCACACAGAGTCTGACATGACTCAGTGACTCAGTACAACATATATATATTTAATATTTTAAATACCTCAGCTGGAATTCCATCACCTCCACTAGCTTTGTTTGTAGTAATGCTTCCTAAGGCCCACTTGACCTCACACCCCAGGATGCCTGACTCTAGGTGAGTGATCACACCTTTGTGGTTATCTGGGTCATTAAGACCTTTTTTGTATAGTTCTTCTCTGTGTTCTTGCCACTTCTTTTTATCTCATCTGCTTCTCTTAGGTCCTTACTGTTTCTGTCCTTTTCGTGCCCTACCTTGCATGAAATATTCTTTTCCAATTCTATTGTTTTCCTCTATTTTTTTGCACTGTTCACATGAGAAGGCCTTCTTGTCTCTCCTTGCAATTCTCTGGAACTCTGCATTCAGTTGGGTAAATCTTTCCTTTTTTCCTTTCTCTTTTGTTTCTCTTCTTTCCTCAGCTAATTTGTGAGGCCACCTCAGACACCACTTTGCCTTCTTGAATTTCTTTTTCTTTGGAATGCTTTTGTTCACTGCCTCTTGTACAGTGTTATGTACCTCTGTCCATAGTTCTTCAGGCACTCTATCTATCAGATCTAATCCCTTGAATCTATTTTTCACTTCTACTGTATGATCAAAGAAGGGATTTGATTTAGGTCATACCTGAATGGCCTAGTGGTTTCCCCTACTTTCTTCAGTTTAAGCCTGAATTTTGGAATAAGGAGCTCACAATCTGAACCACAGTCATAGAGTTTCTTCATCTTCAGCTGCAAAGAATATAATCCATCTGATTTCAGTATTGACCATCTGGTGATGTCGATATGTACAGTCACCTCTTGTGTTGTTAGAAGAGGATGTTTGTTATAACCAGTGTTTTCTCTCGACAGAACTCTGTTAGCCTTTGCCCTGCTTCATTTTGTAGTCTAGGGCCAGATTTGCCTGTTACTGCAGGTATCTCTTGACTTTCTACTCATGCATTCTAATCCCCTATGATGAAAATGACATCTCTTTTTTTTTTTTTTTTTGGTATTAGTTCTAGAATGTCTTGTGGTCTTCATAGAACTGATGTGATCTTCATAGAACTTCATTCAACTTCAGCCTTTTTGGCATCAGTGGTTGGTGCACAGAATTGGATTATTGTGATGTTGAATGGTTTGCCTTGTAAACAAACTGAGATCATTCTGTCATTTTTGACATTGCAACCAACTACTGCATTTTGGACTATGTGTATGTTGACTTTGAGGGCTACTTTTGTTGACTATGAGGGCTACTCCATTTCTTCTAAGGGACTCTTGCCCACAGTAGTAGATATAATGGTCATCTGAATTAAATTCACCCATTCCTGTCCATTTTAGTTCACTGATTCCTAAAATGTCAATGTTCACTCTTGCCATCTCCTGCTTGACCACGTCCAATTTACCTTGATTGATGGACCTAACATTCCAGATTCCTATACAATACTGTGCTTTCCAGCTTCAGACTTTATTTTCACCACCAGACACATCCACAGCTGAATGTCATTTCCTCTTTGGCCCAGCCACTTCATTCTTTCTGGAGCTATTAGTAATTGTTCTCCACTCTTCCCCAGTAGCAAACTAGACACTTCCGATCTGGAGGACTTATCTTCTGGTATCATATCTTTTTGCCTTTTCATACTGTTCATGTGGTTCTCTTGGCAAGGATACTGGAGTGGTTGCCATTCCCTCCTCCAGTGGATCTCGTTTTGTCAGAACTGTTCACTGTGACCCATCCATCTGCACAGCATGGCTTATAGCCTCATTGAGTTACGCAAACCCCTTCGCCATGACAAGGCTGTGATCCTATAGAAATAGCTAAAAAACAGTACAAATAGAAATGATACAGATATTAGTGCTGTTAAAGCAGTGTTTGGAGGGAAACATTGTATTAAATTCTTATATTAGAAAAAAGGTCTCAAATCAGTGGTCTAAACCAGATGTCAGTAAACTTCAGTTTGAAGGCCATATCTAGCCCATCACCTGTTCTTGTGTGGCTTGTGACCCAGAAAGGATTTTATGTAATACAGTGACTGAGAAAGAGTGAAAGAATGCTGATATTTTGTGATATGTGAAAATAATAGGAAATTCACATTTTGGTGACCATGAGGCTTTATTGGAACATGGCCATGCTCATTTGTTTATGTATTGTCTGTGGCTGCTTTCTTGCTATATCCATGGTATACAGTAATTATAACAGACTGTATGGCCTGCAAAGCCTAAAATACTTACTTTCTGACATTTTGTAGAAAACATTTGCCAACCGTGGCTATGGATACTAAAGATTTTAAAACAGTTATATGGGTATATATTTCTCTTTTACCACTTTTATTCAACATTGAAATAATGGTCCTTGAAGGTGTAGTAAGTCAAGAAAAAGATAATAATTAAGCATAAAAATTAGGAAAAAAGAAGTAAAACTCACTCACGTATGAGATGATTGTGTACATAGAAAATTATGGAATCTGCAAAAGCAATTTTAATCAGTGAATTTAGCAAAATCAGTATATAAAATAATTTATTGTTCTCTATATTAGCAGTGAATGATTTATAAACTGAAATTAAAGCTATTATTTCTGATAGCGTTTAAAAAAAAACACACCAGATACCGATGGATAAATCTAAGGATATGTTTTCAGAACTGAAAGGTGGAAACATTGCTTTTGTTGTTGTTCAGTCACTCAGTTGTGTCTGACTCTGTGACCCCATGGACTGCAGCACACCAGGCTTCCCTGTCCTTCCCCATCTCCTGGAGCTTGCTCAAACTCATGTCCGTTGAGTTGGTGATACTATCCAACATTGCTAATGTACATTAAAAAAACAACTAGATAGTGATAGAACATATTCATGGATTGGAAGACTCAACATTATTAAGATGGAATTCTCTCTACAAATAGATTCAGTTCAGTCTTCATTAACATCCTAATAAGCTTTTTAAAAAATAATTTTTATTTATTTACTGGCTGTGCTGGGTTTTTAAAAAAAATTTATTTATTTTAGTTGGAGGCTAATTACTTTACAATATTGTAGTGGTTTTTATTGTGCTGGGTTTTTGTTGCTGCCTTTGCTTTTCTCTAATTGCGGTGAGTAACTACTCTTTAGTTGCTGTGCACGGGCTTCTCACGGTGGTGGCTTCTCGTGTCGCTGAGCGCGGGCTGTAGATCTCAAGGGCTCAGTAGTTGCACTTCCTGGGCTTTAGAGGACAGGCTCAGTAACTGTGGTTCACAGGCTTAGGTGCTCCACAGCATGTGGGATTTTCTCAGCCGAGGGATCAAACCTGTATCTGTTACATTGGCAGGCAGATTCTTTACCACTGAACCACCAGGGAAGCCGCAACATCCTAGTCAGCGTTGTTTGCAGAATTAGATAAGATGATTCTACAAATTTACCAAGCTGTGAAGGATTAAGAACAACCAACATAATTTTGAAAAACACAGTTGGAGGACTTTTGTTTCCTGACGTCAGGATTTTCCACAAAGCTACAGTAATCTAGACAATGTTGGGGAATTCCCTGATAGTACAGTGGTTAGGACTCCATGCTGTCACTGCCAAGGGTACAGATTTAATGTACAGATTTAATCCCTGGTTGGGGAACTAAGATCCTGCAAACTAACGGGTGCAGCCAAAAAAAAAAAAAGGGTAGTGTTGGCATAAAGTTAAACCTATAGATCAGTCATACATAATAGAGATCTGTAGTCAAATGCTCTACCCCTGAGCTATACCCCCTATAATAGAGATCTCAGAAATAGACTCATCCATTTTCCCACCCAAGTGCCAAGTCAGTCCAATGGGGGAAAAAAGACAAATGTGGCTCTAACTTGATATCTATATGGAAAACAAGGAACTACCACCTTAACTGACTCCATGCAGAGAAACTATCAATAATTTGCAAAGGATCATATATCTAAAATGAAAAAGCAAAAATGATACAACTTCTGTATTATCTCATACTTCATAACAATTACCCAGTACTTCCTGGCTTAAAGCAACACATGTTTATGTAACAGTTACTCTGTGTCAGGAACACAGGAGGAACTTAGCTAGGTAATTCCAGGACAGAGTCTCCCATAACGTGGTAATCAAGATGTTAGCAAGACTGTAATCATCTGAAGACTTGACTGGGGCTTGAGAATCCCCTTCTGAGATGGCTTGTTTCCCATGGCTGCTGACTAGCGGCCTCAGCTCCTACTGGCTGTTGGTAGGACTCATTTCTTCACCACTTGAACACATCCGTAGGGCTGCTTGAGCACCCTCATAATATAGCAAGTGACTTCCCTCAGAGTAAGTGATCAAAGAGTGAGCACAGGGACAAAGTGACATTGCCTTTTATGACAAACTCTTGGAAGTTACCATCACTTCCACCACACTCTTACTCACTGCTCCAACCTACGTTTAGAAAATTAAGCCTCACCTCTTGAAGGGAAGAGTATCAAAACTTTGTGGACATATTTTTAAAATGTCATAGCTTCTAGAAAAAAGAAAAGGAAACCATCCCTATGACCTTGAAGTATTTAAATATTTATTGAATAAGATCCTAAAAGAAAAAAGACATGTAAAAAAAAAAATGAATAAACTGGATGTCATGTAAATTAACACTTTAAATAATACCATTAAGAAAAAGAGCAGAGTATGGAAAAAAATATTTCCAGCATATTTCATATTTATTCATCAAAGGACTTTTTTCTAGGTATGTAAAGAACCACAATAACCCATTAATAAAATGAAGAAAAGAGGAATAATCCAGTAACAAAGACTTCCCCAAAGAGGGTATTAATAATCAGTAAGCACTCGCAGAGGTAGTCAACATCACTTAGTCAAGAGGGAAATAATGCAAAGTAAATTCATAATAAGATACCATTTTATACCCTCTAAAATGGCTAACAAAAGAAAGGCTGAAGATGCTAAATATTGGGCATGAAGTGACACAACTAGAATTCATCCATTGCTGATGGATGTGCAAAATGGAAAAGCAACTTTGGAGAACTGTTTGCCATTGTTTTTAATTTTTAAAATACTTATTTGTTTGCTGTGATGAGTCTTAATTATAGCACGTGGGATCTCTAGTTGTGGTGTATGAACTCTTAGCTGTGGCTTGTGGGATCTCATTCCCTAACCAGGGATGGAACCCAGGCCCCTTGCGTTGGTAGCTTGGAGTCTTAGCCACTGGATCACCAGGGAAAGTCCTGTTTGGCATTTTCTACTGAAGTTAAGTGCTTCCAGGTAGCTCAGTGGTAAAGAATCCACCTGCAGTGCAGGAGATGTGGGTTGACGCTGGGTTGGGAAGATCCCATGAAGAAGAAAATGGCAACCCACTCCAGTATTCTTGCCTGGGAAATCCAATGGACAGAGGAGCCTGGCAGGCTACAGTCCATGGGGTCACAAAAGAGTCAGACAAGACTTAGTGACTAAACAACAACTGAAGTTAAACATGTAGCCATCCTATGATTTGGCAGTTCTACCCCTACATATTTAATGAAGGAAAATTAAAACAGCTGTCTACAAAATTATGAATTCAAGAATGTTCATAGCAGTCTTATTCATAAATGCTACAAACTGAAAACAACTGAAATGTTCGTTTACAAGAAAATTTATTAATAACTTGTGGTGTATTCACAATACCCAGCATCTGATATGCCCAACAACACAGGTGAATCTCAGAATCATTGTGTTAAGTAAAAGAAACTAGACATAAATGAACATGTACTGTTTTGTTTATATGAAGTTCAAGAAAAAAACAAAACTCTTCTGTAGTGATAGAAATCAGAAGTAATTATAGATTGGAAAGGGAAGGAAGCTGTTTAGAAAGGGACATGAAAAAACTTCCTGAGGCCCATAGGAACGTTTTGTGTTTTGTTCTGTGTGATGGTTACATGGGTGTAGACAATTGTCAGTTGTCATCAAACGGAACTCTTAAGACTTGTGCCTGTTATTGAGTATTTAATTATACTTCACATTTTAAAAATAGTAAACAAAAGTCTAGAGGAAGAATGTTTTAAGGCTGAGGGGATGGTGCTGAGATATGCTTTGGGGGTATTTAAGGTCAAAGGAAGAAAGTGGTTCAGGTCAGGAAGATAACTCTGTCATCTGTGGTTTGTTTCATTTACTCTGTATATTTTAACTTGCTTAGCAACAGGTTTTTATTTATTTATTAATTTTTTTTGGCTAAGTTACATCACGTGGGATCTTAGTTCCCTGACTAGGGATCAAACCTGTGCCCCCTGCAATGGAAGCACTGAGTACTAACTGCTGGACCACCAGGGAATTCCCAGCAACAGGCTTTTAAATTTGAATATTTAGTGTCTCCCCTTCATAGATCACAGCTTTGTCATGGCAAAGGGGCTTGTGGAACTCAGTGATGCTATGAGCCATGCCATGCAGGACCACTCAAGATGGACAGGTCATAGTGAAGAGTTCTGACAAAACATGGTGCACTGGAGGAGAAAATGGCAATCCACTCCAGTATTCTTGCCTGAAGAACCCCATGGACCATATGAACTAGAGAGCCTCTTGATGAGGGTGAAAGAGGAGAGTGAAAAAGCTGGCTTGAAACTCAACATTCAAAAAATTAGACCATGGCATCTGATTAGGTCACTTCACAGCAAATAGATGGGGAAAAGTAGAAGCAGTGATAGATTTTATTTTCTTGGCCTCTAAAATCACTGCGGACAGTGACTGCAACCATGAAATTAAAAGATGCTAGCTCCTTAGAAGGAGAGCTATGACAGCCTATTGTAAACCTAGACAGCATATTATAAAGCAGAGATATTACTTTGCCTCAGAAGTTCATATAATCAAACTGGTTTTTCCAATAGGTATGTACAGATATGAGAGTTGGCGTGTAAAGAAGGCTGAGTGCCAAAGAATTGATGCTTTCAAATTGTGCTGGGGAAAACTCTTGAGAGTCTCTTGGACTACAAGGAGATCAAACCAGTCAATCCTAAAGGAAATCAACCCTGAATAGTCACTGGAAGGACTGATGCTGAAGTGGAAGCTCCAATACTTTGGCACCTGATGTGAAGAGCTGACTCACTGGAAAAGACTCTGATGCTGGGAAAGACTGAAGGCAAAAGGAGAAGGAGGCAACAGAGGATAAGATGATTAGATAGCATCACTGACTCATTGGACATGAATTTGAACAAACTCTGGGAGATAGAGGACAGAGGAGCCTGGTGTGCTGCAGTCCCTGGGATTGCCAAGAGTTGGACATGACTTAGGGACTGAACAACAACAAAAATTTAATGTCTTGGAAACTTATCCCATTGCTAGATGATTAGAGAGAGAGAGGGGGAAAGGGAGGGAGGGAGAGAGAGGGGAAGAATTTGTCAAATATGAAGGAAGTGGTTTACCGGGGCAGAGGATGGGGGAGAGGTCCTCTCCAAAACCATATATTATTCACTTCATTATTAGATTTACAGAAAACCTTCTAAGTGGGATCCTTTGATAATGAAACTCCTTTGTATTGAAGTTCTGTTCTTTCCTTACCTTTCTACATTGGCCAATGCTTTGTGAGTGTGTTTCATATGATTACAATCCCAAAGAAAGGCAATGCCAAAGAATGTTCAAACTACCGCACAATTGCACTTATCTCACACGCTAGCAAAATAATGCTCAAATTTCTTATGGCAGAAAGCGAAGAAGAACTAAAGAACCTCTCGATGAAAGTGAAAGAGGAGAGTGAAAAAGTTGGCTTAAAACTCAACATTCAAAAAACAAAGGTCATGGCATCTGGTCCCATCACTTCATGGCAAATAGAGAAACATTGGAAACTGTGGGAGACTATTTTTTTGGACTCCAAAATCACAAGATGGTGACTGCAGCCTTGAAATTAAAAGATGCTTGCTGTTTGGAAGAAGAGCTATGACCAACCTAGACAGCATATTAAAAAGCAGACATTTCTTTGCCGAAAAAGGTCTGTCTAGCTGGTTTTTCCAGTAGTCATGTATGGATGTGAGAGTTGGGCTATAAAGAAAGCTGACTGCCAAAGAATGGATACTTTTGATCTGTGGTGTTGGAGAAAACGCTTGAGAGTCCCTTGAACTGCAGGGAGATCCAACCAGTCCATCCTAAAGGAAATCAGTCCTGAATATTCATTGGAAGGACTGATGTTGAAGCTGAAACTCCAATAATTTGGCCACCTGATGCGAAGAACTGACTCACTGGAAAAGACCCTGATGTTGGGAAAGATGGAAGGCAGGAGAAGAAGGGGATGACTGAGGATGAAATGGTTGGATGGCATCACCGACTCAATGGACATGAGCTTGAACATCAAGCTCCGGGAGTTGGTGACAGGGAAGCCTGGCATGCTGCAGTCCATGGGGTCGCAAAGAGTCAGACATGACTGAGCTACTGAACTGAACTGACTTCATATGATTCAGTGGCAGTGTTCAGGCTTGGATTCTGGCTCTACAGTTGTGCGAAGTCCAGAGAAGCCGTATGATATACTGGGTAAGAATTAGGCTCTGCAGTTTGATTTCCTGCATTCCAATCTTGGCTCCACTGCCTGCAAACTGTGTGACCTGGGCCTAGTTCCTTTAACTCCTATAAACCTGTTTTCTGAAGGGGCAATAGGATAAGAAGGAAATCAATTAGGTTATTGCAAATAATCCAAATGCTCATTTGAACAAGGGCAGGAGCAGAAGGTGGAGAAAAGTGGTCAAGTTCTGAATGAATTTTAAAGGTAGGACTAAAAGGATTTGATGATAAATTCAAAGAATGAGAAAAAGAGAGCAGGCAGTGAGAAAACCAAAGTTTTTGGCTTGAGGAACTGGGAGAGTAGAGTTGGCATATGCTGAGATGAATATAGACATTTTACAAAGGAATGTCAAGGCTAAAGTTGCAAAGTGTTTTTGTTGTCGTCGTTTCTTGATTTCGTTCGGTTTTTCATCTTTTTTAGGTGATGGGTGGAAGTGAGAGCAAGCGCAGGTTTTGTCAGGCGGGCCCCTGGGACACATATTATGCTTGAGATCTTTATTACTAATCATTATAGTTCAGTCCTTTTGCTATTACATGGTGTAGGGGGCAAGGGAATGTAGTGTGATATTTTAGATATCGTCCTTTGACTTTGCTTAGGAAGAGTGATTCTTGGATAAGTTGACATCTTGCTGTCTGAGATGTTTTCTAGGAAGAGTGGATCCGAAAGGTATTATTTGTCTTCAGACTCATTACCCAGAAACTGAAGCTAGTTTCTTTAGTTGTCAAACAGGTTAATTCTGTTTTCTACTTCATTTAATTCTTATCTCTGTTGTGTGATTCTTAAAAGTATATTATACTTTTTAGATACAATTCAACCTTATTTCTACTAGTATTTTATTTTTAAAGCCTTTTGGGGGGTGGAGGCAGGCTGGTTTTCTTTTTTTGGCTGCCCAATGAGGCATGTAGATTCAGGATCTTAGTTCACCAGCCAGGGATTCAACCTGTTTTCCCTGCAGTTACAGCTCGGAATCCTAACCACTGGACCACTGGGGAATTCCCTCCTTAAAATCTTTTTACAGGGAAACAGAACAGAGTGTTTCTCTCTACTTCTTAAGTCCTTCCTAACCATTGTTTTAATGTTTTTGATAAAATGTATTAGCAGGCACACTCTTCACTAATAGGACATTTATTCATGTATTTATATGGTTCTTAACTAGAATACTATGTAATTTATTTCTAAACTGAGACATTTTTAAGAGTGAGAAGGGAAACTGATGGAATAGGACTTCAGGATAGCTGTGCTTAAAACTAGGACTGTACTGGGCATATCAGCATGTCTGGTTACCCTGTTCTGAAGGCAGAAGAACAGCTAGAATAAGGGTCATTTCCTGTTTAAATACTTACAGGGAGAAGGCAAATGCCTGGAATAGGGGCTGGGAGGGAGAAATTCCTGCTGCATTGCCAGCAGGTCTAAAAGGTTCACTGTGCTGTACTAATCTTAGGGTATCTCAGGTGGTGATAAGAGCATCATTACAAATCTCTCACTTGAAAAACCAAACTCTGTTGCAAAGGAAATCAGAGCATATGCAAAAAGGTTTAAGAAATCAATTGTCTGCTTAAAGATTTGTTTTAGTAGTTATTTTAGATACAGGAATGAGTAATAACTTTTTAAAAAATAAATTTTTATTATTTATTTTTGATTGTTCTGGAGCTTCGTTGCTGCATGGACTCTCCAGTTGCAGTGAGTGGAGGCTACTCTCTAGTTGTGGTGTGAGGGCTTCTTATTGTGGTGGCTTCTCTCGTTGCAGAGCACGGGCTGTAGGGCACATGGGCTTCAACAATTGCTGCGCATGGGCTCAGTAGTTACCGCTTCCAGGCTCTAGAGTGGCAGCACTGTAGTTGTGGCACATGGGCTTAGCTGCTCAGAGGCACGTGGGATCTTCCCAGATGAGGGATCCGATCTGTGTCTCCTGCACTGGCAGGTGAATTCTGTACCACTGAGCCACCAGGGAAGCCCCAAGAATGAGTATTTGCTTTAAACTTCAATTGATTTTGTTTTTGAGGGACAAATAGTGTATCTTACAACCTTTCATAGGTGACATGAAATGTGGCAACTTTCTATCATTTTACGTAGGAAACTCAGATACTGGCATTTAGCAGTTATTGGTTATTTGTAATAGTAAAGACCCCTTCATCAATTACAGCCTTGTCCTGGTGAAGAAGGGGCTTGCATAACTCAATGAAGCTATGAGCTGTGCTATGCAGGGCCACCCAAGATGGATAGATCATAGTGGAGAGTTCTGACATTGTGGTCCACTGGAGGAGGGAATGGCAAACCACTCCAGTATTCTTGCTGTGGGAACCCCATGAACAGGATGAAAAGGCAAGAAGACATGGCAGTGGAAGATGAGCCACTCAGGTTGGAACGTGTCCAGTATGGTGCTGGGGAAGAGTGGAGGGCAATTACTAATAGCTCCAGAAAGAATGAAGTGGCTGGGCTAAAGTGAAAGTGAAGCTAAGTTGTGGATGTGTCTGGTGGTGAAAGTAAAGTCTGATGCTGAAAAGAACAATATTGCATAAGAACCTGGAGTGTCAGGTCCATGAATCAAGATAAATTGGATGAGGTCGAGTAGGAGATGGCAAGAGTAAAAATAGATGTCTTAGAAATTAGTGAACTAAAATGGGTGGGAATGGGAAAATTTAATTCAGGTGACCATTATATTTACTACTGTGGGCAAAATCCCTTAGAAGAAATGGAGTAGCCCTCATAGTCAACAAGAGAGTCCAAAATGAAATCTCAAAAATGACAGAATGATCTCAGTTTGTTTCCAAGGCAAACCATTCAACATCACAGTAGTCCAAGACTATGCCCCAGCCACTGATGTTGAAGAAGCTGAAGTTGACCAGTTCTATGAAGACCTACAAGATCTTCTAGAACCAACAACAACAACAACAAAAGATGTCTTTTTCATTATAGGTGATTGGAATGCAAAAGTAGGAAGTCCTGAGATACATGGAGTAACAGGCAAGTTTGGCACTGGAGTATAAAATGAAGCAGGGCAAAGGCTGACAGAGTTTTGTCAAGAGAACACACTGGGCATAGCAAACACACTTTTCCAACAACACAAGAGGCAACTCTATAGTTTGTCAATACTGAAATCAGATTGATTATATTCTTTATAGCCAAAGATGGAGAAGCTCTATACAGTCAGCAAAAACAAGATCGGGAGCTGACTGTGGCTCAGGTCATGAGCTCCTTATTGCAAAATTCAGGCTGAAATTGAAGAAAGTAGGGAAAAACACTAGGCCATTCAGGTATGACCTAAATCACATGCCTTATATGATCATACAATGGAAGTGACAAATAAATTCAAGGGAATAGATCTGATAGACAGGGTGCCTGAAGAACTAAGGACAGAGGCTTGTAACATTGTACAGGAGGCAGTGACCAAAACCATCCCAAAGAAAAAGAAATGCAAAAAGGGAAAGTTGTTGTCTGAGGAGGCAGAGAAGCAAAAAGCAAGGGAGAAAAGGAAAGATATACCCAACTGAATGCAGGGTTCCAGAGAATAGCAAGGAGAGATAAGAAAGCCTTCCTCAGTGATCAATGCAAAGAAATAGAGGAAAACAATAAAATGGGAAAGTCTAGAGATCTCTTCAAGAAAATTAGAGGTACCAAGGGAACATTTCATGCAAAGAGGGCATAATAAAGGACAGAAATGGTATGGACCTAACAGCAGCAGAAAATATTAAGAAGAGGTGGCAAGAATACATAGAAGAACTATACAAAAAAGATCTTCATGACCCAGATAGCTATGATGGGTGTGATCACTCTGGAGTGTGATCACATCCTGAAGTGCGAAGTCAAGCGGGTCTTAGGAAGCATTGCTTGTGTGCTAAATCGCTTCAGTGTTGTCCGACTCTTTGCAACCCTATGGACTGTAGCCCACCACGCTCCTCTGTCCATGGGATTCTCCAAGCAAGAATACTGGAGTAGGTTGTCATGCCCTCCTCCAGGGAATCTTCCCAACCAAGGGATTGAACCCATGTCTCTTATATCTCCTGCATTGGCAGACCAGTTCTTTGCTACTGGCACCACATGGGAAGTGCCTAGGAAGCGTTACTATAGACAGAGCTAGTGGAGGTGATGGAGTTCCAGCTGAGCTGTTTTAAATCCAGAAAGATGATGCAGTTAAAGCACTGCACTCAATAGGCCAGCAAATTTGAAAAATATAGCAGTGGCCACAGAACTGGAAAAGGTCAGTTTTCATTCCAGTCCCAAAGAAGAGCAGTGCCAAAGCATTTTTGAACTACTGGACAATAGAGCTCATTTTGCATGCTAGTAAGATTATGCTCAAAATCCTTCAAGGTAGGCTTCAGCAGTACAGGAACGGAGAGTACATCATGTGAAATTCATCCAGAGTACTGGGTGAATCACAAGCTGGAATCAAGACTGCCTGGAGGGATATCAATAGATATGCAGATGATACCACTCTAATGGCAGAAAGTGAAAAGGAACTGAAGATCCTCTTGATGAGGGTGAAAGAAGACAGTGAAAGAGCTGGCTTAAACCTCAACATTCAAAATACTAAGATCATGGCATCTGTCCTATCACTTCATGGCAAAGAGAAAGGGAAAAAGTGGAAACAGTGACAGATTTTATTTTCTTGGGCTCCAAAATCACTCAGCCACGTGACTGCAGCCACGAAATGAAGCCGCTTGCTCCTTGGAAGAAGAGCTGGTGGTGGTGGTTTAGTCGCTAAGTTGCATCTGACTCTTGCGACCCCATGGACTGTAGCCTGCTCCTCTGTCCATGGGATTCTCCAGGTGAGAATACTGGAGTGGGTTGCCATTTCCTTCTCCAGGGGATCTTCCTGACCCAGGAGTCAAACCCGGGTCTCCTGCATTGCAGGCAGATTCTTTACTGACTAAGCTATGAGGGAAGCAGAGCTATGGTAAACCTAAACAGCATATTAGAAAGCAGTGACATCACTTTGCTGACAAAGATCCATATAGTCAAAGCTACGGGTTTTTCAGGAGTTATGTATGGATACGAGAGTTGGACTATAATGAAGGCTGAACCCCGAATATTTGATTCTTTTGAATTACGGTGCTGGAGAAGATTCTTGAGAGGCCCTTGGACTGCAAGGAGATCAAACCAGTCAATCCTATAGGAAATCAACCCTGAATATTCATTGGAAGGACTGATATTGAAGCTCCAATACTTTGGACACCTGATGTGAAGAGCTGACTCTTTGGAAAAGACCCTCATGCAGGGAAAGATTGAAGGCAAAAGGAGAAGAGGGCGGCAGAGGATAAGATTGTTAGATAGCATCAACAATGGTGGACATGAATTTGAGCAAACTCTGGGAGATAGTGAAGGACAGGGAAGCCTGGCGTGCTGCAGTCCATGGGGTCACAGAAGTTCGGACAGGACTTAGTGGCTGAATGACAACAGCAAAGAGTAAAGAGTTCAGCATGAATGTACATGGTGTGTGGGTTGCTAGTGCTCAGTTATTAGCATGGTGTATTAAGATAAGTTCAATTGATTGACTGGAGTTAAAGAATAGAAGAATTGTTTATTTTTTAGCACCACTGTATCAGTCACTCTGGAGAACACATAGAAACTGTAACAACTGTTTCTAACTTCAAGATAAATAGTAGTAAACCAAATACTGATTTTTAAAAAACAAAGCAAAATCTTTCCATATATAAGTTAGTCTCCTTTGTTAGTCTCCTTGTTTTATGTATCAGTATATTTAGGAAAAGTTTTTGTAATAATACATACCTTCATGACTTTAAGTGGCTATATAGTTTGGCTTTGTATAGATGTGCCATAATTTATTTATCAAACCTCAGTCAATGAACATTTTCGTCACTTTTCTAACATTTTACATGGTACTGCTGTGAACATCCTTGTAGCTAAATCTGTTAGAATGTGCACAATATTTTCCCCTTTAGGTTAAATCCCTATAAGTGATGCTGAACAGGGCCCTATGGGTCTCCTGGGCACAGAGGTCATTTTGTCCCCTGTTTCTTAGAGGGCTTCCCAGGTGGCACTAGTGGTAAAGAATCTGCCAGCAGTGCAGGAGACCCACGTTCTATTCCTGGGTTGAGAAGATCCCCTAGAGAAGGGACTGGCAACCCACTCCAGTATTCTTGCCTGGAGAACCCCATGGACAGAGGAGCCTGGTGGGCTACAGTACAGTCCATGGGATCTCAAAGAGTCAGACACAACTGAGTGACTAACACTTTCAGTTTTCTTATAGGCAAAATTCCACCCTCCATGACCTTCTCTCAGTTCCAAATGCCTGAACAGTTGTTAATCAAAGGAGGAACAGCAGTGAAACCCCCTGAGGCAAGATTAAAGGACCAGAGAGGCTCATCAAGATTAGGAGGCTAGGTCACCTAAGGCCCTGCACAGACCATAATCTTGTCAGCAGCCCCACCCTTTTGAAACTTTGAAGAAAGAATAGACTAAAGCTGCTGCCTGCCATGTGGGAGACCTGGGTTCAATCCCTGGGTCGGGAAGATCCCCTGGAGAAGGAAATGGCAACCCACTCCAGTATTCTTGCCTGGAGAATCCCATGGACGGAGGAGCCTGGTGGGCTACAGTCCACGGGGTCACAAAGAGTCAGACACGACTGAGTGACTTCACTTTCACTTTTCACATAAACTTTTCATACTCACCAGGGGAGGGAGCACAGTTCTTGAGGCACTAGCCAACTGCGTTCCCCCTTTGCCTGGCAGAGTAATAAAGCCACTCTTTCCTTCTCCTCCATAACTGTCTCCGTATTTCTGTTTGGCAGTGGCGCACAGAGAGCCAAGATTTTGGCAACAGATACAAAAAAATAGTGAATTTTGAGTTACATTTGGATTAAAATCCTTAATATATGAGGAGTATGAGAGAACAGACACACAGGGAAATAGAAAAATGGGTTAAGAAGATAACCAGGTTTATAGCACAAAGGGATACAGAATTTTAAGACTTTCAACATACATTGCCATATTCCCCTCCAGAAAAGATTTTATCAGTATAAGTTATTTTGCTATACCCTTGTACCTTTTTCATGAATGTTTGCTTGCTTGATAGCCAGAAATGTTTTCTTATTAATTTATAATTTTTTATTTAATTTTATTAGAAGAACGAATGTTTTGTTTTTAACCATGCATTTTTTTCTGCGCTATAAACCTGGTTATCTTCTTAACCCATTTTTCTATTTCTTTGTGTGTCTGTTCTCTCATACTCCTCATATATTAAGGATTTTAATCCAAATGTAATTCAAAATTCACTATTTTTTCAGTTTGGAAATAATTAAGGAAATGCAAATGAAACACCAGTGAAGTACCTTTGTACCCTCACTAGTAATTTCACTAGTAAAATTACTTTTTAATATGCTAACAAATTTGTGGTGAGGTGGAACTCATGGCCATTGTTTAGGACATTATAAACTGTCCATTTCTTTTGCACACAGTGAGATACTATTAAGAACTATAACAATATATGTCATCTTTGACCCAATAATTGCATACCTGGGCATTTATCACAAGAAAATAATTGAAAAGTAATTGAAAATAATTGAAAAATAATTATATTTCTCAAATTATTTATTGCAGCAATGGCTGTAATAGTAATAAGTTAGAAAGAAATGAGTGAAGTAGAGAGTAATGGTGAACTAAATTAGATTCATCATGAAAATATTAAGCTAGCATTAAAAGTGATTAGGAAGTTATAGGTTGACATAAAAGAGAGTAGCCTTACATGGATTAAAACAAAATAAACAGTTATAGCAATTTTATGGTTACAACTGTGTAAGAATACACATTAAAAGCAAAGCCCTAAAATACAGTGGTTTGGTTTTTATATATCACTAAGCATGTATGTGTAGAGTTTCCAGTGTTTAGTTAGTTGAAAGATACTCTTGTGCCCATCTCACAGCAACAATGTAAGAAAGGGATTGATGTTATTCTCATTTGATAGATAAGGAAGCAATTATCACTGGACATGTAAAGAAATATATTTTTTTGTTAGGGATGTTTTCAACTATATACAGAAATATAAAAAATATATCATGTAGCTTCAACCATTTCAAGCTGCAGAGTATGGTTTTAACCCAAATCTATCTTACTGTAAAACCCATGCTTTTAATTATTACAGTCCTGTGCTACCTCTTCATTTTGTCATTTGATACTTTGGAGTAGTTTTGTGATGCTTGTATTTTTGGTAAAATGGACATGGAAAGGCATTCTAACGGGGAGTTTATAAGCTGGTGATAAGATGGAGAAAGCACTCCCTTTTAACTGCTTATATTTTGTAGCAAGCGTTTCTAGTTGTAGTGTTGTACAAAGACAAACTTACTGATACGGTTCATCCTGTTTTATAAATCTTTGACCCATTCATTAGACTCTGACCACTCTAAAGATAAAGGACTATGGTTGCATTGGTCTTTCTGACTGAAATGGCCTTCTGTCGATTGAGAAATTGTATAATTATTAACTATGGTAATGGATATGTACTTGCAAGTTTCATCTGGTATCTTAATGAGCTTTAACCCTCGGAGTCCACCCAAGCATTATCCAAGAATCATTGAAATGTATCAGTGTTCACAACTTAACTCTTCAGTCCATGTATATTTGCTCTGATAAATATTTTGTTTCCCTCTGCCCTCACTACATCCCATCCCCCTGTTCACAGACTCCAACTCCTATAAATCAGAGGAGTTAGTAGCTATAGCCTTAGCTGTAAAGACTTATTATTTCTTTTGGAAAAAAATGTACTCTTGCATTAACAGGACCATACTTTCTAGTCAGTTTTTTTTTTTTTTTTTTTTTGATGGGGGAAGTAGGGGTCCCACACATACAGGGGTGTATATTTAGACAAATAAGCGATGGCATACTAAATAATTGTTATGTACAAATAACCTTGTGTTTTACAGAGTTGTAATCTGTTGTGGACCTGTTTTGTACCGAGAGGTCTTGTCTGAACCCTCAGGACTGCTTTGTGTCAGCCCTGTGTGCTTCAGTGACTTCCCCTGCCTGGAGGGCAAGGAAAGCTCTGAATCTGGGAATCTGCAGCCTTTGGGCTCATAACCTTCAACCCTACTAAACTTGAATCCATGGACTGTGTAATCTAGTCTGGGTATAGAGTCATTTAGTCAGATTTTCCCTTGAAGAAAGAGACTAAATAGAACATTGCTTTTTTTTTTAAATTGAAGTATAGTTGATATATAATCTATATGTTTCATGTGTACCACATAGCAATTCATAGTTTTTAAAGGTTTTATTCCATTTATAGTCATTAAAAAATACTGGCTATATTCCCTGTGTTATATTCTTGTAGCTGATTTATTTTATTTTATAGTGTTATCTTGCCCTCTCCCTTCCCATTTGCTACTGGTAACCACTAGTTTGTTCTCTATATCTGTTGAGTCTGTTTCTTTTTTGTTACATTCATTAGTATGTTTAGTTTTTAGATTCCACATATAAGTTACATCATATAATATTTGTCTTTCTCTGACTTCAGTTAGCATAATATCCTCCAGGTCCATCATGTTGTTTCAAATAGCAAACTTTTTAAAAATGGCTGAGTAGTATCCTATTGTGTATATAATATATACCATATCTTCTTTATACATTCATGTGTTGATGGACACTAAGGTTGCTTCCATATCTTGGCTATGGTAAATAATGCTGCTTTGAGCATTGGGGTGCAGGTATCTTTTTGAATTATTTTTTTTGTTTTTTAGGTATGTATCCAGGAGTATAATTGCTGGGTCATGTGGTAGTTCTCTTTTTAGGTTTCTGAGAAACCTCTGTAAGAACACTGCTTTTTTTTTTTTTTTTTTTTTTAATCTACTGTGGTTGTATCAGACATCATGATACTAGAAATAAAAGTCTGATGTTAGGGAGAATGGTTGGTTCAATATAGACTGGTAAAGCATGATTGGATATTTAGTAGTAAAATGAATGCAGTTGGCTGGAATTCTGCAATGTTGTAGGGAAGGAAAAGATGAGATGACCCAAGGAAAAAGAGAGAGAAAGAAAAATCAAAGAGGTAGAAGAGTTATTTAGAAAAGAGTAGTGTTCTAGAAATTAAGGAAAGACTTTCACAATTGGAGTGGTGAAGTACTGTGGATGCTTAATTGACAGTTTGTACTTCACTGTTGTCTTCACAGAGATAGGAAATAGAAGTCAGATTGCAGGACATTCAGGAGAAAATGTTAAGTGAGGACCTAGGAGCAGTGAGGGCCTTACACCCTTTAAACATTTTGGAGATTACATATAGCAGGTCTGTCCCTTGAATAACATACCTAAGGCTGCTTCACTGGCTCCTGTTTTGGGGTGGGGAGAAGGGATGTCTTGGGACTATATTGTACTACGTTTTTATGAATATTGTTTAAATATCATTTCAAAATTTGGTCACTAACCATAGTCCAGTGAGTCTATGAAAAATGCAGGTAATAGACAGCCCTACTTGGGTTGAGTTGCCCCAGGCTTCTCCCTCTTAGGGACACCCTACCTGTATTTCTGTGATAGTTTAGTATCTCAATTTTACAATTGTCAATTTAGCTCTCCCATTAAAATATAAGCTCCTTAAAGCTCTTTGTTGTTGTTGAATTCCCAGTACTTATCATGATGCCTGACACATACTACTATTTGTTAAGTGAATAAATGAATAAATCAATAGTTTTCTGTGGTTTTTTTTTAAGCAGAAAAGTATTCTAATTTGATAATTTCACAGAATCAAAAAAGTAGAATGTTTTAGGAAAGAGGAATTGATAACCAATTACAAATGGCAATAAGATGGGGGTTAAAAACTGATCTTCAGATTTGGCTATTAGGGGTCATTGGTTTCCATAGTAAAAAGTGTTATACAAAATGATTGAAGTAAGAGCCATATTTAAGTGGATTGAAGAATAAATAGGAAGTGAGAACAAAGAAACAATATGGAAGCTTGTTTTTTTATTTTTTAAAATTTATTTATTTTTAATTGAAGGATAATTGCTTTACAGAATTTTGTTTTTTTCTGTCAGACCTCAATATGAATCAGCCAAAGATATAATTAGTTGAAGCTAAAGGAAAGAAACTGTTGGAGACAAATCCAAAGATTCAAGAGAGGGAAGTTCATTAGCATAGTAATTTTATGTATTTAATTTGAAGGTATCTAAGTGTTTCTACACAGAACTATACAAAAAAGATCCTCACGACCCAGATAATCATAATGGTATGATCACTCCCCCAGACCCAGACATCCTGGAATGTGAAGTCAAGCAGGCCTTAGGAAGCATCACTACGAACAAAGCTAGTGGAGGTGATGGAATACCAGTTGAGCTATTTCAAATCCAAAAAGATGATGCTGTGAAAGTGCTGCACTCAATATGCCAACAAATTTGGAAAACTCAGCAGTGGCCAAAGGACTGGAAAAGGTCTGTTTTCATTCCAATCCCAAAGAAAGGCAATGCCAAAGAACGCTCAAACTACCACACAATTGCACTCATCTCACATGCTAGTAAAGTAATGCTCAAAATTCTCCAAGCCAGGCTTCAACAATACGTGAACCGTGAACTTCCAGATGTTCAAGCTGGATTTAGAAAAAGGCAGAGGAACCAGAGATCAGATTGTCAACATCTACTGGATCATTGAAAAAGCAAGAGAGTTCCAGAAAAACATCTACTTCTGCTTTATTGACTGTGCCAAAGCCTTTGATTGTGTGGATCACAACAAACTGTGGAAAATTCTGAAAGAGATGGGAATACCAGACCACTTGATCCATCTCTTGAGAAACCTATATACAGGTCAGGAAGCAACAGTTAGAACTGGACATGCAACAACAGACTGGTTCCAAATCGAGAAAGGAGTACGTCAAGGCTGTATATTGTCACCCTGATTATTTAACTTATATGCAGAGTACATCATGAGAAACTGCTGGGCTGGAATAAGCACAAGCTGGAATCAAGATTGCCAGGAGAAATATCACTAACCTCATATATGCAGATGACACCACCCTTAGGGCAGAAAGTGAAGAACTAAAGAACCTCTTGAAGAAAGTGAAAGAGGAGAGTGAAAAAGTTGGCTTAAAACTCAGCATTCAGAAAACCAAGATCATGGCATCTGGTTCCATCAAGTCATGGCAAATGGGGAAACAATGGAAACAGTGAGAGACTTTATTTTGGGGGCTCTAAAATCACTGTAGGTGGTGACTGCAGCCATGAAATTAAAAAATGCTTACTCCTTGAATGGAAAATTATGACCAACCTGGGCAGCATATTAAAAAGCAGAGATATTACTTTGCCAACAAAGGTCCATCTAGTCAAAGCTATGGTTTTTCCAGTAGCCATGTATGGATGTGAGAGTTGGATATGAAGAAAGCTGAGTGCCGAAGAATGGATGCTTTTGAACTGTGGTGTTGGAGAAGACTCTTGAGAGTCCCCTGATCCAACCAGTCAATCCTAAAGGAAATCAGTCCTGAATATTCACTGGAAGGAGTACTGCTGAAGCTGAAACTCCAATACTTTGGCCACCTGATGGGAAGAACTGACTCACTGGAAAAGACCCTGATGCTGGGAAAGATTGAAGGTGGGAGGAAAAGGGGATGATCGAGGATGAGATGGTTTGATGGCATCACCGACTCAATGGACATGAGTTTGAGTAAACTCTGGGAGTTGGTGATGGACAGGGAGGCCTGGCATGCTGCAGTCCATGGGGTTGAAAAGAGTCGGACACGACTGAGCGACTGAACTAAACTGAACTGAAGTATTTCTACCTACTTTCCTGGATAATATATTCCTCCCTCTTCCACTTGGTTTTGATATCAGTATATCTTTTTAGAGTGTTTTTTGCTGTGCTATTTGGAGCCCCCTAGTGACCAATTTTCATACTGTCAGTAGGTGCCCAATATGCTACTGGAGACCAGTGGAGAAATAACTCCATAAAGAATGAAGGGATGTCAGCCATTAAAAAGAATTCATTTGAATCAGTTCTAATGAGATGGATGAAACTGGAGCCCATTATACAGAGCGAAGTAAGCCAGAAAGATAAAGACCATTACAGTATACTAACACATATATATGGACTTTAGAAAGATGGTAACGATAACCCTATATGCAAAACAGAAAAAGAGACTCAGATGTATGGAACAGACTTGTGGACTCTGGGAGAAGGCGAGGGTGGGATGTTTCAGGAGAACAGCATTGAAACATGTATATTATCTAGGGTGAAACAGATCACCAGCCTTGGTTGGGTGCATGAGACAAGTGCTCGGGCCTGGTGCACTGGGAAGACCCAGAGGGATCGGGTGGAGAGGGAGGTGGGAGGGGGGACTGGGATGGGGAGTACATGTAAATCCATGGCTAATTCATATCAATGTATAACAAAAACTACTGTAATGATGTAAAGTAATTAGCCTCCAACTAATAAAAATTTAAAAAAATAAATAAATAAATAAAATGCATTAAAAAAAAAAAAAAAGAACGAAGGGATGGAGCCAAAGCAAAAACAATACCCAGTTGTGGATGTGACTGGTGATAGAAGCAAGGTCTGATGCTGTCAAGAGCAATATTTCATAGGAACCTTGAATGTTAGGTCCATGAATCAAGGCAAATTGGAAGTGGTCAAACAGGAGATGGCAAGAGTGAATGTCGACATTCTAGGAATCAGTGAACTAAGATGGACTGGAATGGGTGAATTTAACTCGGATGACCATTATATCTACTACTGTGGGCAGGAATCCCTTAGAAGAAATGGAGTAGCCATCATGGTCAACAAAAGAGTCCAAAATGCAGTACTTGGATGCAATCTCAAATACAACAGAATGATCTCTGTTCGTTTCCAAGGCAAGCCATTCAATATCACGGTAATCCAAGCCTATGCCCCAACCAGTAATGCTGAAGAAGCTGAAGTTGAACGGTTCTATGAAGACCTACAAGACCTTTTAGAACTAACACCCAAAAAAGATGTCCTTTTCATTATAGGGGACTGGAATGCAAAAGTAGGAAGTCAAGAAACACCTGGAGTAACAGGCAAATTTGGCCTTGGAGTACAGAAAAGCAGGGAAAAGGCTAATAGAGTTTTGCCAAGAGAACGCACTGGTCATAGCAAACACCCTCTTCCAACAACACAAGGGAAGACTCTACACATGGATGTCACCAGATGGTCAACCCCGAAATCAGATTGATTATATTCTCTGCAGCCAAAGATGGAGAAGCTCTATACAGTCAGCAAAAACAAGACCAGGAGCTGACTGTGGCTCAGATCATGAACTCCTTATTGCCAAATTCAGACTTAAATTGAAGAAAGTAGGGAAAACCACTAGACCATTCAGGTATGACCTAAATCAAATCCCTTATGACTATACAGTGGAAGTGAGAAATAGATTTAAGGGACTAGATCTCATAGAGTGCCTGATGTACTATGGACAGAGGTTCATGACATTGTACAGGAGACAGGGATCAAGACCATCCCCATGGAAAAGAAATGCAAAAAGGCAAAATGGTTGTCTGAGGAGGCCTTACAAATAGCTGTGAAAAGAAGAGAAGGGAAAAGCAAAGGAGAAAAGGAAAGATATTCCCATTTGAATGCAGAGTTCCAAAGAATAGCCAGGAGAGATAAGAAAGCCTTCCTCAGCGATCAATGCAAAGAAATAGAGGAAAACAACAGAATGGGAAAGACTAGAGATCTCTTCAAGAAAATTAGAAATACCAAGGCAACATTTCATGCAAAGATGGGTTCGGTAAAGGACAGAAATGGTATGGACCTAACAGAAGCAGAAGATATTAAGAAGAGGTGGCAAGAACACACAGAAGGACTGTACAAAAAAGATCTTCACAACCCAGATAATCACAATGGTATGATCACTCACCTAGAGCCAGACATCCTGGAATGTAAAGTCAGGTGGGCCTTAGAAAGCATCACTACGAACAAAGCTAGTGGAGGTGATGGAATTGCAGTTGAGCTATTTCAAATCCAAAAAGATGATGCTGTGAGAATGCTGCACTCAATATGCCAGCAAATTTGGAAAACTCAGCAGTGGCCACAGGAATGGAAAAGGTCAGTTTTCATTCCAATCCCAAAGAAAGGCAATGCCAAAGAACACTCAAACTACTGCACAATTGCACTCATCTCACATGCTAGTAAAGTAATGCTCAAAATTCTCCAAGCCAGGCTTCAGCAATCTGTGAACCGTGAACTTCCAGATGTTCAAGCTGGTTTTAGAAAAGGCAGAGGAACCAGAGATCAAATTGCCAACATCTGCTGGGTCATTGAAAAAGCAAGAGAGTTCCAGAAAAACATCTACTTCTGCTTTATTGACTATGCCAAAGCTTTTGACTGTGTGGATCACAATAAACTGTGGAAAATTCTGAAAGAGATGGGAATACCAGACCACTTGATCCATCTCTTGAGAAACCTATATACAGGTCAGGAAGCAACAGTTAGAACTGGACATGCAACAACAGACTGGTTCCAAATCGAGAAAGGAGTACGTCAAGGCTGTATATTGTCACCCTGATTATTTAACTTATATGCAGAGTACATCATGAGAAACGCTGGGCTGGAATAAGCACAAGCTGGAATCAAGATTGCCAGGAGAAATATCAGATATTTCTATACAGTAACCTCAGATATGCAGATGACACCACCCTTATGGCAGAAAGTGAAGAGGAACTAAAAAGCCTCTTGAAGAAAGTGAAAGAGGAGAGTGAAAAAGCTAAAACAAAGATCATGGCATCTGGTCCCATCACTTCATGGGAAATAGATGGGAAACAGTGGAAGCAGTGTCAGACTTTACTTTTTTGGGCTCCAAAATCACTGCAGATGGTGATTGCAGCCATGAAATTAAAAGACATTTACTCCTTGGAAGGAAAGTTATGCCAACCTAGATAGCATATTAAAAAGCAGAGATATTACTTTGCCAACAAAGGTCCATCTGGTCAAGGCTATGGTTTTTCCAGTAGTCATGTATGGATGTGAGAGTTGGACTATAAAGAAGGCTGAGTGCCGAAGAATTGATGCTTTTGAACTGTGGTGTTGGAGAAGACTCTTGAGAGTCCCTTAGACTGCAAGGAGATCCATCCAGTCCATTCTAAAGGAGATCAGATCCTGGGTGTTCATTCGAAGGACTGATACTGAAGCTGAAACTCCAATCGTTTGGCCACCTCATGCGAAGAGCTGACTCATTGGAAAAGACCCTGATGCTGGGAAAGATTGAGGGCAGGAGGAGAAGGGGACCATAGAGGATGAGATGGCTGGATTGCATCAGCAACTCTATGGACATTAGTTTGAGTAAACTCCGGGGGTTGGTGATGGACAGGGAGGCCTGGTGTGCTGCTATTCATGGGGTCGCAAAGAGTCGGACCCGACTGAGTGACTGAACTGAACTGAGTGACCAGTTTGGTAATGATATATAAATTTTTAAAAAGTGTAGTATTAGTTGGTCAGTCATGTTTGACTCTTTGGGACCTGTAACCTGCCAGTATCCTCTGTCCATGGGATTTTCTGGGCAAGCATACAGGAGTGGATTGCCGTTTCCTTCTCAATGGGATCTTCCCAATCCAAGGATCGAACCCAGGTCTCCCACATTACAGCAGGTTCTTTACTGTCTGAACCACCAGGAAAGCACAAAATTTAAATAGTAAGCCATCCATTAGATCTAATATATCAATTATTTTTTCTGCAGGTTTTTATTTCTCTGAGGATTAGATGAAGTCGGTATATGTGGTTATAGTACTTAATGATACTTAGCCCTCTTTTTTTTGTTATGGGTCAACACACCTGAACTTACTATAATTTTGTCTCCTTAGTAATAATTCACTGTTATAAGACTGTTTGAAAACAGCAGTATATCTCTGTTTTAACTGATAATAAGTTAAAAGTTGCCATCTTTGCTGCCAACTCTTATTCAGCAATATTAGATTTAGGTCCAGTGTTGTATTGGAACATCATGTCTAGTTTGAAGGTTGTGAAAGAAAAGCCTGAATTTCCAAACAAAAAAAGATCTATTATAAAAATAATAACCATTCATCCTTCATCGCAATAAAACTTAAAATATAGATGTCTTTGAAAAATCATCTTTAATCTTGCTTCTCAGTTTTTCTAGGATTTTTTTTAATGTTATAAAATATTTCTGAACAATGTAAGGAATATATTTACCTAGTTAAAAAAATCAGCATGGTTAGTACAGTTGATGCCCTTTATGTGTACTTTACCTATCACATCCCCATTCCTCCTTCCTGAAGGTAACCACAATCCTGGATTTTGTGTTTTAATCTCAGACATATTTTAAAATTCAACATGTTGATATCATAAGTTGCCTATTCTTCAGATTCCTTCTTTCATTTAAAGTTATGTTTGTAAGATGTACCCATGTTGATATGTAATTTGTGTTCATTTATTTTTCTGCCATACAATATTCATTCTCTGAATATCCTATGACTTATCTCCTCTTCATGGATTTTTAGGTTCTAAATTTTTTTTATCAAGTCCCCCATGATCATTCTTGCACACATATTCTTGTGTAGATACAAGCAAGAGTTCTCCAGAGCAAAAACTTGGAAGTGGAATTATTTGGTTGTGTGGTATGAGTATCCTCACCTTTACCAGGTTGTTTGCCAGAGCTGTGTAAGTGTTCCCCAACCTTGGGTATTATTAGACTGCTTAAATCTTTTCCAAGTTTGAAAAAATAATTTCTTAAAAACAACAACAAAAAAGAAGGCATGTATTATAGGGTATTTAAAAAATGTACAAAAGTAGAGAAGTGTTGCATCAACCTGCCTGGATGTATGGCCCATCTTGTTTAATCTGTAACCTCGTCCTCTCTCCCCTCCTGGCCTTCTAAGGAAATTAAGAAATGTCACAGCATTTTACATGCAAACACTCATTTTAGATCTCTGGCACATAGCCTTTCATATATAGCCTCAATAATATGATCCCACTAAAAAAACCCAGTAGTCCCTTAATGTTATAAAATACCAAAGTTTCAGTTTTTCCAGTTGCCTTATATTTTTACACTTGTGTCTTCAAATCAAAATCTAAATAAGGTCCACACTTTGTAATTGGTTTCAATCTACAAATTCCTTCTGCTGTCCCTCACAACATCTACCTGGTGATATTGGTAGCCATTAATGGCTATTGCCTAGAAAATCCACTAACTCATTTGGAGTTGTGAGATGGTGCTAGTCTATCATTATTTTGGTTTTTGTTTATGAGCATAATATCACTGTAAAGAGAGATTTCCTCTCATCATATATTTGGCCATCTTGAGATTCTCTTAGTAAAAAAAAACAGGGTAAAATGTTTTCCTTTTATTCACCAACTTTTGAAACAGTCACAGTATCCTCTGAAGGTGATCACTGAGTGAGTTTGTTTTAGTTATTTTTATGAGTTCGTGGATTTAAGCTTGTCAGATTTGTTCCAATCCATCTTGGTGGTCATCCTGACTGATGCTCAGATTGCCCAGTTTTGGCAGTGGGAGCCTTTTTAAGTTGGCTCCTCAGTTCTTTTGACAGAGTCCTACTAGTCTTCAATTGTTCTCTTGTATGATGAGATGTTTCAGGTTCATCTTGTATATTTCCTGCCCCAAATCTAGAATCAGCCATTTCTCTAAGGAGACTTGGTGTTGCAGCCATCCTCTATCGCATACCAAAATGCCAGTCTCTTAGAAGGAAAGGAAGTGTTTATTAGATAGTTTAGGCACAGTGAGCCATTCTTATCAAGGAACAATGGGAACCCTCCTGAAATCAAAATGCGCAAATGCCTGCCAAGGTCCCACATTACAAGCGGGGCTTTTTAAGGATGGTAGTCTCAGGCTTGGTATGTTAACTCTTTTCCACATAGGGAAAGAGGGATACTATTAGGGATATCACATCTTCCTGATTCTCATCCCACCTCACACTACCTCACCATAGGCTCCTTCTCAGTCTCCTTTGCTAGCTTTTCCTCATCTCCTCAACTTCTTGCTTAGGGGCCCAGTACTTGTATCTCAAGTAGAATGTTGATAAGAATGTTGGATAAGGAGTCAGGCATTCAGAAGAGAGACTGTGATGGAGATAAACATCTGGTAGTCATTAGTGATGAAGATATACATCTGTTAGTTATTAGAAGGTATTCAGATCCTGAGACTGAATGAAAATTACCTAGGGAGTGAGTCCAGAGAGATATCCAAGTACTGGGCCCTTGAGCAAGAAGTTGAGATGAGGAGAAGATAGTGAAGGAGACTGAGAAGGAGACTGCACAAAAGAGGAAAGGGATGATCAGTGCTGACAGTCTTAAGTTGAAAATGGGGATTTGACTGATTCCAATATGGAGGTTATTGGAGACCTTGAAATATGCTGTTTCAGTGGAGTGTTTTGGACCAGTGCTTGATAGGAGTGGGTTTAAGAGAGAATGGGGTAAGAGGGAATATAGACAGTTCTTTCAAGGAATTTTGCTGTAGAGGGGAGCAGAAAAGCAGTATAATAAGTGGAGGAGTCAACTGAAACCTTTACCATTCGATCATACCTGTTTTTATTTTTCCACATTATCTTCTAATTTTTGTCCACACCAAATACATTTTAGTTATAATACTCAATATTTTGCTAACTCTATCTTTGTTGTTAATGAAAAAAAAAATAAGCGGAGGAGTAGAGGAGCTGAAGATTAACAGCATGAGGAATAGTCACAACATGTTTGTATGTTGATGGAGATGCTCCAGTAAAAAACAAAAATCACGATGTAGGAGAGAAATGAAGAATTGTTGAAGCCTGGGTGGGGAAGAGGGTATAAGATCTAATGTCTAAGTGAGGAAGAGTTGGCCTTAGAAGCACAAACAGTTAGTTTATTCATAGTAATAAAGTGGGCAAAATATATGGGTACGATAGAGGTCGGTAGGTCTGTTGCTGACAACTTGTAAATGATCATCAGCTGCACTTGAGGATAGGGGAGGAGATGCTGAGCTTTAAAGAGTATAAAAGAGTTATCTTGGAAAATGAATGGACAGAGAAAGATAAGATTTCTGGGTACCCCCTTGAGGTTAGTAGTCACGATCTTAAAATGAGACTAGTTTTCATTGGGTACAGGTGTAGAGTAGGAGTGATTGAACCAGGGTTTGAGTTTAGCTAGAGAGGAGAGTAGCAGAATTAAAGAAGTATGGTTGGGAGTGATTATAATGACCCTGGAATATAAGCATTTTAAGGAGGGAAGTGAAGAATGAGGCTATAAAAATGAGTTATGATCATTGTGTTCAACATAGATCCCACATGGTCAAAGAGTTGTTGTAGTTGTCCATCTAGAGGGGGTAAGTCAGAGATAGGAGAAGGTAGTCAGCGAGTTGAAAGCTTAAATTGAAATTAAGGAAATGTATAGTTATTGTTAATGGTAGGGCATATGATTATGAGAATGAATAACTGAGGTAGGGTGGAGAATAAAATCAGTAGAGGAGAAGAGGACAAGGAACCAAGAGGCCAGGGTATTAGCAGGAACACCCACACTGATAGTGAAATCACAAGAACTATAATCAGATAGGTTATTAGATTAGAAAGAGGTGACCATGAGCAAATCAAGGAATGATGAGAGTGACTGGGGACTGTAGCTGAGGTTTCCTGTATACTGCCATACTTCCATATAGACTTTTCATGATTTAAAAGCTTCTTACCTTTTTTACAAAGGACCCTGTACTCTGATCAAAAGTCCTCAATCATACCACAGTCTTTCATAACCCTGACTTTTACAGCTGCGTATTCTTTTGTTTAGATGCTTACAGCTATGGTACTTGCCTTTCATAGGAGTATTGTTTCTTATTTCTAGTTTATAATATGTATTACATTATTTTTAAACTGCTAGCTTACATTCACTGTGTTTTTTCTCCTTTTTGTTTTTTTAAAACCAGACTGACAGTTCCCTTAGGCCAAGGACCTTATCTGTCTTTTTGTCCCTGTAGCACTATAAAAAATTTATCAGCAAACTCTAGGAATAGATCTATTTAGTAGATACTTTTGGAAAGTCAGTTATTATCAAGTCAGTAGTGGTATAATTCTCTATTTTTATCTCACTAAATATGATGCTTACTTAGATTTACTTATATCAAGTGCCCACAGTTAATGAAAAAATATTTAAATTATAATGAATTTCTTTTGTCTGTATATTACAAAATGGCTATTCTTAGTCTGTTTGCATTTCACAGAAGATTACAAATACAGAAGCAGGGCTTCCCTGCTGGCTCAGTAGTGAAGAAGCAGCCTGCCAACGCAGGAGACACAGGTTCGATCCCTGCTCTAGGAACATCCCATATGCCGCAGAGCAACTAAACCTGTGTCCCACAGCTTCTGAGCCCATGCTCCGCAACAAGAGAAGCCACCACAATGAGAAGCCTGCATACCACAGCTAGAGAGTAGTCTCTGCTCGCACAACTACAGAAAAGCCTGTGCAGAAACCAAAGAACCAGCACAGCCAAGAAAATAAATAAATAAAATTATTTTTTAAAAATACAGAAGCAATTATTGATTGTGCTTATAGATTGAAGATAGATAATATAGTTACTTGTACATTTTGAAAAGAGCCTTGGTTTTTTTATTTTCTCTTTACTGGTTCAAGCCTCTATTTTGGGATTTTGGAATTGAGTTCACAGTTTAAGGAAGAAGGCCCTAAAAAGAAAACAAGGGATTTAAAGGTGACTATAATACAGCTAAACAAATGCTGTTTATTCCCTTCTTTACTAACTTACTGTTTAAATGGTGCAAGTTTTGGGACTCCCCGGTCAGTCCAGTGGTTAAGACTCTGCACTCCCAATGCAGGAGACATGGGTTTGATCCCTGGAACTAAGACCTTACATGCTGCACCGAGCAGCCAAAAGAAAAAAAAGGAGTGCAAGTTTTTACAATACCAGAAATGAGCATACTAAGAGTTTACTCATTTGTTAGTATGCTTAATTTTATTTTCCTTAAAGAGAGTCTTTATGTGAGTATTTTTTGTGCATATTTTGATTTCTCCTTATGATTGCTTATGTATTTGTCATTTTTATAATTGAGTAAGAATATAAATCATCTCTATTAATTATATTTTTGATTTATATTACATTCGCTTTGGGACTATTATAAGTTAATTTCAATATATAAAAATTTCTGACACATGCTTATTTTAGATTTTTCGTTTTTTTTTTTTTTTTTTTTTTCAGAAACTATGAGTGGAGGATCTCAAGTTCACATTTTTTGGGGTGCTCCAGTCAGTCCACTGGAAATGACAGTCTCACAGGAACCAACCTCTTTAGCACCCACTACTGAGACCTGGAAAGAAATTCAGGTTTTGTATAATCACCATTCCTTATACCTGAAGGATAAAAAATGCAGGCACAAAAATCTCGAGGACCGTCAGGCCCTGGAACCTCTGGGTCTTCCAGATCTTCCTCATGGTCATACTCCAGCAAACTCTGTGAACAGATCTGTTTACATGAAAGATGACTCCACATGCTGCATTTCTGAAACACAAACTGTAAATTCCCAGAAGAGTTACCTCTTGGGAATGAGTGATAGAACCAACTCCAGTGAGCAAATATGTGGATTTAAGGGAGGAATTCAGCATTTTACTGAAGAAGAGAAGTATCAAAATCTTTCCAGTGAATTTAAGAAAACCACAAGCGAACAGCATGATCAATCAAACATATGTGGTCAGAACATTCCAAAAAATTCCTTTCATTTAGATCATAAGTGTGCAGCTATACTGGATGTGGTCTGTGGTACTGAACAGACTAATACTCCAGAAGCTATCAAAATAAACCGTGCACCAACAGAGCATCATGAAATACAGAACCAGTGTCTGGAGTTCTTCCCCTCTAACACAGTAGACAAACCTAGACCTGAAGGACTTAAAATATCCACTGATGCTGAATTTCTTAGTATAATGACCTCCAGCCAGGTTGCTTTTTTAGCTCAAAGGAAATATAAAGGGCAGAATTCTATAAATAAAGGGACCGTAAACATGGAGATTGAACCAGAAGCAAGTTATGGGGAAATAAGAATAACTGAGGATAATTTGATTCAGTCCAAAGATGATTCTGCAGAAGGATATGAAGATGGACAGAACCAAGCCTGTTCCGTTGAACTTTTTAGTCCTGTTTGTCCTGAAACAAAAAGTTGCCACACTCTCTTAAACGCTGATAAAGATCTTGAAGAAAACATAGGATCTCAAGAACTTTTCAATTTTGATGATAACTTTCAACCAAATGAGATATGCATTGAGTCATGTAACTCAGGAATACTGTGTTCTCAACTAAATACCTTCCACAAAAGTTCTGGTAAGAGAAGTTGGACCTCTGAAGAGAAATCAGGCCACCCTCAGGCTCTGTCTAAAGTCCCCCATGTAGCTAAGAAAATTAAGTTGTTTTCTAATGAGATAGATCATACTATAACGGTGGACCAGAGGAACATGTCTGGATTTAAGGGCATTAAAAAAACCTCATTAATAAAAAACTGTGATTCTGAACGTCAGAAATACAATTGCTTAGTCATGGTGTTATCTCCATGTCACATGAAAGAAATAAATATAAAATCTGGACCAAATTCTGGCTCTAAAGTGCCTTTAGCAACAATTGTGGTAACTGACCAATCAGAAATTAAGAAGAAGGTGTTTCTGTGGAGGACTGCAGCATTCTGGGCACTTACTGTGTTTCTTGGAGATATAATTTTACTCACAGGTAAGGTCATCGTGGTAAATATCTTTTTATTTTACAAAGCTGTTCTCTATTTCCCCCTCCCACTTTAAGCCTTTAAGGATTCTTTCCTTACCATTTGCTTCTTAGGGTTCCAGCATGATTGAGTCCCTTATCGCATCTGTATTGGTCTCCTCATCCCTGCATTGCCATTTCTGGGTTTTTATCTGTCCTTTTTTGTTCTATCCCTCCTTCCCACTGTCCCTCCTGTTCCTCCTTCTCTTTGAGAAGTCTTCTCTGATTTCTCCTCCTTTCATCCACTATGCTAGCATTTATGTGTCTCATCGGGCTCTTTGTTTGCTTACCGTTTTATTTATGTATGTCTTATTTGTAACCCTTTTCTTTAGCTGTGTTAACAGGATGACATTTCTACTGTTCCATCCCTAATAAAGCTGTGCACACTACATTCTTACTGAGGGAACGTGGAATTTCTTTGAATTTTTAAATTATTAAAATTACCAAAGACCTTTGAACTGCATGGGCCCCTTTTTATGTGGATGTTTTTCAGTAGTGAAGACTACAGAACTCCACCATTCCTGGTTGGTTGAATCAATGGATGTAGAAGAGCATGAGATTCAGAGGGCTGACTAAAGTAATGGATTAACCCTGTGTTATCCAAGGGTCACTACGGATCACATTTGGAAATATGGAAAGGAGAGACTCCTGGTATTATACCAACCTCATATAACTGCCAGTGGAGTGTTGGAGTATTGCCTTCCAGTTATCTTGCCTGTGCTCCTCAATCATGTCTGCATATGGATAATAACGGACATTCATTGGGAACTTAGTCCCTGTTTTAGACATTATATATCTTTCAACTCATTATATAACAATTGTGTGAGGAGAGCACTGGTTATCTTCCCCATTTTTCAGCTTGAAAATATAGACCCAGGGAAGTGAAGTAACTTAGCCACTGCCAGCCAGTTAGGAGGTGGCAAAGCCGGGCTTCACCCCGATTCTAGAATCCCTACTCTCAGTATATAGTTGTAATGATGAAAAATGATTTGTATCCTGCTTTTTCACCTGAAAAACAAAATCTAACAGTTCATTACATGTCCTATATTGATTTAAAAATCAACACATAGTGTATTAGGGCATAGTTACTAGTCATTTTAAGAATGAATCCCACACCAGCACAAAGTTGATTAAGCTTTATAATATATGTAAAGATAGAACGTGATAGAGAAGAGGTGTGGGTCAGCTTTAAAAGCTTAGAAAGAGAAAATATCAAGGCAGTCATTTGTAATTCCTACCAGATGGTTTGCTGAGGGAGTGAGAACCTTAGCTAATATAGTTTGGTATTTGTGTAACATTATCAGGTACAGTCTGTACTGAAGAGTTGAACACAGGTTTGTATCAGCTTTGCGTAGTCTTGTCCCACTGGCGGTATCTTCTTTGCAGGCAGCTCAAGTCACCTAACTTGCTCTTTTCTGATTCAGTGCTTGCTGAGCCGCCCTTTGCTTTTGACTCGGCTTCCAAGATGTAAAACTACCTACAAGGTGAGAGCAGGCTGCAAGTGTTTCTTTGGCAATTTTGTACATTTAAACAAAAAGGTTGTGTTCTGTTTTTCTGTTTGTCTCATTAACTGATTTGAATACAAGTTTATGTTACAGAGCTGAAATCTATTTTTGGAGTGCTGAAAAAAATGAGGTTCCCAAGACCGTAAAGAGTAGGCTAGACCCTGGACCACGATTACTTTATCAAGGCATTACTGTCACTGTATGCGGCTCCCAGGAGGCCTTTTCCCAGCAGATAGAAACTCAACCCAACTATCTCTCTTTTTTCCTAGTGTCCATACAGTTGTTACCAAGGAGGTAACATTCTGTGAAGTGACTTCACCAGAGTTTACTTAACCATCTTCCTATTATAGAATATTTAGATTATTTCTATGGGCACCAGTTTTTTAAAATGGGTTTTTTGTTTGTTTGTTTGTTTCTGTTTTACTTAATTTCCTTAGTTAAAAAAAGTAGTTTACAGATATCTAGTTTCTTTTATTTGTGTGGAACAGATGAAAACTGTGGAAAGAGAAATTTGTACTTTTCTGTTTTCCTAGTTAGGTAGTGAGATTACATTTACAGAGGAGTTTATGAGTGAAATCCCACTTTAATTAATAGCACCCAGTTGCAGATTATTATATCTGTGTTGGATATCTCATACTACCTTCTGATATCCACCCAAAACTGAACAATTCTGTCTAACAGATGGATTCCAGATCACATTCCATTCAGTAATGGATATTTTTCTACTGTAGCAATAGAGTGAAAAGATGCTCTAAATATGGTCTATATCGTCTCTAAGGAGACTAGTGACTAGAGTTGAAAGAGAAGAAGACCTGGGACTTAACTGGGAAACCAGTATATAAAGAACAGATAGAAAACTATATCAGTGAATGGACCAAGAAAAGGGGGGCAAAGGCTGAATTCTTAACTCCCCTCCATCCTGTCACCAATGATTAACATTTTATGAGTCTGAAGTTGGTTTTACAATGTGGTTTTCTGAAAGTTCTCCTTGAAATTTCTAATATGTTCCCTTCTGAAGAGCAGGCATCCTGAATGTCAGATCTTGAAAAGCTTTGAATGCTATACTGGTTGTTCCTGGCCAGGCCATGGGGAGCCACTGAGAGTTTTTTAATCAAATCAGTAGATCACATTAATGTTCTTGATAAATCATTCATTAGCATCATGGGACATGGATTGGAGATAGGAAGGGGACCTCCTTGGAGAGAGAAGAATGTTTGATGCAAAACTAGCCGTGGCAGGGCTGCGGGCAGATTGAAGACGAGGAGTCAACAGTTGGGTTGGAGACAAAAATGGGACAGGAGAGATAGAAGTTCAGGATGATGTCATGTTTTAATTGACCTGGCTAGCAGCATAGTGCCAACAGATGAGATGGGGCATACAAGAAAAGCAGATTTGAGCAAGGCTGAGTTTGGGGAGCTAATAGAATATCCAGTCAGGAATGTCAATTAGGCAGTTGTGGATAAATGGGTAAATGGGTTTGAAGCTGAGGAGAGGATCTGGGATATAAATTTGGATGTAATTACTTGGAAATTATTCATCCTTGTTTTTCTTTGATTATTTTGCTGCCATTAGTGCATCTTCATACCTTTAACATTTTATACTGATTATAAAAGGCTGATTATATCCTGCCTGGGATGGATCTGTCTCTGTCTTTAACTTAATTTTTGTTCTACTTAGAATTGTTTCTCCCAGTTGGAATGTTTAGTTCCACTAAATGTTTCTTTTTCCATCTTAGATCATGCAGCTTTCTTTTTCCTGGGAAGTGTTCCTTACCTCTAAAGTATTTCATTTTTAACATATATAGAAGATAATTATCATTGAGTTTAGGGAAAAATAATCAAAGTTCTTTAAGAATACCTTACATTATATTTATATATGGCTTATGGCAGAGGAAATAAATGCATACTAAATATGTTTTACTCTTCTAGGAACTACTGCTTTGGAACCCTGCTTTGCTTCCTTATCCTAAATGACTTACTTTTAATTTATCAGAAATATACATTATACCTTTGCCTTAAGCGAACAAAACTGTTAAAATTTTCTCTGTGGAGCAGAGCTTCCATATTGATATTATTTGAATATACAGAAGCAATTTTGTTATTTTGCTTACGTACAGACATTCCTAGGTTCAGAGATCAAATTTGCTATTTTATCATTTTGTACCTTTAGGGAGATCATTTACCCTATTTGGACTTCAGTTACCTGGCATGTGAGAGGCATGCATGGTATTTTGCTACGATGAGTACATTAATTCCAGTGTGAGGGAATTTTTAGCATGATCAGAACTTATTTTCCCCCTTTCTAGATGTCACTATCCATGAGGATCACTGGGTTGGTGAGACAGTACTGCAATCAACATTCACCAGTCAATTATTAAATCTTGGGAGTTACTCATCTGTCCAGCCCAAAGAATGTAAGAAACATTTTAAATTTAAATATAATAATTTCTTAGTATTTAAAATATATACACATATTGAGAAAAATTAGAGTTAAAATGGCAATGTTACAAAATGTTTTCTAAATGGTTAGCTGAAAGATATTGGTTTATTTTCAGTAAGAATGAAAATAGAATTTATAAAAATCAACTTGTACAGTATAGATCATATTTATTTTAAGAAATATTGGGGTTCATGATTTGTTTTCTTAGAGTCAATATAGTCATGATTCTTAAACTTTTAGGGAGTCATAGACCTCTTTGAGAAGCTATGTGCCATTTCTTAAGAAAAATAGACTTAAGTAGGGAGATATAAAATTTTGCTTGTCATTCCAAGTGATTCTACAGACCTCTGAAGTTCTTCCATGGAATTTCTGAGCCTCTGGAATTCTTGAGGTAATGAAAAGAGGATTTGTATGACAAATACATGTTTAGTTTTATAAGAAATTGCGAAACTATTTTTCAGAGTGGCTGTACCACTTAAGCTTCCTACCAGCAATGTATCTTGTAGTTTCTCTACATCCTTGTCAGCATTTGGTATTGTCCTATTTTTAAATTTCAGCCATTCTGATCACTGTGCAGTGATATCTCATTGTGGTATTAATTTGCATTTCTCTAATGGCACAAGACAGATCTAATAGAATATGACTAAGAAATAAAAGATCTAAACAATATAGTGAGCAGTGTAGATCTTATGAATAAGGTGTATCTTATGGATATAAATGGAATTCTACATTCTGATGATAGAAATATGCATTTTTGTCATGTGTGTAGAGTACAGTCAGAAAAATTGATCCTGTTAGGTCATAAAGAAAATGTTAGTAATTTCTATAAAGTGGAATTATTACAAACATACTGATCAAATGCTATAAAACTCAAATTTATTTCTTTTTAATTTTTTATGATGTTATTTATTTATTGACTGTGCTGGGTCTTTGTTGCTGCATGTGGGCTTTTTTCTAGTTGTGGTGTGCAGGCTGCTCGTTACGGTGGCTTCACTTCTTGCAGAGCACAAGCTCCAGGGCACATGGGATCCAGTAGGTACAGCACGTGGGCTCAGGAGTTGCAGTTCCTGGGCTCTAGAGCACAGGCTCAGGAGTGGTGGTGCACGGGCTTAATTGCTCAGTGGCATATGGCATCCTCCTAAACCAGGGATCGAACCTGTGTCTCCTACATAAGCAGGTGGATTCTTTACCATTGAGCCACCAGGGAAGTCCAAGAACTAGAATTTATTAGCAACAGCAGCAGCAGGCCCTATATCTGGAAATTTTATATCTACTGAACAAATTTTGAGTGAAAAAGGAAATACAAACTGATATTATAGAATTAAAAAATATAATAATGAAAACACTACAGGTCAGAATATCTGGAATGCATTTAAGGAAAATTATCAAGGAAAAATGTATTAGCTGAACCCTTTTTCTCAGTAATAATAAAAGAATAAAAACACATGAATTAAATTCTAAACTCTGATACCTAGCAAAAGAACAACAAAGTAAAGCAAAGAAACAAAGGTAAAAGCAGCAATTAATAAGAATGTGAATTTTAAAATGATAAATAATTTTAATGTAAAATCTTGTTTCCAAAAAAATAGATGAACCAGCTAGTTAATTTGATCAAGAAAAAAGGGAGGCATGCACCTCAATGTTTTTTGCAGCACTATGTATAATAGCCAAGACAATGTCCACTGATAAGAGGAATGGATAAAGAACATATGGTACATATGTACAATGGAATATTACATCCATAAAAATGAATGAAATTATGCCATTTGCAGCAACATGGATAGACCTAGATTATTGTAGTGAGTGAAGTAAATCGGATAGAGAAAGACAATTATATGATATCACTCATATGTGGAATCTTTAAGTTTTTAAAAAATGATAGAAATAAACTAATTTGCAAAAGTGAAACAGACTTACAGATATTGAAAACAACCATGGTTACCAAAGGGGAAGTTTAGGGAGAAGGGATAAATCAAGTGCTTGGGATTAACATACACATGCTACTATATATGAGATAGATAACCAGCAAGAACCTACTGTACAGCCCAGGAAACTATACTCAATATTTTGTGATAACACATGTGAGAAAAGTGTCTGAAAAAGAATCAGTTCAGTTCAGTTGCTCAGTTGTGTCTGACTCTTTGCGACCCCATGAATCGCAGCATGCCAGGCCTCCCTGTCCATCACCAACTCCCGTAGTCCACCCAAACCCATGTCCATTGAGTTGGTGATGCCATCCAACCATCTCGTCCTCTGTCGTCCTCTTTTCCTCCTGCCCTCAATCTTTCCCAGCATCAGGGTCTTTTCAAATGAGTCAGCTCTTCGCATCAAGTAGCCGAAGTATTAAGAGTTTCAGCTTCAACAGCAGTCCTACCAATGAACACCCAGGACTGATTTCCCTCAGGATGGACTGGTTGGATCTCCTTGCAGTCCAAGGGACTCTCAAGAGTCTTCTCCAACACCACAGTTCAAAAGCATCAATTTTTTGGCGTTCAGCTTTCTTTATAGTTTAACTCTCACATCCATACATGACCACTGGAAAAATCATAGCCTTGACTAGATGGACCTTTGTTGGCCAAGTAATGTCTGAATGTGTGTAAATTTTCTAGGGAAATACAGATAGCCAAAATTGATCCCATTAGAGAAAGAAAGTGTAAACTCACTAGTTTCTGTAGAAGAAATAGAGAAAATTACTAAAGAACTGCCATACAAAAGAGGGCCAGGTCTGAAAATAGTTTCACAGGAAATTCCACCAAACCTTCAAAGGCCAGATAACTCAAGTGCTCTATAAATTAGTCCAGAGTATTGAAGGAGAAAATTCCCAAATCCTTTTATAAAGCAAATATAACACTAGCACCTAAACCAAATAAAGACATTACAAATAAAAATACAGACCAGTATTATACATGATTATTGATGTAAAAGCCTAAACAGGATTTTAGTAAACAAAATCTAACTCTGCATTAGGGAAATAATGACCAAATGAGATTTATTCTAGAAATGGAAGATTTGTTCAGATACATGAATATTTTATATTAATATATGAAGATTAATATATTAACACATCTGAGAATTTATATGGCTATCTCCATGGATGTTGAGAAACCTTTTGACGAAATTCAACATCCATTTATTATAAAAAACATTCCAAGAAATAAAAATTAAGGGATACTTTCTCCTACCAATAAGTACAGTATCAGTATAGTGCTACAATTACAATATAGTTGATACTATATCAATAATATAGATATACTTAGCCCTGATGCCTTATCTTATTTAATGTAGAAACACTAGAGGCATTTCCACAAAGTCAAGACCGAAATAAGAATATCCCTTATCTCTGCTATTCTTTTCAATTTGCTGTTGTTTAGTCACTAAGTCGTGTCTGACTCTTTGTGACCCCATGAACTACAACATGCCAGCCTTCCCTGTCTTTCACTGTCTCCCAAAGTCTGCTCAAATTCATTTCCACTGGGTCAGTGATGCTATCTAACCATCTCATCCTCTGCCGCCCTCTTCTCTTTTGCCTTCAATCTTTCCCATCATCAGGATCTTTTCCATTTTGTTGGCTCTTCACATGAGGTGGCAAGGGTATTGGAGCTTTAGCTTTAGCATCAGTCCTTCCAGTATATATTCAGGGGTGATTTCCTTTAGGGTTGACTGGTTTGATCTCCTTCCTGTCCAAGGGACTCTCGAGTCTTCTCCAGTACCACAATTCAAAAGCATCAGTTCTTTAGCACTCAGCCTTCTTTATGGTCCAGCTCTCATATTTGTACATAACTACTGGAAAAACCATAGCTTTGACTATATGGACCTTTGTCCGTAAAGTGATGCCTCTGATTTGTAATACACTGTCTAGGTTTGTCATAGCTTTCCTTTCAAGGAGCGAGTGTCTTTTAATTTCATGGCTACAATCACCATCTGCAGTGATTTTGGAGCTCAAGAAAATAAAACCTGTCACTGTTTCCATTTTTCCCCCATCTATTTGCCATGAAGTAATAGGACCAGCTGCCATGATCTTAGCTTTTTGAATGTTCAGTTTCAAGCCAGCTTTTTCACTCTCCTCTTTCAGCCCCATCAAGAGGCTTTTTTAGTTCATCATTATACTAAGAGTTATTCACCAATGCAATTAGAAAAGAAGAGGCATTTGAATGGGTGAAGAATTACACAAAAATTACTGTTAAAAATATCAGTAGCCTTCATATACACAAACACCAAACAGAGGGCATAATGGTAGGAAAATACTAATTTACAATAGTAATAAAGAAGATGTTTCAGAATAAATTAAACAAGAAATGTGCAAAAACCTATATGAATAAAAATTTTAAATACACTGGAAAGAAATGAAGACATGAATAAGTGGAAAAACAACATTCCCTATTACTGGATTAAATAATTCAACATTAAATGATACCAGTTCTCTTAAGATTATTTATAAATTCAGTGCACTCTCAGTAAAAATACCAACATGATACTAATATGATACTATATATAACTTGATACTAACATTCATATGGAAGAACAAACATGCAAGAATAGCTAGGAAAACAGTGAAAAAGAAAAATATGAGTGACTAAGCTTATTGAGCATTAAAACATACTCTAAAGTCCCAGTAATTAAAGCAGTGTGATACTGGTACATGAATAGGCAACTAGATCAGTGGCATAGAATAGGAAGATAAGAATTAGGCACATATGTATAATTTAGTATGTAACAAAGATGGTATCTGAAACCACTGAGGCAAAGGTTAGCTTATAAATGGCCCTAAGGTAACTTGGTGGCCACATAGAAAAAGATAAGATTGTATCCACTTTGTCACCAAGTAGGGTAGGGGGTCCCTAGAGAAAGAGTATCAGTATCAAGCATGATTTTCTTGACATGAGAGGCTATTTTTTGGCCTAAGCCATTTTGTGATCTAAGCCTGGCCATCATGCTTGTCTTTGAACAGGTCTGAGTAATTAATAACCTTTAAGGTGAAAGATGAATGACTGTTACCAGGGAAGAGAAGTCAACAATAGCAAAGAAAAATGTCAGTTGTAAAGATTCCCAGTTCTGTTTCAGAAATAACAATGAGCCTGAAGCGGTGAACCACCTGAACAACTGAACCTAAAAGATGATGATGTTGATGTTTTCAAATTTGGTCTCTGCCTACCTCCCAAAGTCCCTTCTTGAATATGCATACACTAGCGCAAACCTCTTCGTGAAAAAGTGAAAATGGCTCATTCACGTCCAACTCTTTGTGACCCCATGGACTATCCATGGAATTCTTCAGGCCAGAATACTGGAGTGGGTGGCCGTCTCCTTCTCCAAGGGATCTTTCCAACCCAGGGGTTGAACCCAGGTCTCCTGCATTTCAGGCAGATTCTTTACCTGCTGAGCCGCCAGGGAAGCCTGACTATGCATCTACCCTTAGCTTAAAACTTCCCCAATTTTGCTGTTCCAGGAGACATTGCTTTGGGAAATATCCCCAGTATTCTTCTTACTTGCTGCAAGTAATAAATCCTTCCTTCTCTCAATCTTTGGATTGGTAGTGTCTTTTGACTTGACATCCACAAAATGGTGAACCAAGTTATTGGTTAACAAATTCTCATAACAAATAGAAGAATAAACTCCAAATGGATTAAGAATATAAATATTAAAAAATAAAACAATCTAACTACTAGAAGGAAACATAAATGAATTCCTCTTTAATCTTGGTGTAGGGAAAGGCTTTCTTACTGTAACTCCAAATCCAGAAGCAGTAAAAACATGAGACTGATACATTTATCTATGGAAAAATAAAAATTTTAAGGACTAAAAATACATGAAGTCAAAAGACAATTGGCATACTTGGAAGGAATATTGCAGCATACACCTTAGACAAAAGTCTAGTGTTCTAGTATATGGAAAACTCTTAAAAAATTAAACAACAAGGGACCTGATGGGAAAATGGGAAGGAGACATGAGAAATGCAAGTTAAAACTACATAGAGATGTCATTCTTCACCTATCAAAGTGGCAAAAATTAAAAAATAGGACATGTTCTTTTGGTGAGTCTGTGGGGAAACAGGCTCACTTAACCTTGCTGGTGGGAATGTAAATCGCTACAACCCTTGGGGAGGGCTATTTGGCAATACCTAACAGAATTATATATGTACTCAACTTTCAACCCAACAAGCTTATTTTTAAGAATCTATCGTGAAGATAGAATTACAACAATATGCAAATATCTATACACCAGAACAAAAAAATTATTCATTGCAGTATTGTTTGTTACTGCAAGACACTGAAAAAATGGAAACACTCATATATAGAACAGTTGATTATAGTATAGTCACATAGTGGAATACTATGCAGATGTAAAAAGAAAATGAAAAAGAGTCTATGAACTGATATTAAGTAATTTCCAGGACATACTGTTGTGTGAAAAACAGAAGCCCCCCAAAGCATATGTAGTATGCTGTCCTTCATCTAAGAAAGAAGGGAGGAATAAGAAAATACACATATAGAATTCCACATCTGTGCAAAAAAAGTACAGGAAGGGGCTTCCCCTTGGCGGTCCAGCGGTTAAGAATCCACTTTATAATAGCAACACCAGTTTGGTCCCTAGACGGAGAAGATCCCACGTGCCTCAGAGCAGCTGAGCTTGTGTGCTGCAGCTGCGCAGCCTGTGCTCTAGAACCTGGGAGCCGCAACCACTGAGCCCGAGTGCCCTCGAGCCTGCGCTCCGCAAGGGAAGCTCTTGCACTGCACCTAGAGAGAGCCTGCATATAGCCACAAAGACCCAGTGCAACCAGAAACAAATCAATACACAAATGGATATATATTTTTTTAATGCAGGAAGGATAAACCAGAAACAACAAGATTGGTTACCTACAGGGAAGGGTTAGGAGAGGGGTAGAAAGAAAGGGAATGGAAATAGGGTAACATTGATGAAGAGGGAGTGACACTTCTTTGAGCATGTCTTTTTTGTGTGTCTCTGTCTTATAGAACCATAATGTTTCACATACCCCCCAAAATAAACAATTAAAACCAATTTGAATGTGGTGGAGGGAGAATCCAAAATGGAATGGAAACACTGACAAATGAACCTCACAGTATTAAAAATGAATAAAATAACTATACAGAAGGGTAGTAGGGACAAAAGAACAAACCTAAGAAACTGTGGAAAACAGTGTATTAACTGGATTCTGTAAGGTCAAGGGGAAAAAAAGCTGTACATAAGTGCTGTAATCTAGTTAGTAAAAGTGTTTCTCAAGGAGGAATGGGTTAGCAACAGCTTTGTTTATGTACTAGAATTGAACAAGTAAATAAATATGTAATAGATAATCAGAATTGGTTTTTTTGTTGTTACAGACAGAAATTACATATAAAAAAGAGGGAAGATTAAAGGGAACCTTTTGGATTAGAGCCAGAGATATTAATATAAGCTCATGGTCTTCTATCTATATGTAGAGAGAGATAAGCAAATAGATAAAGGAACACAGAAATATAGATGTAAGTGTATGGATGGGCTATTATGCTCAGTACATAAATTTCCTAGTTCTGTCTGCTGAGAGGATACAGAAGCGGTGACACCTCAGTAGTAATGATCCTACCTAGTGCCCATATCTTGGTCTGTAAGAGGAATCAGCACTGCTGGAAGTGGTTGATTACAGGACTGGGACGAAGAAAATCCGAGAAGAGCCTGGAACTTTCATGGTGTCAGAAAAGGTTTGTTTTGAAAGAACACAAAAGCCAACTTGAAGGAGAGCCTGTTGGCAAGAACTGGAACAATTGAAGAAAAAAAGAAAAGATGGTATTGGATTATAGCCCTTAGAATAAGATATTTATGGATTCATACTGATATACATATTTAACTAACTTACAAAATAAGTAAGCAAGTAAATAAATGAGAGAGCTCTTTTTCACAATTCCATTGGATAAATTGGAATTCCAATGAATAAATGTGAGAAGAAAGAAGAAAACAGAGACTTACCATCAGGTAACTGCTTCAGTAATAAATATTGCAAACAAGGATCCTTTAATAGATGCTAAAATTAGTAGGTGGAAGTTTGGGGGTGAAATAGCATTGCATCATTTCAAAGTATCTCCCCAAGGTAGTTATCAACTTACAAGGGGAAAAATAACTTTATGGTGAACAAACTTGGCTGACATAAACTTATCTGGGTGATCAAGGTAAATATTCTCTGTATTATTAAGGATATTATGAATTCCTTGCTATGTTGCATTGACAGGGACACAGCATAATTTTTGTGATATTCTTGCCAAGAATGCATAACCTTATTTCAGTCATGAGTAAACATTGGAGAAACCCAAATGGAGAGACATTCTACAAAGTAACTGATCGATACTTTTCAGAAGTGTCAAGGTCATGAATGACAAGATTGAAAACTACTGCAGACTAAAGGAGCGTAAAGAGAAAAAAGAACTAAATGTAATGTAGAATCCTGGATAGGATGCTGCACAGAAGAAGAATATTAGTGGGAAAATTGGTAAAATTTGAGTAAGATTTATAGTTTAGTTAATAACATTAATATTTGGACAGTATTAGTTTCCTGTTTGTGGATAACATGATGGATTATTATGATTATTATTTATAGATTTACAAAGAATTCTTCCCCTCTTAAAACTACAAGCAAATTATTAGAAATAATGGGAAAGTTTAGCAAGGTGATCACGTAAAAGGTTAATACACAAAAGTCAATTTCATTTCTAGAATGGAGTGACTAACGACTAGTAACAAATGAAGACAAGGCACCATTTACAATATTATCATGTGGATTTAACAATTTCATTGTTAAATGAAAAAATGAAAAATTAAAAGATTAAACATATTTTCTTCACTGATTGAGATTTAACATTGTGACGGTTTCAGTTCTCCCCAAGCTGGTCTGTCATTCAGTAAAAATCCAGTCAAAGTCCCAGTAAGATGTTCATGAAATTTGATAGATTATTCTGATAGGTAAAAGAGAAAGTGATCAAAAGCAGCCTGGGATTTTTTTTTTTTTTTTTTTTTTTTTTAGTTTTGGGATTTCTTTAAAAGATTTAAGTTTAATGTTTTATTATGAACATTTGAAGTTGCTACATCTTGGAAAGCACATTTCCAAGGAGTCAAATGGCTTTTAGAGATGTTATTACAGATGTTTTATAGTTGTTAATACAATGGAAGGGTAAAGAATGTTTTAAAAATAATGAAAATAACATGGAATGTAAGTATTTTTCACGGGATTTGAGAGATAGATGTAGATCTCGTTTTAAGACTGAACTGGATTCACAATGAATACAGTAAAGTTGCAGGATATAAAATCAACACACAGAAATCTCTTGCATTCCTATACACTAACAATGAGAAAACAGAAAGAGAAATTAAGGAAACGATACCATTCAGCATTGCAACAAAAAGAATAAAATACTTAGGAGTATATCTACCTAAAGAAACAAAAGACCTATACATAGAAAACTATAAAACACTGATGAAAGAAATCAAAGAGGACACAAACAGATGGAGAAATATACCGTGTTCATGGATTGGAAGAATCAATATTGTCAAAATGGCTATACTACCCAAAGCAATCTATAGATTCAATGCAATCCCTATCAAACTACCAACGATATTTTTCACAGAACTAGAACAAATAATTTCACAATTTGTATGGAAATACAAAAAACCTCGAATAGCCAAAGTAACCTTGAGAAAGAAGAATGGAACTGGAGGAATCAACCTGCCTGACTTCAGACTATACTACAAAGCCACAGTCATCAAGACAGTATGGTGCTGGCACAAAGACAGAAATATAGATCAATGGAACAGAATAGAAAGCCCAGAGATAAATCCACGAACCTATGGTCACCTTATCTTCGACAAAGGAGGCAAGGATATACAATGGAAAAAAGACAACCTCTTTAACAAGTGGTGCTGGGAAAACTGGTCAACCACCTGTAAAAGAATGAAACTAGAACACTTTCTAACACCATACACAAAAATAAACTCAAAATGGATTAAAGATCTAAATGTAAGGTCAGAAACAATAAAACTCCTAGAGGAGAACATAGGCAAAACACTCTCCGACATAAATCACAGCAGGATCCTCTATGACCCACATCCCAGAATTTTAGAAACAAAAGCAAAAATAAACAAATGGGACCTAATGAAACTTAAAAGCTTTTGCACAACAAAGGAAACTATAAGCAAGGTGAAAAGACAGCCCTCAGATTGGGAGAAAATAGTAGCAAATGAAGCAACAGACAAAGGATTAATCTCAAAAATATACAAGCAACTCCTGCAGCTCAATTCCAGAAAAATAAATGACCCAATCAAAAAATGGGCCAAAGAACTAAACAGACATTTCTCCAAGGAAGACATACGGATGGCCAAAAAACACATGAAAAGATGCTCAACATCACTCATTATCAGAGAAATGCAAATCAAAACCACAATGAGGTACCATTACATGCCAGTCAGGATGGCTGCTATCCAAAAGTCTACAAGCAATAAATGCTGGAGAGGGTGTGGAGAAAAGGGAACCCTCTTATACTGTTGGTGGGAATGCAAATTAGTACAGCCACTATGGAAAACAGTGTGGAGATTCCTTAAAAAGCTGGAAATAGATCTGCCATATGACCCAGCAATACCACTTCTAGGCATACACACTGAGGAAACCAGATCCGAAAGAGACACGTGCACCCCAATGTTCATCGCAGCACTGTTTATAATAGCCAGGACATGGAAGCAACCTAGATGCCCATCAGCAGACGAATGGATGAGGAAGCTGTGGTACATATACACCATGGAATATTACTCAGCCATTAAAAAGAATTCATTTGAATCAGTTCTAATGAGATGGGTGAAACTGGAGCCCATTATACAGAGTGAAGTAAGCCAGAAAGATAAAGACCATTACAGTATACTAACACATATATATGGAATTTAGAAAGATGGTAACGATAACCCTATATGCAAAAAAAGAAAAAGAGACTCAGATGTATAGAACAGACTTGTGGACTCTGTAGGAGAAGGCGAGGGTGGGATGTTTCAAGAGAACAGCATCGAAACATGTATATCTAGGGTGAAACAGATCACCAGCCCAGGTTGGATGCATGAGACAAGTGCTCAGGCCTGGTGCACTGGGAAGACCCAGAGGGATGGGGTGGAGAGGGAGGTGGGAGGGGGGACCGGGATGGGGAATACATGTAAATCCATGGCTAATTCATTTCAATGTATGACAAAAACCACTGCAATGTTGTAAAGTAATTAGACTCCAACTAATAAAAATAAATGGAAAAAGAAAAAAAAAAAGACTGAACTGGATTCAAGTAAGATTGCTCTAGTTGAGTAATTTCATGAAGATCTAAGGATCCAATTCTGGATGGAGAATATGCCATGGAAACTCTGGGTAGCTTCAGGTTTTTGCAGAATACTGTGAAAAATATTGAGCTAGTTAAATAGCTTTTGAAGTTACTTCAAATTTGTTTTTCTACTTATATAGGAATTTATATTTCCTTGTTTTTCACAGGTTACACAAGTTAGTAGCTAAATAAAGTATGTTCTAAGGCTTTTTTGTATGACTAGATAACTGTTTTGAAAATAGTTAACAGTTGACACTTTGAAAATATTGCAGTTGTTTTTCTTCTGAAAGAAGTCAGTTTTGGTTTTTATTTTTTCAAGTTGTTACAACTCATGAAAACTTACTTCTGATCAACATACATATAGAACTTTTGTTCTTTTCTCATTATAGTAAAGTGTTATAAATTTTATGAATTTAGTCCTGATAATGTGACAGGATATAAATTTATCTTAAATATTACTAAATTAAATATATAAATAAAAGTTTTAAGACAGTGTTTCCATGAAGTAGACTATTTTATTTTTAATCTAAGTAATAAATGTTTCTGTACAAATTTTTATGAAGCAAGAATTAGTAAATAATTTGATGTTAGGGAGCTTCCCCTCCCTCCAAAGCTCTTTCTGCAGATAAAGAATAAAGCCCAGAAAAGTTATGTACAAGTTCAGAAGAGTCATTATTGACAAAGTCAGAATTGAACCCAGTTCTTCTGGTTCCAGATGTGCTGGAAATATTGTGAAAGAGGAATCAGAATACCTGGTGAATAAACTGGAGCTCTAGAAGGAGATATTTGGAGTTGGGTTTTGCTATAATGTCTTATCTTCATTCTTCCTCTCTTTCTCATTCATCTTTCATGCTATCTGTTCTTTTCTTTTTTGTTCATTATCTTTGTTATGATATCACCATTGTTTTATAAAATCCATTTATGAATTAAGTAACCTTAATTAGAATAGATTTCATATCAGGTTCTGGAAACTTTAGGACATTTGTTTTTATCCATCCACTCAGCTATACTAGAAATCTTGTCTTCTGCAATCTTTTCTTTACCCTCCACATCTGATTGTTTCTTAGACTCTACCTCTGAACTAGTTCACAAGTCTGGCACCCTTTTCTCCTTCATGCAGTCTTTCCTGGTTTCCAGCTCTTACCATCTGCTGGATGGTCATTACCCTCCTAAAATGTTCTACTTTTGTCTGTGAAAATTGATTCTTCTTCATTAAAGCATTCATAAACTTGGATGGGAAGATATTACATCCCTTTTTTTTCCTGCCAGTTTTATGAGATATGATTGACATACAGCACTGTGGAAGTTTAAGGTACACAGCATAATACATGATGATTTGAGTTATATACATCATGAAATGATTATGACAGTAAGTTAAGTGAATATCATTCTCATATGAATGAGATGATAAAAGATGATAAAATTAAAGAGAAAAAAATATTTTTCCTGTGATGAGAACTCTTAGGTTTCACTCTCTTAATAATTTTCATATATAACATATAGCAGTGTTAATTATATTTATCATGTTGTGCATCACACCCCTAGTACTTATTTATCTTATAACTGAAGCTTTATACCTTTTGACTACCTTCCATCAATTCCCCCTCACTGCACCCCATCTCTGTTAACCATAACCATTACATCTTTATTTTCACTAATTGCCTGCTGAAAATTAGCGTTTCCTTCCATTATGAATAAGGTGACAATCCACAGTAATATTTTCAATACTTGTGACTTGATCACCAATGGAAAGCACATATATTTTCATATCACAATATAGTTGTTGGAGATAACTTGAATATTATTTATCCACATGATACTTTGGCATACTTTGAAGTTATAGTAGTTGCTTCATACTCTGCTATATCTTATTATTTAATGTTTTATTGAGGCACATAAGTTATCCTCAGTTTTAAAAATATTTCGATTACTGTATTTCCATACAATTTGTTTTAGTATCCTATTTCATTTAATGAATTTTAAAATATTACTCTGTAATAAAAATGTTGTAAAATTAGATGCCACACAACTTTATGAAGTACAAGAAGCAAAAACACTGAAATGTATACTTTAAAAGGGTGAACTTGGGAATTCCCTGGTGGTCCAGTGGTTAGGAATCTGCACTTTCACTGCTGATGTTCATTCTCTGGATGGTGAACTAAGATCCGACAAGCCTCACAGTGTGGCCAGAAAAAAAAGAAAAAGGGTGAACTTTATGTATGTGAATTATATTCCAGTAAGGTTGTTATAAAAATATTATTCTGATAATGGGTCCATATGCTTTATCAGAATACCAAAAGCATCTGAGATACGTAAAGGATTACTAACCCTTTCTCTTTACCTGGAAACATATTCTTCTGCTCAGTTACTACCTAAAAACCTTTTCTTATGCATTTTCCCAAAGCATTGCTCAAATATTTCCTCAATAAAGAAAGCCTCTTCCAACTTCCCTGGGCAGGCCTTTAGGTGCGCTCTTAGGAATGCTTACACCTGTCGCCTATATCCTAAGCACAGTGCTGGTTGTCAGCCTCTAGGCTGATAATTTCTTCAGCCTTGGGATCATGTCTTTGTATCCCTAGCACTGGGAGTCTCAAATGGTTGTTTTTCTGTGCAGTATTCAGATGGGTGGTTAGTGAGGAGAATGATAGCATTGTAGCCAGTGAATATGGTGAGGGCAGAGGCTTAAAAGTGAGAAAGCATAAGACATGTTCTGGGAGGGCCAGTTAGAGGAGTGTTAGGAGTATTTCAGATGAGAAGTGCTAACAGTTGAGAAGAATAGCGGTGGTTGGGATAGTTGAGGAAGACGTGATCAAATCAGATTTCAGGGGTTAGGGCGCTGGTTGGATATAACAGGGTAATGGAGGAGTCAAAAAAATAATTGATGCATTTATATATGGCTGATTCATTTTGTTGTATAGCAGAAACTAACACAACATTGTCAAGCAACTATACCCCGATTAAAAAAAAACTGAAAAAAAAAAAAAGAAAAAAAACCTGAAATATTGGTCTTGGTTAATTGGTAGAAAAATGATACTGTTAATGAAATAGAGAAGTAAGGGAACAGGGCAGGTTTTTTTTTTTTTTTTTGTAGATGATAAATAATTCCATTTCCATTGGTTAAAAACATCAAGCTTATTTTGGCATCTAAATTGGTTCAAGGGTAAGCTACATGCTTTATAAAAATGAAACCGTGTTTGGCATTTAATCATACTTTGCAACATAAAATACAGTTCTAAGAAAATACCATGTTATCAAGAAAATATAATGTTTCCCTCTTTTGTATATATGGTCTTTTTTTTTCTTTCCTAGATTCCAATATGATTAGTAATGTTGTACTTCAAGACTTACTGGCATATGTATCTTCAAAACATTCCTATCTCAGAGATCTTCCTCAGAGGCATCCTCAGAAAATGAGCAGTATAGAATTTATAGAATTGGAGCAGCTTCAGCCAGACATACTAGTCCATGCAATTCTAAGAGTTGTTGATATCTCTGTACTGACAGGTAAATATTTTGGCTACTTCATTAATTTTAAGTTATAAAAAAAATTAAGATATAACAAGGACCTACTGTATTACACAGGGAACTGTACTCAGTATTTTATAATAACGTATAAGGGAAGAAAATCTGAAGGAAGAGTATGTATATCACTGTGCTGTATACCTAAAACGAACGTGATACTATAAATCAACTGTATTTTGATTAAAAGAAACTTAAGTACAGGACTGTCTTAGTGTACCATTTGGTTATCAGTAGATATTTATCATTAGACAGTAAAGTATGATATCACATGCAGTAGAGTAATGCCAACTAAATATTTCGTTTCCTTTTCCAGAGGCGTTATACAGTTATAGAGGACAGAAGCAAAGGAAAGTTATGTTAACAGTGGAACAGACCCAAGGTCAACATTATGTGCTTGTATTATGGGGTCCTGGAGCAGCCTGGTACCCTCAACTTCAAAGGAAAAAAGGTAAATATACCAAAAAGCATTTAATCTATTTATAGATAAGTAAATGATTAATGCTTATGAGCCTAAGATGAAGGGACTCTGGAGATCAGACAACGTTTGAAATATAATTGAGCATGATTGAATATTCTTTTGCAGATTTCTTGTTACAATTTTTTACCTCCTATAAACAATTCAATGATCTATAATCCTCTGTAATTAATGGCAGCAAAATAGAAGCTTTCATTTATTCCCAGGCATACTACTTTACCTTTTTGTGAAGTTTGAAGATCTTACCTTCCTTGGATAATCTTGTTTAAAAATTTAATTCTGGAGATGCTTCTACAATTTTTATTCAGCCAAGGTACTCTGATAAATAAACTCCTCGCTGGTTATAGGGCAGATGTTAGAGGAGTTGCATTAACTCTTTCAAGTCACAGTGTTACTGTTTAATGAGTTACTGTGTTCCAGGTTTTTATTCCAGTTGTTTTAAAAGCATGGACTATTAGACCCATAGAATGTTCATGTTTAAAGTATGACCCATGATTATATTTTTCATTAGAGCATCAGTTAATCATTTATGAAGTATTAAATTAAGTAGAATTGGAACAACAGACTGGTTCCAAATAGGGAAAGGAGTATACGTCAAGGCTGTATATTGTCACCCTGCTTATCTAACTTATATGCAGAGTACATCATGAAAAATGCTGGGCTGGATGAAGCACAAGCTGGAATCAAGATTGCCAGGAGAAATATCAGTAACCTCAGATATGCAGATGACACAACCCTTATGGCAGAAAGCAAAGAACTAAAGAGCCTCTTGATGAAAGTGAAAGAGGAGAGTGAAAAAGTTCGCTTAAAACTCAGCATTCAGAAAACTAAGATCATGGCATCCAGTCCCGTCACTTCATGGCAAATAGATGGGGAAACAGTGGAAACAGTGACAGACTTTATTTTTTTGGGCTCCAAAATCACTGCAGATGGTGATTGCAGCCATGAAATTAAAAGACGCTTGCTCCTTGTAAGAAAAGTTATGACCAACCTAGACAGCATATTAAAAAGCAGAGCCATTACTTTGCCAACAAAGGTCTGTCTAGTCAAAGCTCTGGTTTTTCCAGTAATCATGTATGGATGTGAGAGTTGGACTATAAAGAAAGCTGAGAGCCAAAGAACTGATGCTTTTGGAGAAGACTCTTGAGAATCCCTTGGACTGGAAGGAGACCCAACCAGTCCATCCTAAGGGAAATCAGTCCTTAATATTCACTGGAAGGACTGCGGTTGAAGCTGAAACTACAATACTTTGGCCACCTAATGCGAAGAACTGACTCATTGGAAAAGACCCTGATGTTGGGGAAGATTGATGGTGGGAGGAGAAGGGGACGACAGAGGATGAGATGGTTGGATGGCATCACCGACTCATAGGAAATGAGTTTGAGTAAACTCTGGGAGTTGGTGATAGACAGGGAGGCCTGGCATGCTGCAGTCCATGGGGTCGCAAAGAGTCAGACACGACTGAGTGACTGAACTGAACTGAATTGATGTTTCAATATAAAATAGTGTAACATCTTAATTTTGATATTAGATCCTTTAGTTGTAACAATCAGAGACAGTTTAATTAGTGGCTTCTGAGTTATTTTACTCTGTTAAACTAATTCAGAGGTTGATTAGGTATGTGATCCATTCTTTTTTTTACCTGGAAGAGTTAATATGCCTTTGCAAACTTCTATTTCAAAATAGTTATCTAAGGATAGTTAGATAGTTCAAAATAGTTATCTAAGGATCTATCACATTGCCTCTCTTAATCATTAATAGCCCATAACTAGGATTTGAGATAAGTCTGAATTTTGGCTTTCATGTTAAGATCAAACAGTGGCAAATATTTGTTTGGTTGAGAAATCTGAAAAACATGTGTTAATGATATACAAACCATCATTATTGACCACTATGTCATGGTCAGGAACATGAGTCAGCTGCATGCTGAGCAGAATGTAGATCAAAGGTGGCATTCCAATTATAGTGGAGCTGTAGCAAAGCAGGTTGCTCCATGCTTAATATGAATATTCCTTTAAAGCTGATAGTTATTTGGTCAATAGAAGAGGAAGTATATTTTCTCTAGATAATTCTTTGATATTTAGGTTAATGTTGAAAATTTATAAATCCATGAAGTAAGGTGTAGTTTCTTTGTTCATTTCTTCAGCATATTTATTTATATTTCAAGTTTTAATATCTGCCTTAATACCTCAAAGATCCAATTTTGAAGAATCATTTAAGTAAGTGATTCTCCTTTCACAAATTGTTAGTATTCTGTCTATTCATTTAGTATTTCTTGAGGCATTCTCTATATTATTCTGTGTGTACTGGGCCCTTGTTTTCCTTGTTCCCAAGGGTGACAAACTCACATTTAGGTGATATAATTAGAAGTGATTGTCAAGCAGTAATTACTGAATACTAGAGACAAAAGAGTAATGTTTTGGAGAAAAATAATAAGAAATTAATTCCCAGTTTTTTAAAAAATATTTGTTGCTAGTAGGAATTTGGTATGCCTGATATGCAGCAAGCATTGTTTACAGTTAAAGTCCTCATGAGGGTGGGCTAGGGACATAAATTATACTTCTTGGTAATAATTTGGTATGCATAAAATAAGCTATTCAGAACTAGGTGCCTTTCCAATGCAATATTCTCCTGAAATTATTTAATAGAAGTCTAATATTTTAAAAAATGTAACAGATTACAATAAAGTACACTCATGACATTACTAATTAAGCACAGAATAATACAAGTGATCCCAACCTTTGTGATTATGCTTCATGCAAAATCAGTTATATCTGCATGGAGGTTTGCTATTCCTTCACACCCTTAATTCCTGCTTGAAGTATAGAATTGTATCACAAATTGTCTTGGTATTGCTCAGTCTCCCTCAGACTTACTGGCTTAACCCTCATTCGACTCCTTTCTGTTTCTTGAACACGCCAAACTTTTTCCTGCTTTGGGATCTTGAATTTATGTATTCCCCTTGCCTAGAGTGCTTTTTCCTCCAGCGCTCCCACACAGATGGCTGTCCAATTTCATTTCCCCAGAGAGGCCTCACACATGAATATACATAATCACTCCCTATCGCGTCACTCTTGGTATTGCACTTGTGCCACCTAACACAAACAGATGATCCAGCTGATTTGCTTGCTTGATAATTAACTAAATTTCTCAGTAGGTTGAAAAGTTTGTGACTAAGAACACCCTGATTAGCCTGTTCACCATTGTATCCTCATCACACAGCACTGCCTGCACTAGTAGATACTTTCTTTATAAATGATTGAAGAATAAAATATAGATCAGGCAGCCATTTAAAATTCCCACTGTCTTTAAGGAATAAAGAAGCAAGTTCGAGGAGGAAATAGCTTGTTTCAAATGATAAGAAAAAAATCACACAGATAAAAATGGTTGCACATGAAGGTTGTGCAGTCCGTTGGCTGTACTGAGAAATTGTATTTAAACTTGGGCACTGAAGGCTCGAATTTCACACTGGAACTCCGTCATGGTTAACTTAAATGATTAAGGGGGCTATATTGGAAGTGTACAGGAGTATATCCTAGTAAATAGGGCAAGAGTGATGGGTTTCAGGGGGACTTGGAACTAGGAACAGAAAAGCTTTCTGGGTCCAGGCAACATCTCCATGGGTTTGCTTTATTTACTTAGTAGAGACTTTCTCTAGACTTTCTCTGCTTCTCAACATTGTGGATAGCACATTGTTACTCTGTAGCTCCTGTTTTACTTTTCCTTTTAAGAGACCAGTCCCATTTCTAAATTCCCAGTAAAGAGAATCTGATTGCCTAGTTTGAATTTGATTCAGTCCACTGTGGCCTGTAAGACAGGGTCAAAAAGTACCAGTTGGGGGATTCCCTGTGGTCCAGAGGCTAGGACTCTGCACTCCTACTGCAGGAGGCATGGGAACTAAGGTCCCTCCTGCTGTACTAAAAGGTAAAAAAACAAAGTACCAGTTGGAATATGTAAGCGGATTTCAGTGGGTGAGGGAATAGTTAAGGGGGTCATTTGTGGTCTGGTGGACACACAAATTCACTATCAAAGATATGTATGTTCACTAGCCTGGATAGATGTATAGATATAATATTTAGTTTAAAAAAAGTAGATTATAAAACTTCATGTATAATAGGATCTCATTTTAATAAAAGTGGATATATAAGTATGTATATACACTTTAAAAATTCTGGAAATACAGGTACTAAAATGCTAGCCATCTCTAGTAGTATTATGTGGTTTTTACTTTTTTATATCTTTATTTTGAATTTTATGCATGTATGGAATTTGCATTTATTCTTTAAACCGTTTAGTACAATGAAACTTCAAACATACAAACAGAATAATACAATGAACTAAAGTACCCATTATCCATTTTATTGAAACGGACAATCTTACTTTGCCTATTACCTTTTTTTGCCTATTACCTTTTTTTACTGTCTAAATATTTTATAAAAAGTACATTTTATTTTATAATTTAAAAATTAAAGCAAATTTTTTTCTTTAAAAATTAGTAGATATATTTGAAATATCTATCTAACAATTTGAGAAGAAATAAAAATTAAACTTATGCTTCATATTTGTGCCAAAATAAATGCTGGATGCATTAGAAATTCAAATACTTTTAAAAAGGAACAGAAAGTACTAGAAGAAAATATAAGTGAACTTATTTGGAACCCAGAGATTAGTAAGTTAAATAAAATGCTGTAACAAAAACTACCATACATGAAAATCACCATATGCAAAATTAAAATGCAAGTGAAAAATCAGAAAAGAAATTGTATTTTGTCAGAAATTAATAGCATAATCTAAAGTCAAATACTTGTGAGAATAAATGAGCAATAGATGTGAACAGGCAGGTCCTCAAAGAAGAAATTAAAGTGGCCAATAAATGTATGAAAAAAATTATTCTTACTAGCAATGGAAGGCAGACAAATAAAAATGACAACTGATTTTTGTCCTATGAAATTAGTAGAGAAGATATGGGGAAATAACCACTCTTGTAGACTATAGAAGATGTAAACTGGCAACCCTTTTTTTCCCTCTTTTTCTAATTGAAGTATAATTGACTTGTGTGTGTGTGTAGTCGCTCAGTCATGTCCAACTCTTTGCAACCCCGTGGACTGCCCGCCAGTCTTCTCCGTCCTTGAGATTTTCCAGGCAAGAATACTGGAGTGGGTTGCCATGCCCGCCTCCAGGGGATTTTCCCAACTAAGGGATGGAACCCAGGTCTCCCACATTGCAGGCAGATTCTTTACCATCTGAGCCACCAGGGAAGCCCATAATTGACTCACAGTGTATTAGTTTCAAGGGAACAACATTTCTTGAGGACAGTTGACAGTGTGTATGAAAGCCTTAGAATTTGGGATACTTTGGCCTAATAATGACACTTAATAGGAATTTATCATGACTATGCATTAAGATGTAACTAAAAATATTTTACCATAGTACTAGATTTATAACAGTGAAAAATAAGAAACATGAGAGGATAGCACTAATAATTTTTAAGATTTTGGTGTACCTGTGCAATGACATATTATGTAGTATTTTAAAATAATGTAGAATAATACTTAATGACATATAAAATATACATTTGACATAGTAAGCCAAAATCAAACAAATTGAGAACAACTGCATGGACACTAAAATACTATTTTGAGGTGTTGACTATAGCTGCCATTTATTTCTTTGCTTATCTTACCTGTGATTTCTAAGCATGTATTCTATAATAAGACAAGAAAATTGTTTTAAAAGAGTGATTGGAGATTCCTTAAAAAACTGGAAATAGAATTGCTGTATGACCCAGCAATCCTACTCCTGGGCATACACACCGAGGAAACCAGATCTGAAAGAGACACATGCACCCCAGTGTTCATCACAGCACTGTTTATAATTGCCAGGACACGGAAGCAACCTAGATGCTCATCAGCAGACGAATGGATAAGGAAGCTATGGTAAATATACACAATGGACTATTACTCAGCCATTAAAAAGAATTCATTTGAATCAGTTCTAATGAGATGGATGAAACTAGAGCCCATTATACAGAGTTAAGTAAGCCAGAAAGATAAAGACCAATGCAGTATACTAACGCATATATATGGAATTTAGAATGATGGTAACGATAACCCTATATGCAAAACAGAAAAAGAGACACAGATGTACAGAACAGACTTTTGGACTCTGTGGGAGAAGGCGAGGGTGGGATGTTCAGAGAGAATAGCTTTGAAACAAGTATACTATCAAGGATGAAACAGATCACCAGCCCAGGTTGGATGCATGAGACAAGTGCTCAGGCCTGGTGCACTGGGAAGACCCAGAGGGATGGGATGGAGAGGGAGGCGGGAGGGGGGATAGGGATGGGGAACACATGTAAATCCATGGCCGATTCATGTCAATGTATGGCAAAAACCACTACAATATTGTAAAGTAATTAGCCTCCAACTAACAAAAATAAATGGAAAAAAAATAAAAAAATAGTGATTGGTTTTAAGCAATAACTTGGAATATACATGCTTTAGCTCTTTCTAACGATGCTCTGTCTATACAGATTTACTGACTTGTTTTAAAATTTCCCACCAAAAAATAGCTGTCCAGAGAAACTGAGGAAGTGGATGAGATGTGTGATTTAGATTTATAACCTGAAGTATGTGGGAAAATAAAAAGACAATTGTCATTAGAAGACTTTGTACTAAGAAACTTATTTTTGTTTTAATATAGTTTTAAAGTTGAATTTATTAATATATAGTCTGATTGTTCCTAGAGAAGTGCATGGCAACCCACTCCAGTATTCTTGCCTGGAGAATCCCCATGGACAGAGGAGCCTGGTGGGCTGCAGTCCATAGGGTCACAGAGAGTTGGACATGACTGAGCGACTAAGCATAACACAGTCCGATTGCTGAGCGAGAAAGTCTGTGCTGCTGTGCTTCAGAACTGTTACTGAAAGAATTAAAAATAGGAGCAACTGAATCTAAATGTTTTTTTGTTGTTGTTCCGAAAAAGTTAGCTAAATAAGAAAACTAAGGTATTGAAAAATCATTGAGTAATATTGGTTATGGTAAACATGTGTTCATTTCTATGTCATTATTTTAAAAAAAAAATCTTTTCCTGTAGATAATCAGAATGAGAGTTTGCTATTCTGAATAAACAGTTGGTTATGATAAATTATGACTGTTTAGGAGACCAAGTAATCTTTAGAAAAAATTTTGTTAAAATTATCTCTACCACTCTTATTGCCTTAATACAACATTCATTTTTTGCCTCTTTATATCCAAATTCCTTAATGTGATAAAAGTTGTATTTAACTGATTTAATCAGATCAGTCTGTTTAATCTGGTTTTAATCCTAGATAATTTCCTTTTGGTAACTTTTTGTTTTTGTTTTGTTTAAGATTATATTTGGGAATTTAAGTATCTTTTTGTTCAGCGCAATTGCATCCTGGAGAACCTAGAATTGCATACAACACCATGGTCATCCTGTGAGTGCCTGTTTGATGATGATATAAGGGCAATTACATTTAAAGCAAAATTTCAAAAAAACATACCCTCCTTTGTGAAGATGTCAGATTTAGCAACACACCTAGAGGAAAAGCATTCAGGTAAGATCTTATTTATAAAAGACATTGCTAGTTTTAATATAAGCAAAGAAGCTGCCATTTGTAGGAAAAATGTATAACTGAATGTAAAAGTGAAGTAGAGGTGTCTGTAAGTAGCTGAGGCAGATACTAATCTCTTCCTGACTTTCTGCCTATAATCCTTTGAGATTAATTTGTAATTATTAAGGGTTACTTAAAAATATTTTTTGCATATAGTTATAAGTAACTTATCATTTAATAAGCCAGAAATAGAATAGCAACTCTAATCAGAATCACTGTTGAGATAAATATTTTATCAAGTTACTAAGCTATCATCTATACATGATTGTTAAAAATTAACATTGAGGAATTTCCTGGTGGTTTAGTGGCTAAGATTCCATGCTTCCAATGTAGTGGGCCCTGGGTTTGATCCCTGCTCAGGGAACTAGATCCCACATACTACAACTAAGACCCGGTACAGTCAAATAAATAAACAGCTATTTTTTAAAAAATAATTAACATTGATACAGAATTTATGGAATTTACTTACTGCTTTGTATATTGTAATAACATACTTCCTGACCTTGAATATGTGTGTGTGTAAGTGTGTGTATAAATTTCATTCTCAGAAACATACCACATGGAAGGATGCCTGATAAATTTTATATACATACGCACACAGTTTCCATGGGCAAAATATAATTAATTTCTTTTTAGTGAAGTAGTAGAAGAAGTATGTTTTAGGTTTAGTATGCTATACACTTTGAAATGAAGAGAGAGTAAAATAGCAAAAATAAATAACTAGATAAATTGCTACAAGTTTAGTGGGAAATACAAATACTTTCCACTAAATTGCATTGGCTTCTTAACTACAGAAATGATGCTAAAAGATGCTAACTCCTGGTTGATGGTATAACAAAATAAACAGCATTTAAAGCTATAGTTAGGGTTGCTAAATGCCAATAATGAGTAAATGTCAGTGATTATCAGTTTTAGAAACTAATAGAAAGCTTTCCAATGGCTATTATAGCAAATAAATTTAGAGGGAAAATAAAGGTTGAAAAAAATGAGATGTATCTGCAGGTTTATTGTTATATAATTTAAATTTTTTAATGAAGAAAAATTTGATGAAAAGGTTTCCTCAGAATTTGTATAAGATTACTGTTTTTGAAAAAAAATGACTGTTTTTGGTGATTTTATAGGTTGAGTTATTACAAATAGCTCAGGAACTTTGGATCTTGACAGTGAATTTTAACTTTATTCTCCAATTTGCATAAATAGTTTTCTGAATTATTATAGATGGCTTTCAGTTCAGTTCAGTTCAGTCGCTCAGTCGTGTCCGACTCTTTGCGACCCCATGAATCACAGCACGCCAGGACTTCCTGTCCATCACCAATTCCCAGAGTTTACTCAAACTCATGTCCATTGAGTCGGTGATACCATCCGGCCATCTCATCCTCTGTCGTCCCCTTCTCCTCCTGCCCTCAATCCCTCCCAGCATCAGGGTCTAGATTTCATTAAATGCTAGAATTGTTTTAAGTGAAATAAGATTATTTTTACAGTTTTCTAATGAAAAGAATCTGATCCCAAATAAAGTTGAAACTCCTAAGATATCACATGCTAAGTCTCAACTCTCTTTCTTGTGGTTTTTTTTACTAGCAAGCTCTGCCCTCTTCTGGTTTGTCCACAGAAATGTAAGGGTTGGGTCATATGCAGTTATTAGGACATTTCAAGTTAGTGCTTTTCAAATTGGTTCAGAATGTTAGATTTAAAAAAATTTTTTTAACAGGATTCTTTTAACAGGATATAGTTTTCATATAGGCGATTACCCTTATTTAATAAAGTGTGTACATTCACATTGGTAAGTATGGACATGAAACCCATGAAAGCAACACCACAGTCATGAAATCGTCACCTGCCTCTTTGTATCTCTTTCTGTCCCTCATCCCTGCCCCTGATCCTTCCAGGTAGTCAATCTGCTTTCATCCCTGCCCCTGATCCTTCCAGGTAGTCAATCTGCTTTCTGTCACTAGAGATTAGTTTGAATTTTCTGTGCTTTTATATATATGGAATCATTTGTTTGACATCTCTAACTTAGCAAATTCTTTGAGATGTATCAGTTTCTTTGAGATGTATCTATGTGGTTGTGTGTATCAGTAAATCATTCTTTATCTTATTATACAAATATACCATGCTTTGTTTATTTGTTCAGTTATGGATGTACATCTGGGTTGTTTCCAGTTCTTGGCTATTATAAAGTTTCTATAAACATTTAAGTAGAAGACATTATTCAGATATAGTCTTTCTTTTCTCATGAGCAAATACCCAAGAATTGAATCAATAGTTGGATTATATGGTAGGCTTATGTTTAACTGTTAAAGAAACTGCCAAAAAAAAAAAATAAGGAAACTGCCTGTTTTCCAAAGCAGTTGTACCATTTTACATTTCCACCAGTGTATGAGTTCTGTTTTTTTCACACCCACCTCAACATTTGGTATGGACATTCTTCTTAATTTTGTGCATTCTAATAGATGTGTAGTAATGGGTCATCATAATTTCAGCTTGCACTTACTTATTGACTGGTGATGTTGAACATCTTTTATGTACTTAATTTGCCACCTATATATCTTCTTTAATGAAGTGTCAATTGAAATCTTTTGCTTACCAGAAAAAAAGTTGGCTTCATTGTTTTATTGAATTTTGAGAGTTCTTTATATTCTGGGTAAAAATTCTTTTGGGGGACTTACCTGGTGGTCCAGTGGTTAAGACGTCACCTTTTTAAGGCAGGTAGCTTGTCTTCAGTCCCTGGTCAGAAAGCTAAAATTCCACATGCTTTGAGGCCAAAAAGACAAGATGCAAACCAGAAGCAATATTGTAACAAATTTAATAAACACTTTAAAAATAATCCACATCAAAAAAAGCTTTAAAAAACTTTTTTTTGGGGGGGGGGGTGTGCTGCATCCAGCTTGTAGGGTAGTTCCCTGACCAGGGACTGAACCTGTGCCCCAGCAGTGAAAGTGCTGGGTTCTAACCGCTGGACCACCAGGGAATTCTTGCTTTTTGTTGTTCTTGTTGTTGTTTAGTCACTAAGTCATGTCCCATTCCTCGAAACTCATGGACTGTAGCCCACCAGGCTCCTCTGTCCATGGGATTTCCCAGGCAAGAATACTGGAGTGGGTTGCCACTTCCTTCTCCAGGGAATCTTCCCGACCCAGGGATCAAACCTGTGTCTGCTGCATTGGCAGTCGTATTCTTTGCCACTGAGACACCTGGGAAGCCCAGAGAATTACTGATAATATCTGTTAATAAGAATTTTTATGTCTATATCACGGTGGATATTTGTCTGCAGTTTTCTTGTATCTTTTTCTGGTTTTGGTGTTAGAGCAATGCTCATAGAATGAGTTGGTGTATAGTTTTTCCTTTTCATTTTTCCAGAAGAGTTTATTTAGAATTAGATTAATGATCTAATTTCTAATCTAATCTAATTTCTAACAGATTAATGGTCTGTTTCTTCCATACATGTTTGGTAGAACTCTTTCAGGCCTATCTGGGCCTGAAGTTTTCTTTATTGGGAGGTTTTAACTACAAATTCAATTTCTTTTAATAGATACAGGGATGTTCCATTTACTTGTTTCTTCTTAAGTGCGCTTTGATAGTTTGTATCTTTCAAGAAATTTGTTCATTTCATCTAGGTTGTTGGCACAACAACAACAAAAGTTTGTTGGCATAAAGTGATAATATTTTCTTACTATCCCTTTTAATATATATAGAATTTGTAGTAATACTGGTATTACCTAATATTGCTAATTTGTGCCTTCTCTATTTTTTTTTTTAACCTGATCATTTTGGCTGGAGTTTTACCAGTTTTATTAATCTGCTCATATAACTAACTACCTTTTGTATTCATTAATTTTTCTATTTTCTAGTCCATTGATTTCTGCTCTGATCTTTTTTTTTTTCCTTTCTTCTGCTTTCTTGGGTTTCTTTCTTTCTTTTTTTTACATTTCTTAGGGTGTAAATGGAGGTAACTGAGATGTTTTTTTCTCAGTGTAGTTTAGTGCCATGAATTTTCCTTTAAGTACAGCTTCTAAGTTCTCTACCCAATACGTTATGGATTATGAGATTTTCCACTCTAGCTAGTGGGAGAAGACACTATTCCTATCTCTCTGCAGGCTTCAGGGATTGTTCAATACTTTTGGATGGTTCTTTGCTTATCCTCTGGTTACATATATTGGTCAGTACTCAGTTGAATTCTTCAAGGGGGGGTACCCTCTGCAGTGCTCCAGAGTTTTCTCCAGAGTTCCCCTTTGTCTTGTCTAATAACCAACCCTGATATCTCTAGCCGTATTAGCTTTCCAGACTCAAACCTGTGTCTGCTGTCAGTTCAGGGAAACCACAAGCTCTGCCTGGGTCTCCTTTCCGATACCATAGCCAGCAAACTCTTGTCTATAAGCTGGGGCAGTTACTAGGCTTACATCTTTTGCTTCTCATCTCTTAGGGATCACTGTCCTTTGTTGCCTGATATCTAATGTCCTGAGAATTGCTGTTTCATACATTTTGTTTAGTTTTTAGTTGTTTTCAGGTGTCAGCTATTTTTACACACAACACTTCTGACATCAAATGTATGGTTTGTTGTTGTTTTCCACACCAACAGCCAATTCTCCAACTCTGTGAACACTAACTGGGTGTTGTACAGTTCAATTCAATTTTGATGCTACCTACTTCGAGTTAGTGTCAGACTTCACAGGTTTAAGAGCTCAGTCATGGCCAAGAAAATTAAAAAACAAAACCCCACTTTTTAATTGAGTTACAGAGATTTATTCTCAGAGAACTCCATATACCCACTTTTACATGGGAACATTTATTATTAACTTTAACCAAACGTAAGTCCATGTGCTGGACACACAGGCCTAATGAACTGAAATGTCAGAGTTTGGAGCAGAAAAAGGTTTATTGAAGGGTCAAGCAAGGAGAATGAGCAACTCATGCTCAAAAAATCCTAAGTCCCTGATTGTTTTCAGGGAGAAGTCTTTATGGGCAATATTTGGGGTGTGAAAGGATGTGACTTCTTCAGATTGGTTGGTGGTAAGGTAACAGGATAATGTTCCAGGAATCTTGTGCTTTTTAGCCGGAAGTTACCATCCTCCACCTGGGTGGGGGCCTTAGTTCCTGCAGAAGAACTCAAAGATATTGTTATATATATTTTATGAGAAGGACCCTGCCCCACTGGTGTACTATTGTTTTTTGACTGCTCCTTCTTCATTTCTGCATTCCCTCCCTTTCCAGATTAGTAACTGAATTGGAACTCAGGGAAGATCAAGGAGGCTGAATGAAGCCTATTTCTTACAAACAAGAAATGAGGACAGAGAGGAATTTGTAGCTGGGAGGGTCCCACAGGGTCATTATCTGTTTTAATACTAACAGTTAATATAAATTAATAATATTTCTGGAAAATAAACACAGATAATAGAAAATTTACAGATTTTTACATCATCAAACAAAAATTTGATACAACTTTCCAAAATGGAAGTAAGTGGCCACAGAAGACTCTAGGTTTATACTAACTGGTGAAATCTTGGGTAGTGTTATAGTGCCGTGTGTGTTTCTAAACCTGTTAGTCCTACTTATGTGTCCCTCCGGTCCCCGCCTCTGAAGCCTCACATGCTTAAGAAGATGGTCACTGCAAGAAGAATGCCATAGGCAGTAGAGGGGCTACATTTAAGTTGGTGTCACAGAAGAGTCAACTCTGTTATCTTCTTTTTTTTTTAAGTCTTTATTGAATTTGTTACAATATTGCTTTGGTTTTTTTGGCCACAAGGCATGTGAGATCCTAGCTCCTCAACCAGAGATCAAACCTGCACCCTCCTCATAGCAAGGCAAAGTCTTAACCACAGGACCAGGAAATTCCTGTTACATATCTTTTACATAAAACATCTACTTGCTGGGGTTAGAGACCTAGAATTAGAGTTAACAATAAAAATAAACAACATATAGACAACAACAAATTAGGTGGCTATAGTTTTGATGATTAGTAGCACAAAGGATATATCCTCACTTCATTTGGGGCATGAGGCTGGGAATTGGGAATATTCCTGCAAGCCCTGGAGATACACTCCCTGTTGGGAAACCATATGAAAACTTTGTGCTGTTATAGTCAGTCCTTGGTGGGCTTCCCTGGTAGCTCAGCTGGTAAAGAATCCACCTGCAATGCAGGAGACCCTAGTTCTATTCCTATGTCGGGAAAGATTCTCTGAAGAAGGGATGAACTACCCTTACTCCAGTATTCTTGGGCTTTACTGGTGGCTCAAGTGGTAAAGAATCCACCTGCAATGCGGGAGACCTGGGTTTGATCCCTGGGTTGGGAAGATCCCCTGGAGGAGGGCATGGCAACCCACTTACCATGAGGAGTTCTTGCCTAGAGAATCCCCATGGACAGAGAATCCATGGGGTTGCAGAGTCAGACATGACTGAGGGACTCAGCACAGCACAGCACACAGTCAGTCCCTGGTAGTGAAACTGAGCAGGATCCTGTGGGGCCCTCCCTGGTACAGACATCCATCTTTTCAACCACGTTAGCCAAGTAAATCTTTACTCTTAGTTGCAGGCAGATGACCCCTTACACTTTAGAGTAAATGCTGAAGCCATAAGTGAGTAAGATTGTCTAGCAAAAGGGTAGAGAAGACCAACAACAAGACCTCAGTGTCCTTTACTATAAGTAACTGTGAATCAACCATATAATTAACCATGTTTGTAAATTAAAGATTTGGGTTTGGCCTCCTAATTTATGATATTTCTTTTTGCTTATCTTTTACAGGAGTGATTCTAATCAAAGCCCAGATTTTAGAGCTAGTGTTTCCCATTACAGCAGTTCAGAAAATAGCTCTAAATGCTCGCAGTTCTCTGAAGAGTATTTTTTCTTCTCTTCCCAATATTACATACACTGGCTGTGCAAAATGTGGATTGGAACTACAAACAGATGAGAACAAGATCTACAAACAATGTTTTAGCTGCTTGCCATTTACTATGAAGAAAATGTACTATAGGTAAGGCAACTAAGCAGGCCAGCTGGATGGGAAATGTTTATTATTATGGGACTAGAAATGACCAGAAAGTTACATATATCAAGTGTTTCTAATGAAAAAGAACTGGAGCTAATCCAAGAGAATAAATTTTTTCCTCCTCAGTGATGGAAAAATGGCTATTTATGAAAGCAAAAATTGCCCAGTAATCATAACGGGAACTTTTAAAAAGCAGTAATTAGGAGATTTTATTGTCTTTAAGCAGATATACTAAGGAAACCTTTTACTTGGTTTAATTTTTAACCAAGTTCTGAATGGCTCATAAGAAACTCATTTTCCCATCTTAACATATTATTGGAATTTAAAGGCTAAGATTAATTATATGATCCAACCCCTGAGTTGTGGAAGCTAGTAAGATGTTTAACTTTTCTGCACCTCAGTTTTCTCATCTTCACACTAAACATTAAGGATAGCAGATTAGCAATTGGTGTTTTGTGCTCTTTTCTATTTCTAAATACTGCAGTATCTAAAAACCGAATGCAAATATGTTCAGCATGTTATCATAGAATACTTTAAATAAGAAAATTTATAGAAGCATAATCCATTAGCCTTATTTCTCTTTACATATATTTATGTTTGTTATGAATAAGTAAATGAACTTTGCTCTTACTTTGAAAATTGCTTGTCTGAAAAGGAAGATTGGATTCAGGTGCATGGTCCCCTCCTCCCCTTGTCTCCACCAAGTCCATTCTCCACAGCCAACAGAGTAACCACTCCATTCCTTGAGAACCTTTCCAGAATTTCCCATCACACTCTGCCTGTCCCATCACGCTCATCTGCTACACTCCTTGCCTTGATCTCTGGGTTGATACTGGCCTTCTATAAGGTTTTTAGCACTCTGACTTTTTCCTCCTTAGGGCTTTCTCGCCTGCTTTTCCCCCTGCCTAACTCCACAAGGCTGACTCGTTTGTGTCTTGGTTGAGAGGCCCTTCATCAGGGAGACTTTTTTTAGTCACCTCCTTTGTTCTGTGTTGAAGTGCCCTGTGTGTGCACCTGGAGTCATTTACTTGCATAGTCTTCTGAAAAACCTGATTATGGAGATATAATTCACAGTCCATCAAAGTAATCCACCTAAAATGTCAAATTCCAGAGAAGTATATTCACAGGCTTGTGCAACTGTTACCACAATCAATTTTAGATCACCTTCACCTCTCCCTCCCCCAAAGTAGCCACTTCTCATTCTCCCTTCCCACCAACCTAGAGCACCCACTAGTTTTTCTAGCTCTATAGATGTACTTACTTTGGACATTTCATATAAATAATCATAGAGTGTACAGTCTTTTATGACTGGCTTCTTTTTTTAAAAAACATTTCAAGTTTCATCCATATTGTAGCATATGTCAAGTGCTTCATTTTGTTTTAATGCCAGATAATATGGGCATCCCTGCCTGTCAATACAGGAGATGCATGTTTGATCCCTGGGTTGGGAAGATCCCTGGAGAAGGAAATGGCAACCCACTCCAGTATTCTTGCTTGGGAAATCTCATGGACAGAGGAGCCTGGCAGGCTTAGTCCTTGGGGTCACTAAAGAGTTGGACACAACTTGATGACTAAAAAACAACAACAATATGGATATACCACATTTTATCTGTCCATTCATCAATTGATGAACATTTGGATTGTACCTACTTTTTGGCTATCATAAATAAAACTGCTCCAAACATTCATGTATAGCTTTTTGTGTGGCTGTGTTTTCATTTCTCTTGGGCATGTACTCAGGAGTAGAATTGCTAGGTTGATGTGGTAACTTTTTAATCCTTCTGAGTAACTGCCAAACTGTTTTCTGAAGCTGCTGCACAATTTTAGTTTTACCAGCAGTGAATGAGGGTTGCAGTTTCTCCATGTCCTTGCTGTCAGTTTTTATTATTTGTTTCTCTTTTTTGTTGCATGTGCTTTTGGTATCATGTCTAAGAAAAGTATCCTTCCTAAGCCAGTATCATGGAGGTCTACTTCTATATTTTCTTCCAAGAATTTTATAGTTATCTCTTACATGTAGATTCATGGTCTGTTTTGAGTTAATTTCCATATGTGGTATAAGGAAGGAGTCCAACTTCATTCTTTTATTCAGTTGTCCCTGGACAGTTGATTGAAAAGCCTATTCTATCCCCACTGAAGCATCTTGCCACCATTATTGAAAACCTTAATTGTCTTTCTATACCACTAAACTCTGAAGTTTCTTGAGTGAAGGAAGCAGATCTCTTACTCACTAGTGTATACCCAGTGTGTACACTGAATAGTACAAGATTTTGAGCACATATTTGTTGAAATAAAGAATGGAGGAAGAGGGACTTCCCTGGAGGTTCCGTGGTTAAGACTTTGTGCTTCCAATGCAGGGGACGCAGGTTCAGCCCCTCGTCAGGGAACTGAAGGGCCATGTGCCACATGGCACATCCAAATTTAAAAAAGAGAATGGAAGAAGTGAGATACCCTGGGGAAAGATTATAAAAAGATAAAAGGACTTAGAATCATCATGTGGATAAAGGGGGAAGTAAGTTTTTAGAGAGAAAATCAATAGTAATGTTTTAGTGGTTACACTGAATTCCCCTATACTGGTAAGTCTTTCTAAATTCTGTTCAGTTTATTTTGTAATAATTTGTTTTTAAAAGGGGTATATCGCTTTCTTTAAAAGTAAACAATAATTTTACTCATGTCATTTTGTTCATATTGTTTGTTCTTTAGAGTGTATCATGGTTTGTATCTACTCCTTTGTCTTTATTTAGTGACATGCAAAACAGTTTTTTTTATGGTAAAGAATCCAGTGGAAAAAAATAACTTGAAATTGTGATTGTGAAATATGTGATTATCATCTTTATCTCTAAAATTATGTCTTCTTATATTAGTATCTGAAAATTTAAAATGAATATGAAATAAATAAAATCTATTAATTTATCACTTGAAACTCTTTAAAATAAAAGCCCTTCATTTCTAGGGCATTTCAGGACATCCTAGTGTTGTTTTAGGAATTAAAATTAACTCTGCAGAAAAACCCAGTGATTTGGGCTTCCCTGGTGGTTCAGTGGTTAAGAATCCACCTTGCAAGGGACACCAGTTTGATCCCTGGCCTGGGAAGATCCCAAATGCCTCGGGGCAACTCAGCCTGTGCGTGGTAATTACTGAAGCCAGCATGCACTAGAGTTTGTGCTCCAAAACAAGAGAAGCCATAGCAATGAGAAGCCCACACAGCACACCTGGGGTAGCCCCTACTCACCGCAACCAGAGAAAGCCTTTGCACAGCAACAGTGACCCAGTGCCGCCAAAATAAGTAAATAAATAAATATGTTTTTTATAAAACTGATTTTTGAAATTATATTACATTTAAACATTTCTTTAATTGAAAATCTTTTTGACAGTCCTGAGCTGTTTACTGTTTTGTAGGCCAGCTTTAATGACCATAGTTGATGGAAAATGTAAGGTCTGCATCCATGTAGGATCAAAGCTGATAGAGAAGATTCTTCTCAACATTTCTCCTGACTGGCTCAACAGAATAATAGGTAAGATATCAACAACATGCCATCAAGAGGTTGTCCTCTGTGAAACCATTCATATCAGGAATACAGATAGTATATTAAAATAGAAGGAACACTATACTATAAATTAATTCCTTTTCCTGTCAGTATATAAGCAGAAGGATAATTTAGCTTGAGTGAAAAACAAGACTATACAGACTACTGTACATAAAATAAGTCATCAATGAGGACCAACTATATAGCACAGGGAATTCTACTCAGTGCACTGTAATAACCTATGTGGGAGAAGAATCTGAAAATGAATAGACATATGTATATGTGTAGCTGAAACACTTTGCTGGACACTAGAAACTAGCACAGCATTGTAAATCAACTATACTCCAATATAAAATAAAATTTTTTTTAAATAAATAGAATTCTCATAGATACAATGAAAAAAAAAAAACACAAGATTATGTAAGTTGGAAGGTAAGACTTGCTCTACATCTGTCTCAGCACATGAAGAGAAAGAAGTAGGTACCTAATCTCTTCTTACTCTAAATTTCCAATTGGTGAGGGAAAACACAAGTCTCTTAGTTTTTTAATAGTCAAGTAAATGAATGTGCAACACTATATAAATGTATGAAGACTGTCCAGTGTCAGTCATGTGGATATTCAGGAACCTCAGCTCTGATGATAGGTACAACAACAGTGGCTGATCATCAGTAGCTAACAACAAAATGAAGATGTTCCATTTGTCAGATGCTCAAACTCCATCCTTTCCTCATTAGTCTTAGACTCTTTAAGCAGATGAGTTAATCTCGTTTAATGATGTCTCTGTCTCTTAATAGTGGGTCATTTTTTCTGGCTTTCATTTTTGCTTAAATATTGAACATTGCGTATAGAACAATACAGACTGAGGTGTACAGTATTTATACCTAAAGTGAGCCTGCTTATTTTCTTCGACTTTTAATGGGGGTGGGGGTGAGCAGAGTAGAGTAAATTTTGTCAGACCATGAGTCGGATTTGAGTTGTTCATTGCTCTGGTTATCTTCAGGTCACCACTGGCTTCAAATTATCTAGCATTATGCGTGCTCATGGTGGGGAGTGGTTCTCCAGAGAGTTTCCTCCAGATATTCCTGCTTCACTGTCAGCTTTAATCTTTCACCCTGCACCCGGGCCTCAAAGTTTCTTACACTCTTATACCTCACCAGGTTGCGCAGGCTCCGTTGGTTGTCATTTTTGCATCCCAGCCTAGAGAGAGGGGCAGGAGTGATTCTCTTTGATTCTTGTCCAGCCGTAGTCTTACACAGGTTCTTTGTGTGTCTCATTTTTGGATGTGGTGCTTTCTAACAGACCCTGTCCCTCCTGCATAGCAGCCAAGCTCTGCCTTGTGTCTTTGTTGAGTATCTTTGCATGGTCCTACCCCTCTCCCAGCAGCAGGGTACTGCTGATGGTCTTGATCCAAGATGGTTTTCTGCCCCTCCCCCAGGGATAGAGGGATTTTCCTCCATCTTCATCCTCACCATCTATACCTTGGAGCAGGAAGACTTGTCTTAAGATCCCTGGTGGTCCAGGGGCTAAGACTCCATGATCCCAATGCACAGGGTCCCTGGTCAGGGAACTGGATCCCACAGCCATGACCAAAGGTCCTGCAATGAAGATCGAAGATCCTGCCTGCCACAACTAAGACCTGGCACAAACAAAGAAATAAGTATTTTAAAAAGATTTTGATATTCATTAAGTAACTGACTCAGGGTTCTGTTATACAAATGGTATGTGTATATATAACCATGATAAGAGCTATAGACTAGATTAACATAAAGAGTTCTTTTCTGATATGGACATGCCCGTTTTGTTTCAAGCTTAATTTAGGAAAAGATTAATCTCAGTTCTTTCCTGTATTGTTTTATGAAGCCAGTGACTGTGCCATAATAGGAAACACCATCAGTCTGAACTTGTGCTTTCTCTTCAGAGCAGCAGGAATTGCACCTCATCATTATGGAGTAACCTATGGCTAGAAAGAGCAAGGATAGAGATATTTACAGTGGCTTTGGGACTTAAGAAACCAAGGGAAACAATGAACACTTTAGATGTGAGCATTTCCATTCCCTCGGAAGGGACACTAAGAGCTCTCGTGTTTCCTCTTCCTCAGCACCCCCCTCTGATGTCACCTACAGAATGGTCGCCGCGGACCTGCTCCATGCCTTGCTGGCGGGCAGCAGGGCACCCTGTGTCCTGAAGGTGCAGAGCCTCTTTGTGTTGGATGAAAACAGCTACCCACTGCAACAGGACTTCTCCCTCCTGGACTTTTATCTTGACGACTTGCAGCATGCATCCCATGCCCTTCTCTGAGACCAGAGGAAGAACATGCAGGCACTTCAAGGAAGAGCACTGAAATGATTTGTCTTTGGAAATGAAATGACAGGGCTTTTGCTCGGGGTGTTAAAATAAGTATGTTTTATAAAGAGAATTATGCTAAAAGTATTAATTAAAACTTTTTTTCCCCCTAAGAAAATTCTGTGAAGTTTATTGTTTGTTTATTTTTTGGTCTTTCCCTTTCTTGCTTCTAGAGAAATGATCCAGCAATGAGGCAACATCCAGCAGTTCATTAGGATTAAGTCTCTCTCCGTTTAGTCCCTGCCCCATTCCAGGCACTGTCCTAAGTACTGGGACATGGACCTGAGGAATTCTTTTCTGCTACGGTCACAAACTTAATTTTTTTTCTTACTCCTTCATTAATAAACTGTAGACATGAAATGATTTCTTTGATTATCACTATACATGACTGTGGCTTAGTTCATATAAGCCTATGTTTAGACAAGTTCCAGACGACCATGTCTTTTGATAAAGAGGTGTTGAAAATGTAGGAACATGGTCATGTTTCAGCTCATTATCAGGGAAGGCAGAGAGTCATATTGTTCATTTCCAGGATTTGAGTAGCTCACTGAATTTACTTAGCAACACTTTACAATTACATTCTATACATTGTCTCACTACAACTATAGCAGCAGCTCACAGAGAATGGTAGTCACCGATGGGGAAATAGGGAGCGGTACTTAACCAGGAAGTCTGGGGGATGCTCGGTGGTACTAGGTTAATCATATTGCTTGAACAATGTTAAATTCATGATAAAACGAACAGGTGTGTTTTATAAAATTGTTTTGGTTCATTGAAATTGTTTTCTCAAATTCAGGCTTATTTTGTTTTTAACTTGTCTTCCCTAAAAATGAACCTCAGGAGTTTTGTGATGCTCTCCAAAACCATATACAAAAATGGTTGTATGAGACTGCACACGTACAAAAGACCCTTATTCTGTGGAGAAGGGTCTGTGACTTCTAACAAAACCTTCTCACACAGTTTATGACAGTTTCTTGTCATGGGAGAACAAGCTCCTGCCTGATCTCTTCCACCCCTGACAACTCCCGCCAAATGGCACCTCCTCTCTCCATCCTGGTACTTCTCTCTGATTCGTTTCACTCTATGCTCAGATAAGCGCAGGATAGCAGGCCAGCAAATTGTCTGCATAATCAGATACTAGATAAGCTAAGAAACTGTCTTTATTTACATTTGTTGTTTAGTTTCTCAGTCTTGTCCGACCCTTTTGTGACCCCATGGACCGTAGCCCACCAGGCTCCTCTGTTCATGGGATGTTCCAGGCACGAATACTAGAGTAGGTTGCCATTTCCTTCTCCAGGGGAATCTTCCCGATCCAGCGGTCAAACCTGAGTCTCCTGCATTGCAGGCAGATTTTTATGTAACACTGTGATCATACTGTCTGGAAGAATCTTACCAATATGGTATAGTGATTCCCCTAAATGGGAAATCCTGGTTTTACTTTCTCCTTTATTTTTACTTGATGGAATTATTAGAAAAATGTCTCTAACTTCTAAAGAATATAAATTCCCTGTATTAAAAAGATCACTTCCCAAATATAGAAAAAATATATACATTCATGTAACCAATATCCCAATTAAGATTTAGAACATTGCCATCACTCTAAAAAATTTTCTCATCTCCACCTCCAGTTAGTTCCCACTAATGACAGGAAATCACTGTTCTGATTTCTATCACCATAGATTAGTTTGACCTGTTCTTGAATTTCATATAAGAAAAATCATGTAGTTTATTTCCTTTGTGAATTTTTTTTTCACACATCATTTTTGAAATTCACCCAAGTTTCATGTGACTCAATAGTCATTCTGTTTATTGCTGTGGAATATACCAATTTTATGAATATATTACATTACCCATTTTCTAGCTGCTATAAGCATTGTATTACAAGTCTTGTTGTAGATATATGTTTTTATTTTGTAGTTGGGGAGGTAAATCCCTATGGAGATTGCTGGTTTATGGGATAGGTGTGTATTTAACTTTGTAAGAAACTATCAAGCAGTACTTCAAGACTGTTCTACACACTCACCAGTCATGTATGAGGATTCCAGTTCTATATCTTTGCCAACATTTGGGGGTGTCATTTTCATTTTAGCCATTGTAATGGGTGTAAAGTGGTTTAAAAAATTAGGTTAGTGGCTGTGAGAAGGGGAGGTAGTGCTTGGGAATGGACACAAGAGAAGAGTGTGTGTGTGTGGGGGGGGGTGTGGGGGGCAGCTGGGGAACTGGTTTACCAGTTTCCCCACAATGATCAGTTACCAGTTTCCCTGCAGCTCTGATGGAGGAGATAGATAGGCCCCAGGATGAGCCCTGCAACTGGTGTCTTGCTGATGCTTTGAGATGGGATACCAGTGGGAGCGTTGGGCCTGATTGGGTGCATTCTTGTGGGTTTCCCCCCAGGATACATATGCAGAGAAGGCCTTCAGTCTAGGGGAAGGACAAAAGGAGGGAGAAGATGCAAGCTAGAATCCATCTTGGCTGAGAGGTGTGCCCCACACCAGGACCAAATATGGAGATGACTGGTCAGAAAAAAAAAAAAATCCAGAAAACTGCCACTACATAAGCAACCTAAGCTGCCCCTAGTAGATGCAACTCACTCTGAGCTCACCTGTGTGCTCCTTCAAAAAGTATCCTGTTGTTTCCACACACACTTTGCTGCTTCCACATGTATTATGCTTCTAATGAACACCCCCCCCCCCCTTTTTTTTTCCTCACAATCTTCATCTCTGCTGAGTTCTTCAAAGAAGACAAGAACTGAAGTCCGTTTTTCAGGCTTTCACCTCTGGAATCAGCTCCAAATCCATCCTTTAAGGGGGGATCGGGATGGGGAATACATGTAAATCCATGGCTGACTCATGTCAATGTATGGCAAAAACCACGACAGTATTGTAAAGTAATTAGCCTCCAACTAATAAAAATAAATGGAAAAAAAAAAACCTTGCTCTGCAGATGGAGTTCTCTTTAAGCGTCTCTCCTGCGCAGTGAGTACACTGCTAACCAGTAGACGGCGCTAGAGATACACGGCGGGATGTAGGCGCTTTTCTCGGTGGGTGCCGGTAGCGGCACGTATGTTCCGAGGGGTGCGCCAACACTGGGTGGCGCTCTGCTCCAGCTACTTACTCTGGACGCCGCGGGTCCCTCCGCCGGCTTGCGGCTTGGCCTAGCCCGCCAGTCACGTTCCCATGGCCCTCCCGACAAGGAGACCACACCAGCTCCAGGCGCCACTCCGGTTTGTACCCACGCACCACCCACCCCACTCATCCACGCCCTGCAAGTTTGTCCTACCAAATTTGTCAGTTAGCAAACCGATAAAAGCGTATTACCAAAACAAAGGGCAGATAGAAATCAAATGTAGTTATTTGCTGGATTGTACCTCATCAATGGAGATGAACAGAGAATTTACCAGACAGGAGTGAAGGAGAGGAAAGGAGAGGGAGGGAGGGAGGGAGGGAAGTAGGGAAAAAGCGATGAAATGTGGGGAAATAAACAGCCTCACTAGAAACCAAAGGTGGACAAACAGAAGCGTCTCTATTGAATAGGCACTTACAGGTCCTTTCATGGATCCCAGGCTGTGGAATGTTTTGGCATTCCACAGCATCTCTGTCCTTCCTGAGGTCTCTCGGGCTATATGTGATAATGTTATCATTTTTAGACATCTGGAATCTGATTCAGATTCCAGCTTCACCACTTCCTAGTTCTGCAGCCTGAGAGATGGCATTGCCTTCCTGATGCACACTCCCCTCACTTCTAAGTGTGGGCACGTTCCTCCTGACTGTTGTACAGTTTAACAAGCTAATGCACAAAGACCTAGTACAGTTCCTCAGAGCTAGTTCCCTCCTCCCCGCCTTGATAGTCCACTCTGAGAAACACAACCCTGAAGTAGAGAGGGGAGGAGTGATCTGAGCAAATAATCCCATACTTAAAAATTAAGGGGGAAAAAACCCATAATAGGTAGATATTCCAATCTATCTTCATAAACTAAGAAATACATCCATTTTGTTGAAAGAGCCAACCTTATAGAATGTAATCAGTGAACTTCATTCTTTTCTTCCCCAGTCACCCATTCAAACCTGCTTGGTAGGTAGCAGCCCTTTGGATAAAATCTAGGGCAAGTCCCACGACTTTTTTGATCATTCTTACACAAAAATAAATTTTTCTTCTGACTTCTAGTTGTAAAAGCAAGCTGTGTTCAGCACTGGAAATGTCCAACCTCACACAGTGGTCTAAACCTCCAACATCATTCAAAGTTTACACCTCCCCTTCTCTCCTTCCCTGACCTAGGCTCATGCCTCATAGATAGGCATGGAGCATCATTTTTTTTTATTTCTCCAGTTTGTGCTTCCATTCCTCCTCCCAATTTTTTAACAGGGATCTCTCTTTTTTAATTTTATTTATTTATTCATTTTTTTTTTTTGGTTGCTTCATGTGTCATGTGGAACCTAGGTTTCTGTGCCAGGGATTGAGCTCACATCCTCTGAATTGGAAATGTGCAGTCTTAACCACTGGACCACCACCACCACCACTGTCCCCTAACAGGGATTTCTGATCATCCATGCAGGGGCAGGGAAGTGGTATAGAAAGGCCACCTAAGGGGTAGGGGAGGTTCTACATGACCAGTTATGAGCTTGAGTACTCACATGGGTTCTTCCAGAGCCTCCTTTTTCTGCAGGTTCCCATGACTCAGGTTTGCCCCAGAGTGTGGGATGGCACACGGAACCCTTCTTATCCACTTTAAAGATCTGTTACAGTTTTGGGAAATGAAATTCTGAAAATTATGCTTCCCAGACTCTCTTATGAACCAGGTTCCAGGTTGAGTTTACCAAATGTGAGACACTCACGTGAGGCTAGGAAGCAGAATGTAGAAAGTCATCCTTTTTTTTTCCTTTGACTGTGATGCTTACCACAGCAAGATGCTTGAGACTCTTGCAGTAATTTGAGCAAAAAAGAAAATTTGTGCAAATTCAAGCCAGTTGTCACTATAGGATACCAAATAGGCAGCAATGGCTTTGAGACCTGGCAGCAGTTACAAGACAGGGAGTTCTCTGGGATTGCACCTGCACAGCCAAGCAAGACCCTGGAGTTACCCTTTTCTCGGAAACATCAGTATGGTACACTGAGTTATCACCCCAGTCCTTAACCTCTCCCTGTAGCTGTATCTATTGCCATGGTGCTTTGCAGCTCCTCTCACAAAAAGGTGTAGTTTACCCTTGGCTACATGACTTACTTCAGCTAATAGGATATTAGGTGACACAGCACAAGCTGAAGGTAGAAATGTGTTTGTCCTTCTTCTGCCTTCCCAATAAGAAAAGCTTTCCCTGGGTAGCTGCTGCCCCTTCAGCTTGTGCTCAGAATGAACAAACATGGAGCAGGCCTAGGTGAGGACATGAGCCTGGTCAGATGCACAGGTTGAAAGTGAGTTGCCTAATCTAGACCACCCCATATTCAGCTGATCCACAGATGTGTGAGAAATACATGCTCTATTTAGTAGAACACTAAGATGTTGAGATTCTTTGTTATGCACCATTTTTCCAAAAACAGCCAACCGATACAAGCAACTTTTCTCCTTTTGGCTTCATCGGTCCGCTAAGAAGGCTATGTAACTTGTGTCATCAAATTTCCTGTATAAAATCACTCTTTGCTGTGAGTTCTTTCTCTGGGAGAAGAATTCTGAGAAAATAATGATTTTTCTGCTTGAGTCAGAGTTATGTTCATGCTGAGAATTAGAAAACCTGAATGAAATACAGAAAACTTCTTTGCTAAAGAGCTGCCAAGTCAACAAGCATTTGATGGGCCATGATCTCAGAAGAAGGAAAACACAAGGGATGAGCTGACATTTTGTGAACCACTTTTCCCTTTAGGAAACTTGCTGAGCATTTGGACAGAAGGCCATGGGTTAAGAGGTAGAAAAGGAAGCAGAGTCTCTGGAGCTGAACAGACAAGATGTTGGAGATTGAAGTTGCCAAGGCAGCTGCATTGGAGGGGCCAAGATGCTAGATAGAAGCAAAACACAGCAAAGAAAGTCTGGAGAATTCTCTGGTTGTTCAGTGGTTAGAGCTCAGGTTCATTCCCTGGTCAGGGAACTAGGCAAGTCACGTGGCACAGCCAAATAAAAAAGAAATTCTGAAACTTGAATGATATTTTAAAGCTGTTGAAAGAAAAAGAAATGTCAATCTAGAATTTTATATTCACAAAATTTTTTGGTGGGTTTCTCAGGATTTTCTATACACAAAGCCATGTTGCCGCTGCTGCCGCCAAGTTACTTCAATCATGTCCAACTCTGTGTGACCCCATAGATGGCAGCCCACCAGGTTCCTTTGTCCCTGGGATTCTCCAGGCAAGAATTCTGGAGTGGGTTGCCATTTCCTTTTCCAATGGATGCATGCATGCTAAGTTGCTTCAGTCGTGTCCGACTCTGTGAGACCCCATAGACCAGGCTCCTCTGTCCACAGGATTCTCAAGGCAAGAATACTGGAATGGGTTGCTATTTCCTTCTCTGCAAAACCATGCTATCTGCAAATAAATATAGTTTTACTTCTTCCTTCATGATCTGGATTCCTTTTATTTCCTTTTCCTGTCCAATCACCCAGCCACCACAATTTTGCAAGAGATAAAGAAGGCAAGAAGATTGTAAAGGAAGAAGTAAAACTATCATTCACAGAGGTCATTACTATATACAAAGAAAATACAAAGCATCTACAAACAATTACAAGTGACTTTAGCAAGGCTACTCACTAGGTACAAAGTCAATGTACAAAAATCAATAGAATTTTTATACTAGAAACAAATGTAAAAAACCTAAGAGTAAATCCAAGAGAATATAAACTTTTACACTTTCCTGTAAAACCACAAAACAAGTTTAAAGAAACTTTCAAAAGTCCTAAAGAAATGGAGGGATACACTATGTTATACACATGTAATACACCATGTTAATGGGCTGAAGATTCAACATTTTAAAGACACTAAATTTTCCCCAAACTGATCTGTATGTTCAATGGAAAGTCCAACCAAATTCTAGTACTTTTTTGGTGTAGAAATTAAGAAACTGATTCTAAATGTTTTATGAAAATGCCAAGGGCTTCATTCTGCTTGGATCACCTTGTGGACAGGATTGAGACCTGCTGTCTTAGGGCCATGGGAGGCACTGTGTATTTTTTGCCCTGACTGGATATGTAAACAGGGGCCAACCCACTATAGCATCCACCACCTCCCCATCAGAGCAGAGAGCCTGCCTGTCTCTTGCCATTGAAAATTTTCAACTGTGAGTCAGACATATCTGTGCATTCTGTCCTGCAAAGGGCATATTTACCAAATTTTCCAAGTGACCCTGGAAAGGTCACTGATAGACATGAACCTCCCCTTGAAATGTGGGGGTAGTTGGCACCTATAGTCTCAGGACCCAAAGAGAAAGGGGAATAGTCCCATTTTAGTAGCTGACTATACAAACACATTGTTGTTGTTTAGTCACTAAGCGGTGTCTGACGTTCAACTCTTTGTGACCCCATGGCCGGTAGCCCACCAGGCTCCTCTGTCCATGGGGTTCTCCAGGCAAGAATACTGGAGTGGGTTGCCATTTCCTTCTTCAGGGGGTCTTCCTGGATCAGGGATTGAACCCATGTCTCCTGCATTGGCAGGTGGACTTCTTTACCACTAAGCCACCAGGGAAGTCCCATACAAACACATAGAGAATGCCTATTACATGTGCGCTGTGATACTATTAGAAATTACTGCAGTATCGATTATGTTAAAAATTGTGAAATAAGTAAGGAAAAGCAAACACAAGGTATTCTGTGCATACAGACCACTAGCAGCAAAGCTTATATTTGTGCATTGGCAGAGATTGGAGGTGAAGTCAAAGAAGCAACATTTCACTACTTTCTTTTGCAGAAGTTGCTTCACTGTGTAAGAAAAGAGAAGATACCATTTAAGTGTTAGTTCAGTTACACAGAAACAAGGCTTGAATCTGCAAGTTTAGTAGTATTCAGGTGAAAATGATAACTGCTTGATAACAGTTATCAGTGACAAGCAGAAGGGCTGCTGGTGACTTTGATTACATCTTCATAGGAAATCGATGGCTGTGGTTTGTGGGAACTTCCATCTTAGTGAAGTTTACACTGACACCTACCACACACAGTAATTATAATGGATCTGCTAGGTTTACAGGCAAAGATTTCAGCCCTATGGGCTATGCTTTAGCCATGTGCTTTCACCATTTCTTACCCAAAGTGAGAGCCCCAAGAGCAGATGACCAAAACCTGTCCACCACTTGGTACCTGGGTGGGCTGTTCACAGCATTCTCCTGCAGGTGTGAAGCCAGTGAGTCTTGATCCCCAAGAGCCTTCTCTTCCAAGCCATGCTGCCCAGGCATCCTGGGGCTGTTCCACACTTACACGCCCAAACCAGTTGTCAGACTATGCTATTATATTAGGTTGGTGCAAAAAGTAACTGCGATTTTACATTGTTGAACTTTGCCGTTTGATATTGGAATACATTCTTAAATAAATGTGGTTATGTTATACATAATTTTAATGTGCATTTCTCGCTTTATGTTTTTTTGCTAATGATATTATTTGCTGTATATTTTATATTTATATAGAAATGACTATAGAAATGATGTTACAAAAAAAGCAGATTCGAGTGATTTTTTTCTTTTGTTCAAGTGCAAAATGGGTCGTAAATAGCCAGAGACAACTCGAAACATCAACAACACATTTGACCTAGGAACTGCTAATGAACATACAGTGCAGTAGTGGTTCAAGAAGTTTTGCAAAGGAGATGAGAGCCTTGAAGATAAGGAGTGTAGTGGGTGACCATTGGAAGTTGACAAAGACCAATTAAGAGCAATCACTGAAACTGATTCTCTTACAACTACATGAGAAGTTGCCCAAGAACTCAACATTGACCATTCTACTGTCATTTGGATTTGAGGCAAACTGGAAAGGTGAAAAAGCTCGATAAGTAAGTGCCTCCTGAGCTGACCGAAAAAAAAAAAAAAAATCATCGTTTTGGAGTGTTGTCTTCACATATTCTACATAACAACAATGAACGATTTCTCTATCAGATTCTGACATGTGACAAAAAGTGGATTTGATATGACAACTGGTGACAACCAGCTCAGTGGGTGGCCTGAGAAGAAGCCCCAAAGCACTTCCCAAAGCCAAACTTCCAGCAAAAAAAGGTCATGGTCACTGGTGGTCTGCTGCCAGTCTGATCCACTACAGTTTTCTGAATCCCAGCAAAACCATTACATCTGAAAAGTGTGCTCAGCAAATGGATGATATGCACTGAAAATTCCAACGTCTGTAGCCAGCACTGGTCAACAGAAAGGGCCCGATTCTTCTCCATGACAATGCCCAACCGCATGTCACACAACCAACATTTCAAAAGTTGAACGAATTGGGCTATGAAATTTTGCCTCATCCACCATATTCACCTGACCTCTCATCTACTGACTACCACTTCTTCAAGAATCTCTTGACAATTTTTTGCAGGGAAAACACTCCCACAATCAGCAGGAGACAGAAAATGCTTTCCAAGAGTTCACTGAATCCCAAAGCACGAATTTTTATGCTGTAGGAATAAACAAACTTATTTTTCATTTGTAAAAATGTGTTGATTAATGGTTCCTATTTTGATTAATAAGATGTGTCTGAGCCTAGTTATAATGATTTAAAATTCATAGTCCGAAACTGCAATTACTATTGTACCAACCTGATATTTATTGCGAACCAACTGAAGTAAACCCTTTAGACAACTTGTCTTCTCTGCCAGGCAGAAGGTAGAGAAACAACAGCAGAAAAAAGTGTAGGCTGAACATTAACACATCATCAGCTTTCCAAGTTTCCACGGCACTCCACACATGTACAGCTACGCTTTCACTAAAGAGACTATTTCTTCTCAATGTCTGAGTTTCCAGTCCAATTCAAGACTGGGATGACCAGGAGCCAGGATTCTAAGCCCAGGCAGCCCCATGGGCAAAGAAGGAGAGAGTAAGTCAAGAAGAGCCTCTCGGGCTGCTGAGATGTAACCCACCAGTCACACGACTGCCCAGGCCAGGGCTCTCTTGTCCCCTCTTCTCTCCTATACATCAACATACATATTCCCCCAGCTCAGGGTGGCCCTGAAGCCCCGTGAGATGCTGGATGCAGTGTTCAAGCTTGTCGCTTGGCTTGTGGCAGGCATGGCTATGGGAAGAGAGAATTTCTGGAGCAGACCTGAGTTCCCCGCCCTGGTTAGGGCTCAGTGGTGCAGCAAAGTGCATGCCAGCGTTTCACCAACTCCTTGGGTTTGCTAAGCATCTCATTCCAGTGCTCCAGTTCTCTGCCGCGGGTGTACATGTAGGGGCCCACCACCACCCGGCCCAGCTCGTGACTCCCTGCGGGGGAGGGAGAACATGGTCATTCTCTGAAGAACAGAAGCCCCATCACCTAAGCCATCCCCAGGGCCTTCCCTCTCTCTTACTCACTCCTCTTAAAGGAAGTAGCCAGCCCCCTCCCTCTTTAACAGCCTCCAAAGGGGTCCTGACTTTGCTCTGGAGCTGGAGCTGATGGGGAAGGGAGCCCAGGTAAAGAGCCTGCCCTTTGGTGTGGGCACCCACTCTGCCCCCCATCCTCCTGGTGGGCCATCAAACTGCCTCACATCAAAGAGCCAAGGGAGGAAGGGGCCCCTCCAGAAAGAAGCCCTCTTCCCTCAGTCAACTTGTATATTCAGCAGGAACATTCAACAATAATTTTCGCCTTTTACCGACTATCACAATGGAGAAGGGGCCTAAGCTCTGACCCATGAGACCAGCTGACCCGACAGCTCTGCCTCAGTGACAGTGGACCCTGGAGTGAGGGGCAGCGTGGGATACTCCACCCTCTCATCCACCCTGAACCTCACCCAGGACCCTCCAGGCTTGTGCAGAGGGTACATAGGGACCCACAGCACCAGGTCGCTTGGCCAGCGCAGGTAGCTGTGCTGTCTCCCAACCTCTCCGGTGATTTGCCCCAGGACAGAGTAGCAGGGGCCATCCTTTAACCTCTTTCTAGGGTGCTATGGACAATGACACCAGATTAAAGCTGGGTGTGAGCTCCAACTATCTCACTAGCAAGCTCCGTGTCCTTGGGTAAATAAATATCTTAGCCTCTCTGAGCGCTAGTTTCCTTAGGCACAGAACAGAAACCATACAGCTCCCTCCAAAGGGTCCACGCTTCCTGAATGCACAGCAGCCCCTCCTTAGCCCAAGGCCCTCAGCCTGACAGTGAGGGAGCAGCCTTACTGTCCCCTTCGGCACTCTGCAGCACGGTCAGGCTGAGGCTCGCAGTGTCCAGCTCAGCGGGGTTGGCTTTGAAGCTGAAGGTCTCACTGTACACAGGGTTGGTGGAGCCCAGCACAGCCGACGTCTTCTTGCACTTGACAAACTTGTTGTGGTTCATCAGAGACACTTTGACAAACACACCTGAGGGGCAGGACAGACTGCAGGCTGGGAGGGACAGGCAAGGGGCCCAGCCTCCTGCCTGTGGGAGCCTGGGGTGGGAGGGCACACGCCTCGCCTGGGTGCCAGGACCCCATTACTCACAACTGCTGCAGCCAAAGGGCGTTACAAGAGGAAATGGTGTTGATTAGCGTACTGCCTACAGCCAAGGAAATGCTCAGCTCCCTTCCTCTTCCTTCCTCTCTGCCTCCTGAACGCACCCGAGGTTTGGCTGGCCCTTGTTACTGGAGCCTGGCACCACACGCCCATCCGTCCCCATTGTGGGGTGGATCCTGCTTGCTGGGTGCCCAGGCCTCCTGGGGCCCTTAAACACCCCATTCAGAGGTCAAGTTTTTTGGTTTTTTTGGGGGGGAGTTGCTATTAGATCGGTTTTGAACCCACAGTGGAAGGCTGAATGCCAGCTTGCTTATAGTGACCCAAATGCAGAGACGCACAAGGGGCAGACAGCCACCCCCTTGCCGGGGGCCCCACAATGGGGCTGGACATTTAGGGTGAGCCAGAGCAGGGTCCCCATTCCTCCAGCTCCTGAGTTCTAGCCGAGTGTCAAGCTCTGCATGCAGGGACACCCTGTTCACTGCTCCCTGCCCTGGGGGGAGCCCTTGCTTTGCAGAAGGGCAGGGCTGGGGACAGACAGCACAGTACAGCAGCCAAGGCACTGCTTTGGGCAAAGGGAGGGGCAGACTTGGTCTCAGGGTTCTTAGGGGTCTTGGTGAAGGCCAAGGGGCTGCAGCCTCGGGATCAACATAAGGAAGCAATTTCTCACACCCCAGTTGTGTAGAGAGGGAGGACATGGCTTGGGAGGCAGCAATGCTCCTGGTAGCACATGCAAGCAGAAACTGGATGGCCAGGGTTGAGGGCCAGACTCTAGCTCCAGGCTCCAAGATCATGGGGTGGGCCCTGCCCCAGGGGGAAACCTTACTGACAAAACTCGTGTTCTCCCGGAGCCGGAGTCCCTTGGCTCGCAGCACGACCACGGTGAGGCGGTTCAGACGGTCATTGTAGCTGAGGCAGAACTGGAGGTCACCAAATTCGGAGGGAGGCTGGAGAAGCCAAGAGGAAAGCACCCCAGGTAGGTACTGGAGGCCCCCATGCCTTCCTCCTTCCTCCTGGCAGGCAGACCTGGGGTACTCATGACATAGCCACACTCCCTCCTTGAAGCTCACCCACCATTTTACAGATGGGGAAACTGAGGTCTAGGGAGTTGAAGGGGCCTGCTGAAGATCACACAGTAAGGACCAGAGCTTAGGGATTCAATCCCAGGAATGGGGAATTCCAAGGCCTATTCTGAGTCATCCTCATGGGGTGGGGGTGGGGGTGTTGGGGGAAGAGTGGGTAATTTCCTTGGCAGGTCCATTTGAGGTGTCAGCTTTCATAGCAATCTGATCTGGATTGGAATCCAAACGTGTTTTTTCCAGTATGCTCCAAGTAATCTCCAGGGCAAAAGAGCCTCAGGTGCACCTCCATTGTCCCATGCAGCTCTGGCCTGGGCCCACCACCGCGAGTCACACTTGTAGGGGTGATGGACAGTATTCTGCTGGGCCACACCTGCTGGCTGTCTATGGTAGTCAGACTCACAGTAGTCTGGCATGTGTCTGGTGACCCTAACCTTTACCTCCAGGCTCTCGGCTTCCAGGTCTCTCCAGAGGATGTGCCGGCAGTTGCCCGCCAGTGTCTCCTTCTTGAGGGGGAACAGCACCTGGCCAAGGAGTTGATGCTTCCTCTGCCTGTCCACGAGGTACACTGAGAATCTCAGCACCCTCTGGGTGACGCTCTTGCTGGATACCTTGGAGAGATGAGGGCCCGGCTGGAGTCAGGTAGGGTCAGGGGATGGGAAGGTGTGATATGTTGTTCTGGAAACAGAATCTTTCCATGAGGGGTGTCTCAACCAGAAACCTGCACACCCCAAACCCAGGTATCCTCTGGGGACCCTTTGCCGCAGTGGGGCCAGTGTCCCCAGGAGGTGGGAGGCTGTGCCAGAGCCTTGCCAGACAAATGTGGTCCCAGAACCAGCAGCACCCACCACCCCTGGGACCTTGTTAGAAATGCAGGACCTTCGGCTCCACCCAGACCCACGAAGCAGAATCTACCATCTAACAGGCATCCAAGTGAGTTGCCTACACTAAAAGTGTGAGAGGTTCCCACACTGGAGCCCAGGGAACCCCCTGTGTCTGCTATCTGAATTTGGCACCTGAACAGTCCTCTGTCTCCTCCCCTGTAAGATGGGATAATTGTTCTTACTCTCTGGGTTATAAAACCCCAATCAAAGGGCCTGGCTTATGGGAGATGGTTAATTAAATTTGATTTTCTTCTCTTTCTCTTCCTTAAAGAGGGAAGCACAGAGAGCCCAAGGTAAGGTTGGTGCAGGCACAGGGCAGGGAATGATTCAAGCCTCCCCACCTTGGATTTTGAGGTTCCCAGAGGAGCAGGTTCACCTGTGAATTCTCACAGCCTGAGCCCAGCAGGACGGCCTTGGGCTGGGCCCCATGCCACCCCTCTTCTCAGGGCTCAGCCCCGGAAGAAGGTAGAAATCACACTTCCCAGTTGCAGAGAGGCTTCTCCTTAGCTTGCCAGTCAGCTTCCTGCCCTGCTCTTAAAAATGTTTGTCCAAGGCCTCTTGGGAGCTCTTGACTGCTGGCTTCTCATAAGGGCCCCAGTCACCTGCTGAGGCTCCCAAGGCCACTGTGCGCTTGGCTCAGCGCCTCATCACCTCAGCACCTCAGGACCCTGAACTCACCTGCCCGCCATGCTGCAGAGGTACCAGCTGTCTCAAGATGGCTCTCGGGTCCTGCACTGGCCTCTGACAGGACGGGTGAGTTCTGGTCCCCACCCCAAGAGGCCTGAGTTGAGGGGCGTCTCACCCTCCACCTTCCATGGATAACCATGTCAGAAATCTCATCATGTTCCAGGGTCTTGGCTGCCTTCCTGAGTCCCATAAGCCAGGGCCTGGCATTCAGTGGGTGCTCCAAGAATATGTTTCTCTTTCTCCCCTCCAGGCAACCTGTACAGGAGGAGCCCAGCCCTCTGCCCCCTCATCCTTCAAGTCTCTCACCTGCCCCCACCATCAAGGCAGGGTAGAGAAGAGCCTGTGGTAGGGGGTCCCTGGGGGCTGCAGGGCCCTGGTGAGCATCGGAGGCTGGGGCTCTCCTGCACAACATCTGTCCTTCCCAGGAGGCAAAGGGTCCCGGACCCTGTCCGCTCAGAGGTCATACCTGAAAGATGAACTGTTCGTCGAACTGTGGACTGCTGGTTCTGCGTTTGGTCTTAGATTGGAGGAAGCGCCGCTCATCCGGCAGCAGGTGGAGCTTCACCAGGAGGCCACAGTTCTCTGAGGGGGTGTGCAGCCGCTGCGCCTTGATCAGGCCCACCAGCAGCCGCTCGGCCTCCTGCTGGTATTCCACAGAGAACCACAGCCGTCCCAGGCAGCCCTCAGGGAAGTCAGCCTCACTTTTGTCCTCTGGGATCTTGTAGAGCTCAGGGTTGATGGTCCCTGCCACGCATGCATCTCCTACAACACAGGGACTGGGAAGACTGGCAGGCCAGGGGAAGGCAGGGGCATGGGGACCGAAGCTCTGGCTCTGCCGCCCCCTCCCTGCCCAGCCCTTCTTGGCTGAGTCTTGACAAGGTAATTCACTGGCTTCTCCTGATCACATTCGCCCCAGTCTCTTCTCCAGACTAAACAGAGCCCCTCTCTCTAGTGCAGCTCTGCAGGACGCATTCTCAGCACTAAGGCATTCTACATCCAGGCCTGCTCCTCCTGGGACTCCTAGCAGAGGACATAGTATTCATTCAACCCTGTCCCCATGACTGACTCCCACCCCCAGAGATCAGGGCCAGCAGTGTGGGTGCAGTGCCCAGCATCTGGCCTGGCTCCTTTCTGTGGTGTCCCAGAGGATGTCTCAGTGATAAGATGTTGCCTTTTTTCTTCCTCTTTAAATTATAAGGGCTTAGCTAATTACTGGGTGGTTCTTAGGAAGGTCTTCAGAGCAAGGAAGTAGGCAGAAAGCTGTGTGTCCAGCTCCCAGCATTCTGTTCTCTGGATTGGCCAACCCATCATCCTGGAGGAGGACCCAGCCCAAGTGCTGCACCTGGGAACACTGGGTTTCCAACCCCACATTTGTTGCTTACTGCCTCTGTGACCTAGGGCATGGCACTGTTACCCTCCTAAGCCTCAGTTTATTAATGTGTAAAGTGGGGTGATTCCCCCAGCCATGGTATAACTCCAAAATGGCACATGACTAGCCCAGACTGGCATGCAGCAGGCATTGGTAAACCGAAATACCTGGAAAGAGTGGTCACTGGGCAACTCTGGCATCCTGGGTCCCATCTGGACTCTTCAGGAGCCAGGCCCATGAAAGCAGATGGGTCTGTCCTGGCCTGGGCACACCATGACCCCGGGGCAGGCCCTGGTGGGCACACTCACCAAGATTGCTGCTGGTGGTGTGGGGCAGGAGCTTCGGGGCTGGGTAGGGGTCCTGTGGGACCTGGGCCCACTCTCCGCTGCTCAGGGGTACCCAGTCTCGGCTTTGGAGGGAAGGGGGCACCACAAATGGTACACCTGGTGGCCTGTCCAGAGGCAGGAGATGACAAATAGTTGGCAAGTGAATGGTATGGCTTCAGAGTGTTCAGCCCAGAGAGCTTAAGTGTCAGGAACCAGAGGAGAAAAAGCCAGCAGAAGCTGGGGGAGGCAAGAGCGCCGCTTTCTGGTCCCACACCAGGGGACACACACACAGCCAGCTCCTCCATCTGCCCACAGCCGTGGTGAGCTGGAGTAGGAGCGCAGCTCCTGGAGTCAGCCTGCCTGAGTTTGAATGCCTGTTCTGCCACTTTCTAGTTGTGCTATCTGGACTTACGTCCATTGAGCCTCAATTTCCTCAGCTGGAAAATGGGCTTCATAACACCTGCCTCATAGCTGTGGCTCAGATTCTGGGGTTTCTTTGTGATTGCTCCTGGCCTGCTGACAGCATAGAGGAGGTGCTCCATAAACAAACAGACCTTTCCTTCTCCTCCCCACTCCAAGAGAAACTCCACAGGGAGGGCCTGAAGCAAGGCCAGGAGCTCCCTCGGCCCCACATCCTGCCTCACCTGCTTGCCTGGGTCCTGGCATCCGGGGGGCAGATCGCGTCTCCCTGTGCGCTGGAAGCAGCTGTGGTCCCTGACAGCTCCTCATAGGTGAACGTGGCACAGAGTCTCTTCCAGAGATAGTAGCTCACCCCAATCAACAGCAGCAGCAGCAGCAGCCCCCCAAGGATGCCCCCAATCACCAGGGCCACCTGCTCTGGGGGCAGACACCAGCAGTACTGTGATGCCTGGGGAAAGCCACTTCCCTTCACACCACTGGCATTCTGGAGACAGAATTTGGGTAGCAACCCCACCTCCCTGGGTTGGATCCCAGGAATGACAGAGAAGCGGGGCTCATGTCCTCATGTATCTGCTGGGGAAGGGTGCTGCTGGCTCAGCTCTGCTGGGTCTCAGGGGAAAAGCCATTGACCTTGAGGTCCTAGTGCCCTGGACAGGGCTGTCTGGTTCTGGACTTGGAATTTTGAGTAAAATGAACCATTTTTCCCTGTGCTTCTGTGTAGAAATTAAGCCTTCTCTTAGAACCTCCATCTTCCCTGGACTCCTGTTCAGGCTTGAGGGTGGTGGGCAGCATGCGCTTAAGGAAAGCCAGGGAAGGGATGATGCCCTGGGTGGCATTCAGAGCCCTATTCTTTGGGTCCTGGAACCTGCTGAGAGGTTGGGCTCTTGCTTTAATTCTGTAACTTTCTCTAAAAACCCCTCCCTCCCCTCAGCCTTCTATCACAGCAAGCTCACATAGAGCGGAGTTGGTGGGAGGCGGTGGGGGTGTGTGTGGATGAGGACGGGAGCCCCGAGTGTGAGAAACCAAGACACACTGGCATTTTGCTGCCAGTAGCTGCTCCCACACTTGCCCAGCCCTGGGAGGCTTCACTCTGAAATAACTGAGAGAGCTCTGCCCCTCCATCCCGCACTAGGCGAGGAATGTCCCTCCTTTGGGTCAGCTTGAGGCCCCGTGCTCCCCGACCCGGGGATCAAGACTGGGTTGGGCGGTGAGAAGGAAAGACACCCACACCTCCTGACCCGCAACTATCTACGTGGGGTGGGCCTCAACTCTGTCCCCCCACCCTGCTAGGAGCGGGAAGCGGAGCAGAGGCGGCGCCCCAGCGGGTGGCAAAGGGGCGCCGCGCGGCGCCGGGGCGTGGGAGGGGAGGCGAGAACCCTTACCTGCCATGGGGCTGCTCTGGCCGGCCGTCGGGGGCGCGGGCCCGGAGCTTGATCTCGCCGGTGCCTGCGCCTTCAGCCGCGGCCAGGCAGTTTTGAAGCGCTGAGCGGGAAGGAGGGGGTGGGGGTGGAGGCAGAGGGCGGTACCTCGTGGCGCTTGGGTTAGCGGCGGACGGCGCGAGGCACAGACCCAGCTCCCAGAGGCCGCGGCTCCGCCCGGCCAGGCCGGGATAGTGGCTCAGGAGGGGCGCGGGGTCCGCCCTGCGCTGCTGGAACCCAAGGGCCCCGCTCAGGGCTGGGGGCCTGGGGCTCGTTGCGGTTAAGGCGCAGAGCTAAAACCTCCTCTGCTGGCTTTTCACCCCTGACGACCTTGTCTTGCGCTGTGCTCGTCCAAGAATGCCCTAAGCCGGCGTGCACCCGTCCCCCATCCCGTCAAGGATGCTCACTCTAGGCACCCGCACAACCTCCCTGTAGGGAGCTTAGACCTCAAAGAATCTGTAAGTGGAGAAGGAAAGGAAGTTGTTTGTGGGGGAAGGAGGTGGGTCTTGTTATTTGGGGCTTTGAAGCTTGTGTCCAAAGACAGAGCCGGAGCCTGGACCTTGCTCCTATGCGGCACCAGCTGTGTAGGAGGGTTCCCTTTTCTCCACACTCTCTCCAGCACCTGTTTGCAGACTTTTTGATGATGGCCATTCTGACCGGTGTAAGGTGATACGTCATTTGATTTGACTTGCATTTCTCTGCTAGTTAGTACTGTTGAGCATCTTTTCATGTACTTTTATATGATAGTTATATGTTGCCTTTGGAAAAATGTCTATTTAGATCTACCCATTTTTTTATTGGGTTGTTTGATTTTTTCACATAGAGCTGCATGAGCTATATGTATATTTTGGAGATTAATTCCCTCTCAGTCGCTTTTCTTGCAAATATTTTCTCTCATTCTGTGGGTTGTCTTTTTATTTTTTGTTTATGGTTTCCTTTGCTATGCAGAAACTTCTGAGTTTAATTTAGGTCCCATTTATTTATTTTTGTTTTTATTCTCATTACTCTAGGAGGTAGATCCAAAAAGATACTGTTGCAATTAATGTCAGAGTGTTCTGCCTATGTTTTCCTCTAAGAGTTTCATAGTGTCCAGCCTTACATTTAGAACTTTGATCCATTTTGAGTTTACTTTTCTGTAAGGTGCTAGAGAATGTTCTAATTTCATTCTTTTACATGCAGCTGTCCAGTTTTCCCAGCACCACTTTGAGACTTGTTTCTCTACTGTATTTTCTTGCCTCTTTTGTCAGAGATTAATTAACCATAGGTTCTGCCTCCCTCTTTCTTATAAGAACCTTTGTGATTTCGTGGGACCCACACAGATAATCCTTGATAATCTCTGCATCTCAAGGTCCTTAACTTAATCATATTTACAATGTCCCCTTTTCCAGGTAAAGTAACCGGATTCCAGGAACTAAGGAGTGGACATTTTTGGAGCCATTATTATGCTGAGCACACTGTCTGGGCAGCCCTCAGGGAGAGATGGCTTATATTCTCCTCCCTCTTGCTGTCTAGAGCTCTGGACACTCCCAGGCTGGGACCAGACAACTAGCCAGTCCCTCGTGCCCTCAGATGGAAACCCTCCAGCCGTCTTATTACCACTGCACACCTGCTCCCCCTTGACCTGTGACTGTCCTGCCTGCCTGACCATCCCTCCCTGATGGGCATGGCACAAATTCAGGTTGGCCATCTCCACAGTTGGGCCTGAGTTTCCTGGGGATCTTCTGAATGTGGGACGGGGAAGTAGCTGCTTCTGGAAAAGGCTATGCCTGTGGCTAGTCTATGCCAGGCTTAGAGCTGCCCATCCTCTCCCAGCCCTGTGCTATACCATCCCAGGGCCCCATCACCCTCCTTGGCCTCCTTGTCTCACCAGTCACACCCAAGCAGTCACCAAGTCCTGCCAGCTCTTCCTCCTCCATCCATCTTCGTCTCCATCAAGAACTTTGCCCAGGTCTTCATTAAGCCTCACCTCCTCAAATTCTTCTCTGCAGTTTAGATTCGATCTTATACTCCTGCCCTCAGCTTATGTCTTCCAGGCTCCTCTCTCCATTCTCACCCACATGGACACCCCATATCCCCCCATTCCTCTGCTGTGCTCAAGGTCCAGACTGATGGAACTATTTCTGGCAGTGCTGCTACTGAACTGGATATGTGCATGCGTGAGTGTGTGCTAAGTCACTTCAGTCATGTCCAACTCTCTGACCCTATGGACCAGAGTTCACCAGGCTTCTCTGTCCCTGGGGATTCTCCAGGCAAAAATACTGGAGTGAGCGGGTTGCCCTGCCCTCCTCCAGGGGATCTTCTGGACCCAGGGATCAAACCTGCATCTCCTGTCTCCTGCGTTGGCAGTCTGGCACTGGGTACCGTCTCATTATACTGCCCTCTCTTGATGGCTCATACTGTGAAGACTCTGCAAAGTCGGAGACCCAGGTTTGACCTCTGGGTTGGGAAGATCCCCTGGAGAAGAGAATGGCTACCCACTCCAGTATTCTTGCCTGGAGAATTCCATGGACAGAGGAGCCTGGCAGGATACAGTCCATGAGATGACAAAGAGTCGGACACCACTGAGCAACTAACACTTTTACTTTCACTCCCTGCCTGAGATATTCGGGCCCACTATCCTTCCCCACTGCTTATCCTTCAAAATGAAGTACTATGACTCTTCTTCCTTGTCCAGCCCTGCAGGGACCACCCCTTTAGACAAGGAAACCAAATCCAAGTTTCCATTGCCCACCAAATAAGTGGTGGAGGTGGACCCAACACGTGGCCCTCCTCATTCCTTTCTGGTCACTGACCACTGAAGGCCCAGGCAAGGCCCAGGGGACCATTTCCTGTGGAGATGACCATGAACAACGCCAACAGCCACATGCACTGTGGTTAGTCTCCCTCAGTCCACTGTCCTGTGGAGGTTCTAAGACCAGGCTGGCCTGGAGCCAGCTCCACAGAACAGAATGGCCTCTGGTTCTGGCTGCTGTCCTAGCCCTACTTCCTGTTTTCAGATCTTGCTTAGGATTCTCTGGGAGCTAGGAAATCTGGAAACAGCAGCAGACAATGTTTCTCTTTACCATGGCCAAAAGGAAGTCATATTTCCACTGGAAAAAGCATTTCCAAGGAGGTTTGCAGGAAGTCCAAGTGTTTAAAGGCCTGAAAATGTCTGCAGGTGATTAATAATTCAGTGCAATGGATGATTCACGGGAAAGGCCACTTTTAATTAACCTTAAGAATCAGCCCTGTCTAAGGAAGTGTCATCTCTCATCACTTAGGAATAGAGAGGCCAGAGCAGGATAAAGGCCATGCTGAGAAACATGTGGAAGACTGTGTTTCTGACATTTATGTCAATTCCAGCCCAGTCACCCCACGTCCCTCTTTGTGAGGTGGGGGAGGGTTCCCCTATCTGCATCATCTTTATTCTCTGGTTTTATTAAGGTGGCCTTAGCATGAATTTCCCATAACCTCTTCTTCTGAGGACTTTGGAGGGAGTATCTTTCCTTGTCATGTCTAAAGGCCCCTCCTTCTCTCGCAGTCCCCCAGGTTGGCTCCAAATGTGTGCCATCCTAAGGACAACCACACAGGGTCCCAGGATGGAGACCAGAGCCCATGGCTTACCGCTGCCTCCCAGGAATGTTCTTGGCTTCCCGGCTCAGTTCTCCCTGCTTCACGTCCCCTGCCTGGCAGCCTTTTTCCTCTCCTGGCAACAGCGTCCTGCCTTTTCTTTCTTAGGAACTAGTATTTTCTCTCCTCCTTGTTCACGTAGTAACTGATGCAAGTGGATCTCTTCCCTTTCCCCACATCACCAGATCACCTCTGTTCTGGGGATTCGCACATGACCCAGGCCACTGGGGTAGATTCAGGGGTGAGTCATGACCTAATCAGGATTAATCCTGATTGAATTTTTGTAGGATCACTCCCTTTCTCGGTGAGCATTGTTGAGCTGAAGGAGCTAAGTCTAGGGCCATTGGGACCACCTGTATGGAGGAATTTATGTGAGACAGGAGGTCAGAGAAGTGCAGGCCGCCTGATGAAGCTGTCTGGCCCCTGGTCCTGCTGTGCAGGCAGCCATCTATCCTTAGGTGGTCCAATAAATTAAACCTTTTTTTTTTTTTTCTTGAACCAGTATGAGTTTATTTCTGATATTTGAAACTGATACTCTTAATTAATTGTTAGCCAAGGCAGGAGCTGAATGATGGGGGAGAGGGGAGGCAAGCTCTATGAGGCTCTTATTCCCATTATACTCAGGTGGAAACTGAGGGACACTGAGGTGATGAGACTAAGAAGTGGCTGGTCAGGTTTGATTAGCAGGTCTAGCTCCCGGTCCCCTGAACACTAAGGCTGGGCCTCAGACAGAGCAGAAGTCAGACATTAGTAGTTGCGGCTTGCAGGCTCTAGAGTGCAGCCTCAGTAGTTGTGGCACATGGGCTCAGTTGCCCCAAGGCATGTGGTATCTTCCCAGATCAGGGTTTGAAACCCATGTCCCCTGCATTGGCAGGCAGATTTTTATCCACTGTACTAAAATGGAAGTCCCCATAATGTCAGTTTTCCAAAGTGGCTGAGAATCAGCTGACAACTGGCCCATAGTGAGAAAGAAAATTCTGGAAGAGTGGAAGAGAGTATGGACTTGGGAGATGCCTTTGTTGAGGGCTGAGGCTGTGATGTAGGACCCTTTGCAAGAGGGGCAGGTGGGTAGCCAATCTCTCTCCTCAAGCCCAGGGAGCTTTGGCTGGGTAGCTATACTCTCCCTCAAGCCCAGGAAGCTCAGGACCACTCTGAGTGCTTGCTTCAAGAGGAAATGGATTGGCCATTGGTGGGCACAGGCAACTGTGGCTTCTGGCTTGAGATGTCAGAGAGAACCAGACGCCAGGGCAAACTGCTACTGTGTTGGGAAGTAGCTGCACTCCCTCTATTGGGAGTCAAAGACTTATGGAAATCAGGGACTAGATGAGCCACTTGCGGTGGGAATGTGGGCCTGGGTATGATGCAGAATTACCAGTTACATATATACTCTTTTTAAGTTTCTTTTCCATTATGTTATTATAAGATATTCAATATAGTTCCCCGTGCTACACAGTAGATCCTTGTGTTTTTTTTTTAATATATTTTATATACAGTACTGTGTATCTGTTAACCCCAACTCTGAATTTATCCCCGTCCACCTCTTTCCTCTTTGGTAGCCATAAGTTTGTTTTCTATGCTATAGTAGGTTTTTTTTTTAAATCAGTTAAGACTTATTTTGGCTTCTTCTTACAGAAAACTTGGTTAAATGTGTCCTAAACCATAAGAAATTTATTACTGTATTTTATTAATTTGAAGATGCCATTGATTATGAAATGTTACACCACTTTGCATAAGAAAAGATGCTATCAAACTATGAAGCAATTCTTTATTATCAAATAGTTGAGATGTGACTTGATTTTAAAGGTGTTATATGTGAAAAAGAATATGGCTCTTAGAATTGGTGAAATATGGTATTTCTTAACAAGAAACTGGAGTTAGATGGCCTCAGATTTGGCAAAGATATGGCAAAGAATATCATCCAAGACTGAGGCTCCTTGTATCTTTCTGCTTTGCTATCTCAGCATGTGTCACCTTAAAGTTGCAAGACTTCTACTATAGCACCAAGCTTGGTGTTCTCTCTAAGACCAAGTTCAAAGGCAGAAAAAGCAGGAAGGGAACAGGGTGGGATAAATGCTTCTTTCCTCACTCACTTCTCTTCTTTCATCAGAAAGCCCTTAGCATGTTGACTCTTTTTTTTTTTTTTTTAGCATGTTGACTCTTATACATCATGGGCAAGACCCACATGGCCATGTTGGTTTCAAGAGAGACCAAGAAAGTGACTATCTGATTTTTCAGTCTTATAGTAAGAGGTGAGCGAGGGCAAGGAACTTCAGAAATGGCTGTTTGTGTCAAGGGTTTTCATTCCCATTTTACAGATAAAAAATCTAAGTTTCAAAGAGCCTTAGTTACGGGTCCCTAAGGACCCAAGCACACATAATTATCCACCCAAGCACACATAATTAGAAATAGGCCAGCCCTTGATTTGAAGCCAGTGTTGAGTGATCCAAAACCCATGTTGTTTTCATTCCACCATGAATTATCTGTATGTTAAAGACCCACGATGACAAAGTTCAAAGGTAGAGAAGGTAAATAATAAGGAATGTATTTGAAGGCAAATACTGGACAACCTATCAGTGGATCAAAGACATAAGAGTTTACTGTTCTCAGTAGCCCAGAGATTGGCAGTCTAGAAAAGGCAGTTGCTCAAAAATTTCATCAAGATTCCAGGTTCCCTCATTTTTCTCCTTTCCTTCCTTATCACGTGGCTTCTGTTCTATGGTCACAGCATGGCTGCTGCATCTGAAGGCATCATGTCTAGCTTTCCTTACTGGTGATTCCCTCTTACATCCCATTGGTCAGAATGAGATCATATGACTACCCCTGGTAACAGAGTTACATTAGTAAGGGTACCCATTATTCTCACAGCCCTGGCAGAGGGGACAGCTAGTAGGTGGACATGTTTTAGATCATGTGGTCATTGGATGAGAGCGGGCACCTGGCCCAGATGCTGAGTTCATTGGCTGGCTAGAACTTATGAGTTTTCTCTGGAATTAAAGATTACATATGTCTATCAGATTCCTCTTGGTTGAACTGAGAGTTTGGACAGTTCACAGAAGCAAGCCAGCTAGCTGCAGAAGAAGAAGCAAGAAGGAGGCATTAAGAGAGCCACCAGGAGAAGCTAGGGTCTTGGTGATTCAAGGTATTCAAAGAGCAGAAATTCTGCATCAGTAGAGGGCAGTAGTTGGTAGAAAGAGTGGAGCAGAGAAGAGTCAGAAGATTAGATGGTCCACTTAGCTCCAGGAAGGAAGCAATGCATCAGTGGGTGTTTCTAGGTCTTTCTTATTCCTGAGGTCTTTCCAATTAAAGATCAAATTCATAAGCATCCTTTTAACAAGCTTACTTTTTGCCAAGCAAGCATCAGTTCCGTTTAGTCGCTCAGTCGTTTCCGACTCTTTGCAACCCCATGGACTGCAGCACGTTAGACTTCCCTGTTCATCACCAACTCCCAGAGCTTACTCAAACTCATGTCAAAAGCAAGCATCAGGTGGTCCCTAACTTACTTTGGAAGGCTGAACTTAGGCATCTGCCTTTCATTTGCCTCAGCAATACTCCCAGGCTTGGCAGAGGACCATATCACTGAGGTCACTTTTGGTAAGAAGGGATGGAGATTTAACCCAACCAGTTTAAACAAAAAGAATATTTATTGTCTTCCTTAGTCAAGAAGTCAAAGGTTGAGGCCAGCCTTAGTTCTCACTAGGGTCAAAACTCAAGATGATGCTGTTAGGACCTTGCTTCTCTCAACATCCTGGCTTTGTCACACTCTGGGCTGGCCCCAGTATCAGGCTTTGTGTAAGATGATGGCTTCAGTCTCCACATCCCTTTAGCAAAAAGACTGAGTTTCTTTCTCAAGAATCCCAGAGAAATTCCTTATTGCACGCCATTGGCTCTAAGTGGGACACATACTTATCTTGAACAACCTCTGAGGCCAGGGTAATGTGAGGCAGTGATTGCCTTAGGCTTGTCGTATGCTCGTCCTCCTGAGACCCACCCAAAGCACATAGGTGTGGAGGAGAGGAGAGGATGAGTAATTTCTAGCATGCAGGTTGAACTGTTGGAATAGAAACTTCAAGTGAGATTAGCTTAAGCAAGATAGAATTTTTTCTTTCTTAAGCAGCCTGGGAGCCCACGTGTTTTCCCTATCTTGTTGCTTTACTAGCCCTAGATATTATGTATCTGCGTGGTTTGAGGTGTTTCACCACCTCCATACCTAGCCAGTGGAAACAGAAAAAGTAGGGCTCACCCCTTCTGGTTACAAGCATCACCTCCCTACATTTCAGTCCTACTGGTCAGTTATTACTTGGCCAGATAGCTTCCAGAAAGATAATCAGATATCATCTTTTCCCCCTGGATTTCCATGTCTGCAGATAAAAGAAGGAGATCATGACCATTAGAGGCCAGTTAGCAGTCTCATCCCCAGTCCATCCCTTTGGCCAATCAAATGTCTGTGTTCTTCATTCTCCCAGAGCTTCAAATGTCCTCTCCTGGGGGGAGGTAACTCCAAAGTTCCATCCAGTGCCTGCATCCAGCTCCCAGCCTAGGATCTGGGTATGGACAGCCTGCAGTATGGGGTCTGGATGTGGCTCTTCATGGTTCAGTGCCCTCTGAAGGCATCCACAAGTTGGCTGCTTCATCACACCCAATATACAATAGTACACAGGAACAGTATAACATAGTAGGGACCCTCGTCCAGAAGAAGGAAAAATGGAAATCCATTGCAGCCACTGGTTGGCCACTGTCATCAAATCCTGGTAGGTAGAGACTGCAAAAGATCCCAGGGTGTGCAGCAACTTCCTTGGATGACAGCCTTCTCTCCAGGATTGTTCCTTTGGGCCCTGGTTGTCCCCACTTTGGTCATTCTCTTCTTTGCCCACCATGGAAATGGGCATCCATGGTGCACCCCTCTTGGGGCTGCATAGCTTTTCAGCCCACTTCCTGCTGATGTGGGTTTTGTGGCTTAGGTTTGGTTAGTTTGAGTCAACAATGCAGGCTGGTGTTGACCAGGCTTGTTTTTCGGGAAACATATGTCCCTCAAAATCTTAGTTTGGGGCATGTGAGAAAATTTAAAACTGGTCTTTTATGTATGAGCTTGTATGCCATACCTGTTCCCTGGAGGAGCACATGACATAGGCTGGCCAATCAAAGAGCTACCCAGCAACTGGCCACCCTGGCCCAGTATTATCAAACAGGGTAAGGTTTGATTTGTGGATCCAGAGATCTGAGGATGTAGATTTGGGGTTGCCAGCAACCTTGTTTCCCAAGAGAGATTAGGTAAGAATGACTCTAACCCAGAGGGGATCAGAGGGAAGAAGTGTAAGAGACAGAGGCTTTGGATGTTGCAATACTCAAAGCTAGATTCAATAAATTCCCTTCTTTGCCTAGACTACAGAATATTAGCCCTTTTACCCAGGGTTCAGTTCTGATCAATGACTGGTTAGTAGGTAAGTCAGTTAAAGACAATCGGGGAGCAATCTGATTCAGAATTTGTGTAAATTGTCTATATCTTCTTCCTATGCTTTTTCAAGTTGCCCTTCCCACACTTAACTGGCAGAAGTTTTGATGACTCACTTTTCAGAGCACTTAACCCAGTTTTCACAGGAACAAAACTTTCTTTTCATATTCATATCCCATCAGTTCATGTGCAGTTTAATTATCTTGCATAATGACAACCTGTACAGTTGGAGTAAGGAAGTTTGGATACAAACCTACATGACTCTTGATAAACCCACAACTTAGCTGTTTGAGAGCAGAGCTGCCCCGTCAGCTAGAGTGTGTCCTCCTGGCCACCAGCATCCAGAAGGATTTGTTCATCGTTTTTACGAAGGAATGGGGACTGTGGCTTATTCTGAAAGTGTAGAGTGGAGTTGTGTCAAAAGCATCATTTATTTATTTATTTTTGGCAGCGTGCAGCATGCGGGATCTCAGTTCCTCAACCAGGGATCAAACCTGTGCCCCCCCTGATGGAAATGAGTAGATCACCAGGAAGTCCCCAAAAGTACCTTTTAAGGTTTAACTTTCTAATTTTCTCTTGCAACTGTGAGTCCTAACTCAAATTTGCTTTTCTTTGAATAAGATTCTTTCTTCATAATTGCTGGCCCCAAACTTATGTGGGCCCCGATATTTCTTGGTGACCTTCTATGGCATTTCTTTGGCTAACAGGCTCTTCCACTTTCTGCAGTGACTATCTCAAACCTCCTCCTTCCTCCTTGCCTCTCCAACCTTTCCATCTTTCTCTTTCTGTCTCAGCACATGATTTTGCCTTTTATTACACATAGAAATCAGAACCATCAGACAAGAAAACAGAAATCAAACTTCAATTTCCAAACCTCATGACCTATCTTGGTATTACTCCATCATTTTTCTTCTTGTCCTCTGGTTACACAGAAACCGTTTTACTCCTGTTTACTATGTTCAAGATCCCAATGGGGACCTTACACCAGCAGTGATTCCCACACTTTCCTGTTCATCCTCTACTTCTATATGGACTCTTCTCCTTGCTGTCAAATGTGCTCAATTTATTACAACATGCAGTGGATCTGTCTGTGTCTGGCTGCCCAGTCTCCATTCCTCTTTCTGGGGAAAACACCCTGTTTGCAGTCCTGGTGGGTCCTGTGTGATATTCCTAGAGATGATTTTGACCAGATATTCCTCTCACCATCCCAGAACAGACAGCACATGGATATAGCTCAGTCAAATGAGCTCTCCTGCTCCCCTTGGAGAAGGAAATGGCAACCCACTCCAGTGTTCTTGCTTGGAGAATCCCAGGGACAGAGGAGCCTGGTGGGCTGCCGTCTATGGGGTCGCACAGTCGGACATGACTGAAGCGACTTAGCAGCAGCTCCCCTGGTTCTTTGAATTTCAAGCCGAGAGGCACAGGAAGGACAGACAATTGGAAGCCTTCCTTCCAGGGTGGTGACAGGACGAGATGTGGGGTGCTCCCTGCTGCTGAGGTCTGCACTCCCCTGGCTACTATCTTGAGGAACCAAGACCAGCTCTCCAGCATTAGCTTCCATCCCAGACTCCTGCTATCTCCCAACACATTACCTTTTTGCTTAACTTTGCCAGTTGATTTTTGTTGCTTGAAATCAAGGAAACCCCCTACATGATGCATCATATTTTAAAAAGTGAGCCAAAAAACAATACCAACACCAAAAAAAATTTTTTTTCTTTCTTGATCCTACACTCCTTTTCCAGTGACACCTTCCTTACCTCTCTTCTTTGTGGCCACCCATAAAAGAGCTGACTGCACAAGCAGTCTTCCATTCCCCCCGCCACACCTCTTGATTCATTCCTGCATCTGCGCCAGTGGCTTCTGTTCCATTGCCTTGTCGAAGCTGTTTACTCTAAGTCCCCAGGGTCACAGCGATGTCCTGGTTCCCCTCTTTCCTTTCCTCTTTCCTCTATGTCCTGGTTTCCCTCTGGTCATTAACCACGTGGTCCTCACAGATGCCTACTCCAGTATTCTTGCCTGGAGAATCCCATGGACAGAGGAGTCTGGCAGGTTCACAGGGTCGCAAAGAGTTGGACACAACTGAAGCAACTGAGCATGCACGCACTCACAGGTGAGTTGGAGGTCCTCCTCTCTATACTCCCTGAAAACCTTATGCACTCCTGTGACTGCAGGGTCCCCTGTGCCCATGATGCTCAGACTTCCTGGGGAACCCCAGTTTCTGTGTCACTCACCTCTCCACCTGCTGTCCCCCATGGAACTCCTGAGACCATCATACCTGCTCCTTGTCAGTTGGTCTCCGAGTCTCAGGAAATGGCACTTGGCCCATGGGGTCTTAAGCCAAGTGCCTCCTCTCTCTACCAAAGTAATCAACAAACCCCACCCCACTCCCACCTCATGCAGTCCTAGCTTGTATCTCCAGAACCTAATGCAGGAGGAGCTTGTTAAACATTTGATCAAATGACTGATAGCAGCAAGAACACTCTGTAGAACACTTAAACTCTCTCTTCCTATTGCCCTGTGAGGTAAGAATAATTATTCTGCAGATGAGGAAACCAATATTCAAAGAGGGATGGTTTGGCTTGGGTGTGGGATCACATAACCAGTGAATATGTGGGGTGTTGAGGTTGTAATTCCTGTCTGATTCTTCAGGTGTCTGGACTAGATGCCAGACTTGGGGCTACAGAAAGTGAATGGTGCAGGCTCTCGCCTGGGCTTCCCACACTCCAAGGACTGGGGAGCTTTCTGCGGGTCCCCTCTTGATGTTAGGTGGAGGCACAAGGCTGGGGTAGACCAGAGAAGTGAGGCTGGTGCCTGAGGTCTTCCCAAACTGGAAGAGCAACAGAGATGGCATCCCCTTTCCGGCTACTGAACCAGAGGGGGTGCAGACCCTTCAGTAAAGGACTAGGCAAGCGAATCAGTGGTCCCTTAGCTGGGTTCAACAGAAGAGAATCGATACTAGGACTCGATTCTCAGAGACAAGGGGCCCTGGGGATGGGTGATAGAAATTCCGGGAGAGTAGAAGGAATAAGGAGCTGTCTGGGCCGGTGGAAGCGTGTTGGGAGTCTGCCTAAGGAGCCTGCTGCCTGAACTGGAAACAGTTCTGGGCATGAAATCTATGGGGTTGAAGTTGTGGGGCCGGGTGGAGGGCCTGGGTCTTGAAGGCGCCATGGACGCAAAGCTCAAAGGACCGGGCTCGGTGGTGGGGTCTGCGAGAGTGAATCTCAGAGGATGGAACTATGGGGTCCAGGGCTTGGAGAATGGGCGTCCCCAGGGTGGGTCTAAGACAGACCCAACTAGGTATACCATGTTCTCGAGGGCAGGACCTGAAGTCCCTGACTATTGAAGGACGGGGCCAGGGTGATCAAGAACATGGGCCGGGCGGTGAGGAAGAGGGTCTCCTGGGGGGCTCTTAGACCTCTGTGCTGCGCGTGGTACACGAGAGCCGGGGCCGAGAGGACGGGGCTCTGTGGACTTGGGCTGGGGAGCTGGAGGACTGTAGCGAGCCGAGCCTCTAAGGTTGGGGACGGCGGGGCTGGGTCGAGAAGATGGGTGTCTTGGGGGGTGTGTCGTTGGGAGGCCTGTAAAACTGGAGCATGGTGGGGGCGGGGCCGAAAAGACGGGACGGTGAGACGTGCCGCCAAGAGTGGGTTGGGAAGAGGGACTAGGGGCTTGCGGGGCAGAGTCGGGGGGATGCTCGTGGGGCTGTAGGTTGAGGGGGAGTGCGGGGCGCGGAGGGGCCGTGGGGGAGGGGCCGGGAGCAGGGGGCGGGGCCGGGACGCCGGCGTGGGCGGTGGAGCGCGGGGGCGGGCCCAGGTGAGCGGGGCTGCCGCCCCCTTCGCCCCTCCTCCCCCGGCCTCCCCCCGCCCCTCGGTCACCCAGCTGCGCCTCCTTCGCTGGCTCCGCTGGCTGAGCGGACGGCGGCGGGCGGCGTCTTCGGCCCAGGCCAGGTCCAGGTCCGGCTCGGCTCCATCTTGGGCCGCTGCGCCGAGCACCTGTGGCGGCCACAGGAGCAGCGCTTCCGCCGGCCTCCGCGGCCCCGGGCGGGCAAGAGGGTGAGAGGCCAGCTCCGTGCTCGCCCGTGTTGGGGCGAAGGAGGGTGGGATGGGCGGCACCTCCCTTTCTTGCGCCCGGGAACCCCACTCCTCACCTTTTTCTGAGCTCCGACCCTACGCATCCCGGCCCCCGCCCAGTGCTCAGCGCACCCCAGGGCTGCATCCCTTCTCCCATCTCTGGACTCATTGCCTGAACTATACCCTTTTCCACATCTCCTCTGCCCATCCTCCCATTTTTCAATATTCAATGCCCAGGACCTCGTCTCTTTCTGCCAACCCCCACCGTTCTTATCGCTTCGTCCCCCTTCCTTCCTCTTCCCTTTTCCATCCTCACCCCTCATCCCACTCTCCTCCCACTGCCCCCAGCCCCCGACCTCCCTTCACTCTCATTCCTCCTACCCTCCATCCCTGCCCGCTTACCCCATAGCCCCCCTGTTCCTCCAGTCACAGTCTTTGCTGCTGGGAAGGTCTGTAGCCCTGTTTAGGGGGTCATGTTGAGGACCTTCTCCCTGAGTCCAGGTGGGCTTTGTGGGGGAGGGCAGGACAGGCACCCTTGCCCTAGGGGAGAGTGTATGGTTGCGTGTGTTCAGGCCTTTGGCCCCACAGTTAGAAGCGGCCTATCGGTCTGGTGCGCAGAGTGCAGCTGTGTGGATGCTGTTTCCTGCAGGCTCACACAGCAGACGGGCCTTATGTGTCGGCCCCTAGTGGGTCCGTGGGTGTGGTGTGGGCCTATACTGGTTCATGGGAGCCCATGGCCACACAGGTAGGGACACATCAGCCACCTGGGCTGCTTCAGGTCTGGGGCAGCTGGGCCTGGAGGCTGACCTTTTTCATCTCCGGCTCCTTTTGGGAAGTATGGGCAAATCCTCCTCAAGGGAGGAATCTCTTGCCTGGTGGGGTCTAGGCCTCTCTGTGGTGAGCAGAGCTGGGTCTGGGACCTCTGCCCCACTGTTTCCCAGAACCCTTTCCTGGCACAGCTTGTGACGTGGGCACTTTGTTCTTAAGACTCTTTCATCCTCTGTGAAGGGCAGATTTGTGCCTCCAAACACTTCTCAGTAGCTCAGGAATGCTCCCCGCTGCTTTCCCCAACTTTGACCCTGTCAGTCCTGTCAGGCCCTCCTTTGCTGGGATGGATCAGACCACCTACTGGAGGTTGCCACACCCCTCACTATACAAAGAGGGACTTGGGTGGTGTATGTCCCCACCTGGTCCCTAAGAGGTAAGTTCATATCTCAACATTTGAGGAGTGTGTGTGTGTCCGTATGCATGCATGTATGAGCGTTATGTATACGTATTCTCCCAAACTGAGGTTTAAAATAGACTTGGAAACAGTGTGATGATGGAGACATTGGTGGTGACTACCACCATCCTAGGATGGGATGAGGAAGGGAAAGATTAAGAAGCAAACCAAATTACCCTATAATCTAAATGGCTTCCTCAAAGCCATCTTTCTACCCCTACCCCCACTTCCAAGTACTAGTCCTGTGATACCTTGAGCACAAGTCACTCTTGATGGGAGGAAGAAAGGTAAGATTATTAACAATCACTGTTCCAAGCAGTCCATATGCCATCACATTATGTCTTCACAATAGCCCTGCAGGGTGGGGATTTATTTCCGATTTGCAGATTGGGGAAACTGAGGCTCAAAGAGGTTAGGGGTCCACCTGAGTGTGCATGCGTAGGAAGGGCAAGAGCCTGGATTGGAAGTATACCCCTTTGCCTCGCCTGTTCGTCCCTGGCTCCAGAGTTCATCTGATCAGCTCTATTGCTTCCTGGGAGGCCTCTATTCTTGGTGGTAGGTGGGATGTGAAAAACCTTCTTTCCCTAGCATAACTCAGAACAACTTCCCTTGAAGCTCTTCTCTCGATCAGACTGGGAAGTCCAGCTGGGGTTCAGTTGTGGGTTCTTTGACATTCCTGAGCTGTTCCAGATCTCAGATTGTCACCTGCAATTTGTGGAGGTGGACTAAGGAAGAAAACTAACAGAAATACAACCTCCCACTCCCCTGGGGTCTTTTTGGGCACTACTTTCACTCTGAGTGATGGCCAGCTCTGAGCATCAGGCAGCCATCTGGTGAGGCAGATCCAGCAGTACCTTGTCACTGACAGCTTCTCACCAACTCCTGGTGGAGACTAAGTGTGCCCCCAGTCTTGACCCTGTTTCCTCAAGGAGACCAAGGTCTGGCTTCTTATGGCCCTCTTCAAGAGAAGGGTCCAGAGTAGGTAGGGTTCAGTCAGAGGCTGTGTATGCTGTCCAGATAGGACTTCCTTGGTGTTCTTGGACTTGGAGCTCAGTGGTTGTCTGCCTGCCAGCGTCCATCTATGACCACAGCCTTCCTAGCCAGCAGGTCTCCTTCTGTCTTTCTGACTCTCGGCTGCATACAGAGCTGCTAAGAAGCAGGTAGGGTGAACGGGCATCGGGCTTTGTTCTTACTTGCTCAGTTGTCCCACTGGCATGTCATGGGTACCACTGGGTAGCCATGTGCTGGGTGCTGGGACTCCAGTTGGGTCATGGCAACAATAAATAAAAAGGGATGCCAGTGGAAGAGTGATAGTGTCCAGGACGGAGGTCTGCACTGTTCTCAAGAGGGAGCTCAGAGAACCTCAGACACTCCTGAGTTTGATTCCTGGCTTAACCACTTACCAGCTGTGTGCCCTTGAGCAAGTCACTAAACCTCTCTGAGCTCCTCTTCTGTAGAATGGAGAAGATGACTTATCTCCTGAGATTGCTCTTACTATTACATGAGACAAGGCTGGAAAGGAGATGGCACATGCCTGACACATGGTGGGTGATTGGGCACTTGAAACTGCTGTTCTTACTATCATCACTGTGAGTGTTATTGGCTTTGTTGCCCTTCTCTGTTTATATGTCCACCTTAGAGCCTGAGAGTAGGGCCTGGGCCACAGTCTTTGCTTGTCTATTCATTATTTTCCTGACTCTTCCAGGGACAAGTCTGGCTTCAGCCCCAAGGAGCAGCCAGGACAGGAGACTCCTGCCTAGGCTGGTACCATATGTAGAGCTGCACAGTCCAGTGTGGTCCTCAGTAACACTATGTAGCCCTTTAAATTTCAATTTTGTTGTTTACTCCCTAAGTCATGTCTGACTCTTTTGCAACCCCATGGACTGTAGCCTGCCAGGCTCCTCTGTCCATGGGATTTCCTAGGGAAGAATATTGAAGTGGGTTGTCATTTCCTTCTCCAGGGCATCTTTCTGACTCAAGGATCGAACTCACATCCCTTGCATTGGCAGGCTGATTCTTTACTGTTGAGCACCTGGGAAGCCCTAAATTTCAGTTACTTAAAATCAGAAAATCAGTTTCTCAGTTGCACTAGCCATCTGTCAAGTGGTCAGTGGCTGCATGTGACCAGTAACAACCATAGTGGACAGCACAGAGCAGCATCTTTTCATCACTGCTGAAAGTTGTGCTGAACTGGCCTTCATAGCAAGCCTGGAACTCTCAGTGGACAGTTGCTCTAGAAACACCCTCACCATTGGCTTGAACAGCCACCAGCCATCTCCTGAGCTCTGGGGCAACAGGAAGTTTTAATATACAGAAACTGAGCTCCCGAGAGCCCTTCCCACATTCCCTTTCAGTGGCCTTGCTCACCTGGCCAGGGTGGTTGGTTTCGTGGCAGTTCTTATCAGCCCAGGCTGGGAGGACAGGACTGGGATTGCCCCAATTGCCACTGTTACCTGCTGTCCCCGCCCTGTTTCTCCAGCATGTCCTGCCTGGCTGGGAGTCTCAGAGTGATGCTTCTTATTCGCAACTTTGCCATGGGCCAGGCTGGCTCATGCCCTGACCCCACTCCCTCTCTCTGGGCCCTGCCCAGCTCCCAGCCTGCTGCCACCTTCTTATGATCTGAACATATGCCTCCTGCTTTCAGCTCACCGTGTTTCTTGTTCCTTCCTCCTGGGCACCATCTTCTTCCTCTCTCTCCAGGCCCAACCTGCAGGTCTGGAGGAGTCTGTATGGCTAGAGAAAGGGACAAGAATGGCTGGAAGGGAGCTGGGGCAAGAGAGTACATGTGTCTGATTGGTGGTACAGGTATTCCCTGCTTTTCAAAAGTTTGCTTTATTCCACTTCACTTTCATGGGAGACCTACATTAGTTAGTAACTGTTTTCAGTAATGGAAAGAAATTTGGAGAGTTTTACAAGACAAGGTAATTGTTTCTTTACACTATTTTGGTTTATGAAAAGGTTTCATAGGAATGCTCTTCTTTCAGATAGTGGGGGTGTGACCTGTATTTGACCCCATTTGCTGGGCACAGCAGATCTACATTAGTTCCATGTTGCCTGATCTCAAGAGTCTGGCACACAGAAGGTGCTCATGAGATGGCAGTGGGAGGAAAGAACAAATGCCGAGTGAGCCCTAAAGGGCTGATATGGGAGCCTTTCCTATCCTTGGAGCACACAATGGGAGCCAGAAAATCCCTTCCCCTTCACAGTGGCCAAGCCTGAGCCCCAGAGACTGGACAGCCCAGCCAGGCTAGGCCAGAGAGGATGGGGAGGGAGCATGAGAGGACCCAGGGTGTTCTGAATGTGCCCTGTACTCATTTCTTTCTCACTCCCCAAAACTTCTCTGCCCCCCACTGTGTACCAAAGAGGCTCCAGTCCAAGTGAGTGAGATAGTGATGGTTTTGGGAGGAACCAGGGTAGTATTCATCCATCCAGCTTTACTGGTTATTAAAATACTGTAATAGTTCTGTGCTGATTGACTAAGAGCTATTGTCCCAAAGCCCCGAGCCCCAAGGCCCCAGCAGGCTTGGCCTCTCCCCTGGCTTCCCACTCCCCTATAAACCTGCAGTAGAGTCAGCAACTGGATGATCTCTAGGATCTTACCCTAGGGCTGGTTCTGATCACTCGGTTTTGGTTTTTAGATATTTGAAGTGTCATCCTATGTATGTGTGGTGACCTTGATTTGAAGTGTCTGGTCTCCTGTGATCGTTTTGCTTGTGGCCCTGACTGGTCAGGCGGGCTGAGACCGAAGCTGTCCCCGCAGTTTGCCTCGCACTGTGTGAGCCCCCAGCAGAATCCAGCAGAGATGCTGCTACCCAACTCAGTGCCACCCCCTCCCTCTCTCTCTCTCCTGCAGGCAGCCATGAGATCCAGCCGTCCTGAGCCGGATGCCCCGGAACCCCTCAGTGCCCGCCCTCAGCCCCTGTCCCGAAGTTCCTCCAGCCTGCTGGGCGAAGGCCGGGGGCAGAGGCCAGAGCATCGCAAGAGGGCCAGCAGCACTGAATGGCAGGCCCAGCTGGGCGAGGCCAGCACTGGTGCCCAGGTCCCGGAGGAAGAGGGGCAGCAGGCTGAGCGCACGCAGCAGGCACGGGCCTCCAGCCCCAAACCGCAGCCCAGTGCCATGGGCCACTGGCGTAGCAGCACTGTGGGCAATGTGTCTGCCATGGGCGGTAGTGACCTGTGTTATCCGCGGGACCCCAGCGCCGCCGCTGTGCAGAGGAGCCACTCGGACCTGGTTCGCAGCATCCAGAGCCGGGGCCACAGTGGTGCTCGAAAGGCCAGCCTCAGCTGCTCAGCCCTGGGCAGCTCGCCTGTCCATAGGGCTCGGCTGCAGCCCAGCAACCCCTCTGGCCAGAGTGGTCAGACCCCTGCAGGCTTGGAAAGGGACCTGGCTCCGGAGGACAAGACTTCAAACTCAGCCTGGACACTGGAGAGTCAGGAGGGGGTGCCACCAGCTGCCCTGGGAGGCACAGTGACCCACAGCAGCAGCCCCAAAGCCACGGGCCAGTCGGCCACCACCTCCTGCCATTCGTTGTCTCCAGCAGCCCCACTCTGTGGCGTGAGGGAGGTGGGGGCCAGCAGTTGCTGCCGTGGCTTGCCTGCCCCAGGGATTCTGGCCTTTCCCAAACTAGTGGCTTCAGTGAGTGAATCTAGGCTACAGGCTCAGCACGGGGTGAAACTCCAATGTAGGTTTTCTGGGGGGCTTTCTGGGCATTCCCACTGCTGTGCCCACCCTTGGGGTCCCACCAGGTTAGCCATGGAGCCTAGTGCCAGGACCAAGGATATGTGGACCATGACCTCAGCAAGTGACTTGGCCCCAGTCTTGGCTTCCCCTCTGTCAGCCCAGGATGCTGGTGTGCAAGCAGTCCCCAAGGCAGTCTGCAAGGCAGTGGCCACTAGTCCACCTCTGGAAGCCCCCGTGGCCCTGCACATGTTCCCTGAGGTGACTCTGGAGTCCAGCCTGGCAGAGGCGCCATCTCCTGTGCGCGACGTACGGTGGGATGCTGAGGGCATGACATGGGAGGTGTATGGAGCTGCAGTGGACCCGGAGGTGCTCGGTGTGGCCATCCAGAAGCACCTGGAGATGCAGTTTGAGCAGCTGCAGCGGGCCCCTGCCAGCGAGGACAGCCTGTCTGCTGAGGGTAGGAGGGGGCCACTTCGAGCTGTCATGCAGTCCCTGCGGCGCCCCAGCTGCTGTGGCTGCTCCAGTGCAGCCCCTGAGTGAGGCGCTGCAGCCCCTGGAGCTGCCCGGGGTGCACGGACTCAGCCCCAGGGACAGTGGGATCCCCATGCTCTTTGGATCCACAGGCACCCACCGACGTGTCTCTGTCCTCTGCTGCCTGCAGATCACAGGACTGCAGCCTGTGGGTTCCCTGCCCCCTGGCAGTTGGGCTAGTTTTTAAGGGCTTGATTCCCAAGAGCCACATGTGGGCTCTGAACTTTGGGACAGTTTCAACACTGTGCATAAGGGGGATCCTGACTTCTCTGTAAAAACTCTTGACCTTCTATCCAGTCTCTGTTCAGAACTCTGCCATGATTTCCCCCAGGCCTCTTTGTGGCTTTATTTTCACAGCAGTGCTGAGATACAACAGATTCCTGACATAAGAGGTAGGGTCTCAAGTGGCAAGGGCTGTCTAAGTCTTTAGGGAAGGGAACTGACACTGTCGAGGCTTCCTGTGTGCCACACGCTTGTCAACTCACTTTCCTGAGTCTTCACCGTGTTTTATAGACATAACCACAGATATTTGGCAAGACTGCAGCTGCCATGCCCAGGTTGGACAGCTCATGGTGGTGGGCTAAGAGCAGAGCCGGGGGCTGACTGAAGCCTGGAGTGTTTTCCTGCAGCATGTGGTGGGCAGAGCAGGGCAATTGTGAACAAGAATTTATTGAGCCCATATTCAGTGCCAGGTTTTGTGGATTCCTTGGGGAGGAAGCTGCCTGTGCCCTTGTTGAGCTCACAGTATGTGGGACGGGAGGGCTCTGAGCATTATAGAGGGCTGCAGGGTACTTCTCGGAGCCAACCCCCTGGTAGATCATTGTGTTAGGGTCTGGCAAAGGTTAGTCACTTGGCATGAGAAGTTGAAGTCAGGACCCACATGCAGCTCTGCCCGTGACACGGTCCTGTTCCTGGGCCCCTTCTGCACCCAGGATCCCAGGATCTGACAGCCAGCATACTCCCCATCCCCCAGGGACCAGTACTCTGGAGGTGGAAATGGCTCACAACAGTGGGTTAACTTTTAAAGCAGTAGTGACCACAGGCCAGAGAAACCAGGTGAGAAAGGCATGTTTCAGGTCAGAAAGCATCCCAAGGCCCAGCATGGGGCTTTCATATTCCAAAATGTGACTTTCTCACTCCCAGCTGAGGCTGGGTAAGCTGCCACTCCTGCTTGAAAATGACAGCAGATCAGAGCTGCTTCTGAGGGTGGGCCTGGGGCAAAGGGGTGGGGGGGTGTGCAGGAGGGGACTTGACTTTATCTCCCTTTTAAAATGTGATCAAGCAGGTTGCCATGCAGTCACGAGGCTCTTGACAGCCTGTAGCCTGGGGTCCTGGGCCTGTCCATGCCTCCGTGTGCAGAACGGGGCAGGCGAGTCCACTCTTGGGAGTGACAGGTGGGCACCAGAGTGACCTCATCTCTGGCCCTGCACGGGAGCACCAAGAACCCCAGTTGTGGGGACACAAGGGGAGGGGTGATGAACTGGCGTAGGAAGTCACCTTCACACAGGGCCAGAGCTGAGCAGGGTCTTGAGGACACAGTGGGGCTGGACGGGTGGGTGAGTGGGACACGGCATACCAGGCAGAGAGAACAGCCTGGCCAGAGGCTTTGGAGGTTCCTATCCTGCCCGGGTTGTGGTGAATCATTGAAGTACAGGCTGTATTGGGGTTCTTGTCGGGTTGGGAGGCTGGTAAGGGGATCCCAACTATGAAGCTCCTGATGTGACTATGGAAGGGGACTTTATAAGAGCTGTGGATGCAGGAGTGGGGCCAGATTTCATTACAGTAATATCCCTTTGGCTGCCATGAGGGGAGGTTCATGTGGAAGAAGTGGGAGGCGGAAGCCTAGGCGGGGGAAGGGGTACTTGGGTATGGGAGCCAAGGAGGGGCCTGTTAGGGGGAAATGGAGTGGGTAGCTGGGGCTGAGCACGCATACTCATACACAGTGTGTGGTGGATTTGGGAAGAAGGAGGAGTTGCGGAAAGCTGAGATTTCCAGTTTGAATAAAAGGAGATGAAGCTACCACGTGGGACAAGGTGGGACCCCGGGAGGGGCAGGTGAAGGGCCATATGCCCCAGGGCTTGGTGGGCACCAGTGACACCCTTCATGAAGAGACTTTCTCCTCTGTGCTACACGAGTTTATTCTCCATATACCACCTCTACATGCTACACCAGGTATGCCAAGATGGCAGGCTGGGATGCACCCTGAATGGGAAGGGCTAGCCCAGCCACCCACCTATCTCATCACAACCGAGGTGAAGGTTTGCAGGGTGGTGCTGGAATCCAGCCTGGCCTGTGTCTGACCTTGGTGCTATGTGTAGCTGGGGCCCACAGACACCTCCAACCCCCCCTGCCCCCCGCTAGGTAAGCTTGCCACCCCCAAACAGTGGAGAAAGAGTGTCCTTGGCCTCACTAACCCAGGCTGCACAGCCTCTGCGGACAGGTCTACTTGGAGGAGCTGAAGCTTAATTTCCAAATTCAACCTGGAGACCCAATCCAGCATCCCACTTCCTGGGCCAGGCCTGACTGGCAGTGGTTGAGGGTCCCAGGACATGGCTTCCTTTATAGGTCTTCTCCTTTCAGACTCCAGATTTCTGCCCAGACTTTCCTGGACCCCATGAGGCCTGGCTCTGGGAGGTGGTGGATTTCATTGTATGTATATTTGTTTTGTTTAGAATTTGAAATAAAGTAACAGAGGTCACAACTTTGCCAGGGAAGGATTTTGTTCTGGTAGATTCTGTCCTTTAGAACGTCTTCCAGATTCTTAGAGCTCCCTGTCCAGGCAGGAATCTCCTTCCCTCATCTCCAGGGACTCTCCCTTCTGTCCATTGGCTCTCCATCCTGGCAACCTGGGCCCCCAATAGCAGAAGTCTGGCTCTCTGATGCTTGTCCCCTGTGGGCCTGGCCAGGACAAGAGCATGCATCTCCTATCCAAGTACAAGTCTGCCATCACCCTCACAGGGATCACCAGTTCACCTGGGGAAGAAGCTGTCCCTGCCAGAGTGTAGGCTACTGGTGGCCTGAGATCACAGTGTCGGGGGAGGGAGAAAAGCAGAGAATGGCCCTGTCTCACTAAGACGTCACCTCCCGAGTTAGCTGAATTGGGTCTCTGTGCCCCGGAATTGGATTTTTATTTCACAGTGGTCCAATGAGGTCTTCCCAATTCAGGTCCTGACACAGGATATTTAGGGGATACTATAGCTTAATGGTCTAAAACTCGAGTTTGAATCCTGGATCTCACCTATAGCTATGAGACCTTGGGCAAGTTACTAAAACCTCACTGATCCTCAACTTCCTCATCTATAAAATGGGGATACTAATGGTGCCTCCTTCTTTGGTTTGCTGCATGGAGTAAATGAAGAACCCACATACAGTGCCTGGCACTTAACTCAGCACTCGGCACACATCTACTGTTGCTGAGTACGGCTTCCACAGCCACCAGTAGGGGGCTAGCTTTTGCCCTGCTAGCTTGAGTCTGATTAAGGCCCACATTCTGTTTCCTTAACTCTCCTTTGTTAAAGGGCCTCTTTCCATGTCCTTCACTCTCTGCTTTGAAACATGCTTGGAAGTGAAAGTGTTAGTTGCTTAGTCGCGTCCGACTTTTTGGGACCAAATGGACTGTTGCCCACCAGGCTCCTCTATCCATGCAATTCTCCAGGCAGGAGTACTGGAGTGGGTAACCATTTCCTTCTCCAGGGGATCTTCCCGACCCCGGGATCAAACTCATGTCTCCTGCATTGCAGGCAGATTCTTTAGTGTCTGAACCACCAGGGAAGCCCTGAGCCCTACTTGGGACACCTGTATTCTGGCCCTGGTCCTCTGAAATGCTGGCTCCCAGAGCTATGTTAAGGAGAACCATCCCACCCCTCACTGCTATTCTGCAATAGGCTCCCCAGAAGCTTTTCATTTTCCAACGTCTTTCTTAAGAAAAGATACAACATGATTTCTCAGCATCCTATAAACATGGCTTAGGAAGCACAGTGCCTCCATTAGCATCCATTCCAGGAGCAGTGGGGAGGCTCTGCAGGGCCTGCAACCACTGCCTTGGTACTTTCTCCCCCATCCAATATTTCTCCTGACTTATTTTTCATTTTTATCTTTTTGATTGTGTCAGGTGGCATACATGATCTTTGTTTCCTGACCAGGAATCAAACTTGTGCTGATTGCATTGGGAGCACAGTCTTGACTACTGGACTGCCAGGGGAGTCCCTTCCCCCGACCCCCCGCCCTGTTGTTGTTTAGTCACATCTGACTCTTGCCACCCCATGAACTATAGCCTGCCAGGCCCCTCTGTCTATGGGATTTCCCATGCAAGAATACTGGAGGGGGCTGCCATTTCCTTCTCCAGGGGAGCTTCCTGACCCAGGAATTGAGCATGTATCTCCTGTGTCTCCTGCATTGGCAGGTGGATTCTTTGCCACTGAGACACCAGGAAAGCCCAAAGTATCCCCTATTTCTCATTAATTTCAGTTCCCCCTTTCTCCTTTTCTGTATGATGTCCTCTTTGCCCCCAGAAGCCTCTGTCTCCCCATCTGTCCCACCATCTTGCCCTCTGCTTCCTTCCCTTTATGCCAAGGCTTTGTCTTGCCTTATTCCTTCTGCTCCAAACAGCAGTTTCTCTCTTCCTGTGGCCAGGGTCATGCCATTCCTGATTTTCAGTAGTCTAGGCTCTTCTTTCCACCTGTCCTTTTCATCTTTGGACAAAACCCAAACTGTGTAAGCTTGAAAACTAGCTTCTGAGCTTCTCCCTGGAGAAGCAGGCCTGCCTGGGACACCCCGAGGTTGCTCTGTCATGTTGCTTCCATTGCTTTTGTCCAAGGAGAGAAATCAGTTTTCAGTGGTCCTGCCAGGTGAGTGAAGAGGCTTTGGTCTGGCTAGAAGGGCACCCTATCGGTCACCAGTTTTGGTGGCCTTTATGGGGCCCTGAAAAAGTTGGTTTAAAACTCAACATTCAGAAAACTAAGATCATGGCATCTGGCCCCATCACTTCATGGCAAATAGAGAAACAATGGAAACAGTGAGAGACTTTATGTTTTTGGGCTCCAGAATCACTGCAGATGGTGACTGCAGCCATGAAATTAAAAGATGCTTGCTCCTTGGAAGAAAAGCTATGACCAACCTAGATAGCATATTAAAAAGCAGAGATGTTACTTTGCCAACAAAGGTCTGTCTAGTCAAGGCTATGGTCTTTCCAGTAGTCATGTGAGTTGGAATATAAAGAAAGCTGAGCACCGAAGAACTGACGCTTTTAAACTGTGGTGTTGGAGAAGACTTTTGAGAGTCCCCTGAACTGCACGGGGATCAAACCAGTCCATCCTAAAGGAAATCAGTCCTGAATATCCATTGGAAGGACTGATACTAAAGCTGAAACTCCAGTACTTCGGCCACCTGACGTGAAGAACTGAGTCATTGGAAAAGACCCTGATGCTGAGAAAGATTGAAGGTGGGAGGAGACGGGGACGACAGAGGATGAGAAGGTTGGATGGCATCACTGACTTGATGGACGTGAGTTTGAGTAAACTCCGGGAGTTGGTGATGGACAGGGAAGCCTGGCATGCTGCAGTCCATGGGGTTGTAAAGAGTAGGACATGACTGAGCAACTGAACTGAACTGACTGATGGGGCCCTGGCTGGCTAGGTCACCCAAGGGACAAGTTGGGTGGGTGGTACCCATCTGCTGGCTTCAGGTAGGCCTTTTCTCTTTTATGTTTTCTTCTTGCTTGGCTTGTAATTAGGTTGGGGCATGGCCTGGGCCTCAGTAGGGACACACCATGCTGTCTTATCTCTGCTTCCCTCCTGTGTGGAACTGGACTTGTGTCTCAGAGGCAGGGCTGGGGTCAGGGGGAGGAGACTTCTGAGAAGACTTCTGAGACACTGAAAAAGCCTCAGTTAGGCCCAAGTAGCGAGATTCTGCTGGAGCTAGAATTTTCCATGACTTACCAAAGAACTATACTTGGGGTGCTAGAGTCTAGCTGGGGAAGAGTGGAATGGCCTCTCACTCCAGGCCCACTTGCCTTCCCTTGTGGCTCAGCTGGTAAAGAATCCTCCTGCAATGAAGGAGACCTGGATTCGATCCCAGGGTCTTGAGGATACTCTGGAGAAGGGAATGGCTACCCACTCCAGTATTCTGGCCTGGAGAATTCCATGGACTATATAGTCCATGGGGTCACACAGTGTCAGACACCCGACTGAGCAACTTTCATTTTCACTTTTCAGGCCCACTTGGCCTATTCCCTTTAGCCTTCTGTTTCTGTTAACATCTCAGTTTTAGCTGTCTGGGGTCTGGGAAGGTAGCTGCCAAGGGAGCCATTTGTTGCAAACGGTGTGGCTTTTGTAAGCCCAGTTTGTGTCTCTTAAGGAAGACTCTCTGGTTTGATTTTCTTTCCCTTCAGACTTGGGGGAATTCAGAGACTTCTTGAGAAGATTTCAACCCAACTCCCTCTGCCCTGATACAATTCCCTGGATTACAAGGCTGTGGTCGCAGAGGGGCTGGGACCCAGAGCTGCTCGTCGGGTCCCAGGCATCTGATCAGGTTGGCCAAGGGAATTTGGTGCAGCGCAGCCAGCCGGAGGAGCCCGGGCGCCCCCTGGTGGCCGCAGAATTGACTTTCAGAGGCACCTGGGGGCGCAGGTTGGGAGCCACCAACTCTGCCCCGCCCCGGGCGGTCTCGCGCGACCTTCTTCCCCTTCCGCCCTGCTTCTGAAACTCGGGGCGGGTGGGGGAAGGGCGGTCGCTGCCAAGTTCGGGCCCTCTGCCTTCTTTTCCCCTTCTGCCACTCCTGATTCTCCACGCAACCAGGACCCCTGAGGGGGAAGATTCCAGGGAGGAGGAAAGAGCTGGAGAAGATGGAGGGGGTGGAGTCCAGGAAGGGCAGGGTGGAGTGAGGGGTGCAAGTGCGGGTGCGGGCGCGAGACAGGGAAGGGGAAGCGGAAGCGGGGGTGGTGGGGCCAATTTCGGCCTTTGAGACAGAAGACAGCTTTAGTTGACCTACGCCTCTGACTCCAAATGTGAGTTTTACACGTCCAGGGGGCTGGGTGTAGGAGCCTTATTTTGTAACCCTTCTGTCTTTAAATGTACCCAGAGTTTCTAGATGTGCGCTGTGGTCCCAGTCCATGAGCGTCCTCTTCCCGGGCCAAGGAGAGAGCAGGTGTGAACAGCCAGCAGTGAGCCTCCCGTCCTGGGGCACTGACCCTGTCTGCCAGAGGGAGGATAGAGGACAGGGGGCATGAGGAGGGGGCTCCGAGCTAGAGGGGACTGACAGAGGGACTGGAGCCCAAAGTTCACTGAGGTGAGGGCTTATTCGTAGGGTCTTTCCCCTGCCACTCCTTGCCTGGAATGCGTTCCACCGCTCTGTCTGGTGCCCAGGGCCAGCTGGGTGTGCCAGGGGTGATGGCAGCCAAGAGAGAGGCTGGAGGCAGAGCCTAGTCTTTGCAGCCTGTCAGGCAGGAGGACTGGATAGAGCCTCTCAACTGAAGTGTGGCTGAGGGATGTGTCTGGGACCAAAGCACGAGTGGAACTTGTATGAATTGGGAGGGAGACGGAGTGGCTGTGCCCAGGACAAGCGCTTCTCTCTCATTTCATGCTCAGAAAGCCTCCCTATGGCGGTCTCTCCTTGAGGACATCATTTTTAAGTTGGAGCATGGTTGCGTCTGTCTGCATACAATGTGGGAGACCTGGGTTCAATCCCTAGGTCGTTAAGATCTCCAGGAGAAGGAAATGGCAACCTCACTTCAGTATTCTTGCCTGGAAAATCCCATAGATGGCGGGGCCTGGTAGGCTGCAGTCCATGGGGTTGCAAAGAGTTGGACACAACCGAGCGACTTCACTCACTCACTGTGGTTGCTTTACGCTGTCAGTCTCTCTGTACAGCAGAATGAAGCAGCCATCTGCATACACATATCCCCTCTTTTTTGGATTTCCTTCCCACTTAGGTCAGACTTCCCTGGTGGCTCAGAGGTGCCTGCAATATGGGAGACCTGGGATCCATCTCTGGGTCAGGAAGATCCCCTGGAGAAAGGAATGACTACTCACTCCAGTATTCTTGCCTGGGAAATTGTATGGACAGAGAAGCCTGGTGAGCACCAGTGCATGGGGTCCCAAAGAGTCAGACATGACTGAGTGAATAACACTTTCACTTTTCCACTTAGGTCACCACGGAGTACTGGGTAGAGTTCCCTGTGCTATACAGTAGGTTCTGTTTAGTATCTGTTTTATACACAGTAGTATGTATATCTGTCACTCCCTATCTCCCAATTCATCCCATTCTACTCCCACCTTGCCCCATTGGTATCCATATACTTGTTCTCTATGTCATGTCTGCTTTGCAAATAAGATAATCTATACCGTTTTTCTAGATTCCACATATATACTTTAATATATGGTATTTGTTTTCCTCTATCGCTGAAACTCCAGTACTTTGGCCACCTCACGCAAAGAGTTGACTCATTGGAAAAGACCCTGATGCTGGGAGGGATTGGGGGCAGACGGCGAAGGGGATGAAAGAAGATGAGATGGATGGATGGCATCACCATCTCAATGGACGTGAGTTTGAGTAAATTCCGGGAGTTGGTGATGGACAGGGAGGCCTGGCGTGCTGCAATTCATGGGGTCGCAGAGTCAGACACAACTGAGTGGCTGAACTGAACTGAACTGATCTGACTTACTTCACTCTGTATTACAGTCTAAAGGTCCATCCATGTCTCTGCAAATGTCCTAATTTTGTTCCTTTTTATACTGAGTAATATTCTGTTGTATATATGTACTACATCTTCTTTATCTAGCTCTCTGTTGATCCACATGTAGGTTGCTTCCATGACCTGGCTATTGTAAACAGTGCTGCAGTGAACACTGCAGTGCATGTGTCTTTTTGAATTGTGGTTTTCTCTGGCCCTCAAGAACTGTTTTAATTGCCAATAACTGAATTATGAACCACAAGTTATCTAAATGATGAGAATGTTTAATTTCTCACTTAATTCTTAATTTCACTTAAGAATCTAGGAGGTCATTGTTCTAGAGAAGGCTCAGTGGTTCAGTGAAGATATCAAGGATTCAGATTCTTTCCATAACTGCTCTGCCATCTTCAGGGTGTTGGCCAGGGCTATCTTCATGGTCACTAGACGGCTGCAGCACTTCAGGCATCACATTCTCGTAATAAACACGAGACCTATAATCTGCCCCAAGAAATTATTGGTACACACAATTAACCAATTGAAAAAAAAATCATCTTTTTATAGCCTGCCAGTGAATGAAGGGAATGATAATAGTGGCTACTACACTGTGGCACTAAGAAATGGCAGGTGTGGTGATGATACTTTGCATACTTTACCTTATTCACCTCTCACAACTTGCCCCACTTCCCAATGACAACTGAAATTCAGGGAGGTCAAGTAATTTGGCCTATTTTATGACCAGGAAATGAAGAAACTGGCATTCAAACTCCAGTCCGTGTGACTCTAGGCCTGGTTTTTTACCTTTTTAAAATGAAAGGAATACATATTTATGGTAAGAATCTTAAACAATACTGACCTTGACTTTTTGTTTTTCAACACTGTGTGTTTATAATAATAATTTTTTTTTTCATAGTAAGAATTTTAAGTAGTGTAAAGTATAGAGTGAAATTTGCTTTGCTCCCCTCTGGGCAGTTCCCACAGTTCCCACCAGGAAATTCCTCTGTAATCATAATCTCAGATTTCTAAATATTTTGTATAAATTAGGTCAATTTAGATACTATTCTGCATTTGTTTTTAAAAATTAATGTATCTTGCAGATATAATGTTGCCATATATAGATTCTGCTTTCTTTGTTGTGGATACATTGTATTACATAGAATGCAGTTGCTTCTTTAAAAAAAATAATTAAACCAGTCCTTTCTGCTGGAATTTATGTTGTTTCCTATATTTTTTGCTATTAAAAACATGTAAAAATAAATATCATTATATGTACAGTTTTGTGTGCATGCATAAGAATAAAATTTTCAACTGGTGGTACATGTAATGTATCTATAGATAATTGGCAAATTTGTCTTCAAAAAGATTGCACAATAATACTTGAAAATGCTTATTTTCTCAGACTTATACCAATGTTTGAGTCTATCAAACTAATGTTTTGGCTAATTTGATAAGTGAAAAATGATATCTTAATGCTTGTTTTGATTTGCAATTCCTTTACTCTGAGTAAGATTCTGTTTAGCCAGGCCCTGCCTAGATGAGAGTTCCTATTTGGTCCTCGGAAGTTGTGTGATGTTGGGCAAGTTGCTGAGCCCCATGATTTCAGTTTCTTCTTCTGTCAAATGGGGATATGAAAATGGCCTTATTAGTTGGATTTCAGGATTTAATGATATCACACATGTAAAGTGATAGCATAATTCCTAGCTCGAAATAAGGGCTAAGTAAATGTTGTAGCTGCTACTGTTATCTGCTTACAGACCACTTGACTCTGTTTATGATCTGCCTGTATATATCTATATTCCTTTTGTGTTGGATTCTTCTTCTTCTTGATTTGTTAGAACTCCTTTTATATTAATAACACGGTCCTTTACATATATGTTACAAGTATTAGGTTGGTGCAAAAGTAATTGTGGTTTTGCATTGTTGAACTTTGCTGTTGGATATTGGAATACATTTTAAAATGAATGTAATTATGTTATACATCATTTTAATGTGCATTTCTCACTTTATATTTTTTTGCTAGTAACATTACTTGCCCTTTATTTTATATTTATTTTAGACTATAGAAGTGATGTTAGGCAAAAAGCAAATTTGAGTGATTTTTTTCTTTTAAATCAAGTTCAAAATGGGTCATAGGTCAGCAGAGAGAACTCACAACATCAGCAACACCTTTGGCCCAGGAACTGCCAACGAACGTTCAGTGCAGTGGTGGCTCAAGAAGTTTTGCAAAGGAGATGAGAGCCTTGAAGATGAGGAGTGTAGTGGTGAGCCACTGGAAGTCGACAACAACCAGTTGAAAACCATAATCGAAGCTGATTTACAGCTACACGAGAAGTTGCTGAAGAATTCAACATTGACCTTTCTATAGTTGTTTGGCATTTGAAGCAAATCGGAAAGGCAAAAAAGCTTAATAAGTGGGTGCCTCATGAGCTGACTGAAAATAAAAAAATATCATTGTTTTGAAGTGTTGTCTTATTCTATGCAACAACGATGGACCATTTCTCTATCATATTGTGACCTGCGACAAAAAGTGGATTTGATATGACAACTGGCGACAACCAGCCCAGTGGTTGGACCGAGAAGTTCCAAAGCACTTGCGATAGGCAAACTTGTACCAAAAAATGGTCATGGTCACTGTTTGGGGGTCTGCTGCCAGTCTGATCCACTACAGCTTTCTGAATCCCAGTGAAACCTTTGCATATGAGAAATGTGCTCAGCAAATTGATGAGATGCACTGAAAACTTCAACGCTCTCAGCTGGCATTGGTCAGCAGAAAGGGCCCAATTCTTCTCCACGACAACACTTAACCACATGTCACATAACCAGTGCTTCAAAAGTTGAACAAATTGGGCTGCAAAGTTTTGCCTCATCCATCTGAACTTCCACCTACCAACTACCACTTCTTCAAGGATCTCTTGAGAACTTTTTGCAGGGAAAGCACTTCCACAACCTGCAGGAGACACAAAACACTTTCTAAGAGTTTATTGAATCCCAAAGCATGGGTTTTTATGCCCTAGAAATAATTTCTTATTGGCAAAAATGTGTTGATTGTAATGGTTCCTATTTTAATTAATAAAGATGTGTTTGATTCTAACTAAACCATTAGTTAGAATGGTTTAAAAATCAGTCTGAAACTGCAGTTACTTTTGTACCAACCTAGTACTTTTGTTTACATTAGGCACCTTTTTAAGAGCAGTTTTAGGTTCACAGCAAAATTGAGAGGAAGGTACAGAGTTTCCCCATTTGCTTCCTGTTCCCACACATGCACAGCCTCCCCCATTATCAACATCCTCCCCTAGAATGGCACAGTTGTGATGACTGATGAACCTACAGTGACATAACTTTACTACCAAAAGACCATAGAAAGTATATGAAAGTCCATTCTTGGCGGCCATGTGTATCCTGACCCTCTCAACCTTTAGCGGGGCTGCCACCCCAGTGGCTCCCTTCTAGGGTACGACAGCAGTGGCTGTACCTGAGAGTATGTCCCAATATACAACACATGTACTGGGCTGGTCACCCTCAATGAGCCTACCGTAGGGATCAAGGCCTGGAGAAAGAAAGTATTTTCCTTCAGCTTCTTGCTGGCACTGCAGCCTCCTCTGGCATTTCCATGCTGGCTTCCATCATTAGCCCAGTCCAAGTCTTCTGGCCTTGTCCATGCTCTACTGGTGCTGTTGGTGGGGGTCGGGGTGAGGGTGGGCCACAAGCATCCTGGCCAAACCCAGCCTGCAGGCATCCTTGATTTCTGAACCCACAGTCAGTGGTTGTTGGGCTCAGGTGGGGCTCCCCCACGTTCTGCTTTAGTGGATGACATAAGAAGGGCAAACGCTGCCCCTCTTTCTCAGCTTTCGCTGTCAAGCAGTCATGGAGCATCCACTGTGTGCAAGGAAGTGGGCTCCAGAGATGCTGAAATGAGAGCTCTGTGAAGCATCCCCCTGTCCAGGGCCCCTTGTGCATCCTTGGTCCAGCCGTGGGCAAAAGAGGAAGCAAAGTAGGGTAGGTGAGTAGCTGGGTGAGCATGCAAAGATACTGAGCTGCACCCCCCGCACGGTGACCCAGAATGCTCTGCCTCCAAAGCCAGGCTTCTCTGGGGCCCCTGCTCCACTTCCCTGCCTTGGACAGCCCAGCTCTGAGACTGACATGAACCATGACATGGAGGAGTGCAAGAGATTTCTGACTTCCTCAGGCACCCTTTCTGCCGTGGCCACTGCCTTTTATTTATTTATTTTTAAGTTTCAATTTTTAAGATAATAGATTCACAGACTCATTGCAAAGAGTCTAGAGAGTTCTTGTATATCCCTCACCCAGCATATAGCTATGGTGTATTTATCAAAAGCTCAGAAATTAACCTTAGTACAAAACTAACTAAACTATAGACTTTATTCAGTGGTCCCCACGTTTCCTTTTGATGTCCTTTTTGTTCCAGATCCCTTCCAGGAGCTCCCATTGTATTCAGTGGCCACTGCCTTTTAATGCACCTGTGAAGTCCCTGCCCTTCCCTCCAGGCCTTTCCCTTCCCTTTCTCTCCCACTCCCCCCCTCTCTAGCCCTTCCTCTCGGTCAGACACATTTCTACAATGCCGACCACAGATACTGGAGCTAAGGATCTCATTCTGGAGCAGCACAACAGCAGGCCAGGGGTAGGACATAGAGTTATGGGGTGAGGATGGCATGGGCAGGGTCTTTTCCCTCCTAGGGTCTCTGGGAACCAACTGTACACAAGAGGGCAGGTCACTGTGAAGATTTCTGGGTCCAGCCTCCCTCTGGCCTAGCTTCTCTACCAAGGCCACCTGGCTGAGGTGGAAGAACATCAAGCCCGGGGAGGATGGGGGCACCCTTCATCTCCCGTGGATTCAAGGCCTGTGGTCTAGGCTTGCTGCAGGCATGGTAGGCTGGGCAGCCTCTCAATACTTGGAGACCCCAGCCCATTCTTTGACCCCATCTGTCCACCAACCTGCCCCACTGGGGTCTTCAATGTGGGAGGCAAATGTAGGGAGGCAAATCTGTGGGGGATGGTTCCTTGAAGAGAAGAGTGCAGGATGGAGTGGGGAAGTAGGGTAGGGGGAGTTTCCTGGAGGGCCCCCATCACCAGCATTGGTCCCCTGGGGCCTGGGGCCTGGGGCCTGATACTTAATCCAAGTGGTCACACCCAGGACATCCTCACATCACATCTTCTGACCACTGGACCCCGAGGTCACACTTAGAATGTCCTCATGTCCACTTGAGGGTCTGGTTGCTGCAAGACTGTCTGCCGTGAGGATATGAGAATGTCCAGCTGGGCGGTGCTGTCTCTACAGTGGGGTCCTATTTGGAGTTGGAGGGGTGTTGCTGCCCGCGCTGGGCTTGGGGTAGGTCAGCTCTTCGAGGCAGAGCCCCACCCACACTCTCACAGGAGTGGGTGTTTCACGGCTAATCATGGCCCAGAGTATTTAAGGCAGTGCCTGAGGCTCCCTGTGGAGAGACCAAGAGAGAAGGCTGGGGCTGCAGCAGGAAAGTCTGCTGAATGGACTCGGTGACTCAGTGAGTACCGTCTGCTGCTCTGAATTCAGGGGCTCCCAATGGGGTAGGGGTCGAGGGGGGTCTGCGCTCCCCTTTGGCCCTGGCTTCTTCTTCCTTCTTGGGGCCCAGGGGCAGGAGGAGGGTGCAGGAGGGAAGGGCCCACTCACAGGTTCCTGTGTTCCCAGCATGAAGTAGGGGAACCCCGCTGGGTCAGAGCCACTGAGCCCACAGGAGTCCCTGGACTGCGGCTCACAGGAGCTGTGACAAACCCACCATCTCTAACCAAGTCTACAGGTAACCGCTAACCAAGTCTGCAGGTACCGCGAACCAAGTCTTCAGGTCAGGTCAGGGTCACGGAACTTGTTGGCTGAAGTCTCATTACGCTGCGGGACCACTGGGGCAGGTTGGTGTGGGTGAGCATTTGGGGGGCTGGTGAATGTTTGGGTGGCCTGATGAGCATTTTGGGAGCCTGGTGAGCAAACGCAAGCATTCAGGTGTCTGGGTGGGGAGGAGGACCCGAATATCAGCTGCGTTTGCCACTGTGTGCATGTCCACTGGTTCCTTCACCTGAGAACTACTTCCTGAGTGTCTCCTCTGTGCCAGTCACCACCTACACAGGCGTGTGCGGATGGAAGGAGCCTTCCTGCAAATCACAAGTGGGCAGCTCAGATGTCACCTAGCCATCCAGCAGGTCAGTGGGACTAGAATCGTAACTCATCTTGAACCTGCTGCATTTTGGTAAAGCCTCTGCTGGTGCTCACCTGAGTCCCTTGTGGACTGAGAAGGCAGAGGATGGAGTGAATTCAGCCGAGGAAGTGCTCAGTGGGGAAGGCGTCAGAGCATACAGGGGCACCCAGCTTACTCCCAGTGTTGCTGTCTGAGGGATTGATGTTGGGGTTGCACCTAGGGAGTGGGTATTGCCTGGGAGGGTTTACACTAGTGCAGAACACAACTGAATCTGTACCTGGAAACCAGAGAGGTGGGGTCTGTAGTCAAGGGAAAGGGTGGGTGACCCACACTGTGCACCTGGGAAGAGGCAAGTGCCTGGCAAGTGCATGATTGGTGTCCATGGGGATGGGATGATTTTCCTCCCACCATGGACAAACTCATGACCTTGTCTAGTGGGGGCAAGTGGGAGGATGAAGGACTTATTACAGAGTGACCCACAGATGAAGCAGAGGTCTGGGGGACGTGGGCCAGGAGGGGACAGGACACTTAGTGCTCAGGTGACCCGAGTCATGGGGAGAGGCCTGGAGACGTGGGGTCAGGTGTAGACAGGACACTCTCAGTGTCAGGTGACTTGTGTTTAGGCAGAGGTCTCCTTCTCTGTGATGAGGACACACACACACAGGATCCCCACAGTGATGACAGACACACATGTCTACACGATGGTGACACAGGCACACAGAAGGTGCCCTACAGGATGGGGACACAGATGATATTATGCAGCCCATGCCCGGGCCCTTCAATATGTGTTTTGCTGTATGTCACCCTTGTAGTTTCTTGAAGCCAATGAAATAAAATCAAATCCAGGTTAGAAAGAAGACTTTTATTTCCATACCTCTGGACACTTAGGTTTTGAGTGTGAGTTCAACTGATGTTTCAGGGTCCAAGTTCCGATGGAGGGTGATGGGGTCAGGGGCAGGAGCATGTAGGCCAACCATCAGGGTCCTGCTTTCTAGCAGAAAACACGTGCTTTTATGGTATAAGATGATGTGAAGGACAGTGTACCTATTTCTGTGCCACAGATAACAAAGACAATAATGTGCTGATGCTTTCTGGGTAGCTCAGTTGTACATCATATATCAGGAGCTTCCCTGATAGCTCAGTTGGTAAAGAATCTGCCTGCAATGCAGGAGACCCCAGTTTGATTCCTGGGTTGGGACGATCCCCTGGAGAAGGGATAGGCTACCCTCTGCAGTATTCTTGGGCTTCCCTTGTGGCTCAGCTGGTGAAGAATCTGCCTGCAATGTAGGAGACCTGGGTTTGACCCCTGGGTTGGGAAGATCCCCTGGAGAAGGGAAAGGCTACCCACTTCAGTATTCTGGCCTGGAGAATTCCATGGACTGTAGTCCATGGGGTTGCAAAGAGTCAGACATGACTGAGCGTGTTTCACTTCACTTCACAATAATCCTCTATTGTCAACGGGCTCCCCCAAAAGGTTTACATATGGGCACATGTTTATAAGGTAAACTAAGATGTGTAGTACACAATTAAATAAACAGTACTAATGGGCAGGACTCTGGTGTAAATTCCAGAGGACCCAGGGCCTCATGGGATGCTTCTTTTGATGTTTGCCTGGTTCCTGTTGGCCCACCACTCATGGTCCCCTAGTCGACGCACAAAAGTGATTCTGATATTGCTTGGTATTTTCTTATAATTAAGGAGTGAGATTACAAACACCATGTGTGTAGAACCTCACCTCTTCATAACATCAGCAGCCTCTACTGAATCGCATCTTGGGTTTTAGATGCCCAAGTGTGTTCTCTTGGTCTTTGCAATGCAGCACCACAGACACACCTGTGCATCTGAGACATGCACAGGTGTGCATGCACACACCTGTGCACCATGAGTCACACTCTCCCATCACTTTCTAAGTCTAGACCATCAACAAAACAATCAACCAAAGCTATGTTGTGGCATTTGTCATTTCTGTGGTGGACATTTGTATCCATTCTGTGGACATTTCCACGGTGAGCAGCTTCAAGTTTCCAATGTGAAGTTCCTGAACTTGGAGTCAGAAAGAACCCCAGAGCATTTCTATCACACACACTATGGGTGGGAGGGGGTAAGAGTCGGCCGCGTCAGTGGTAGACGCAGTATAGTAACCAGTGGGGTCTACAGTAATAACGGGTTGAGTTTTGAGAATCTGTTGCCTTTATTCTCAATATGATTGTAAGTTGACTTGTAACACTAACTGTGGTTAACTGTGGCTCACACCATTTCTGAAGATTCCAATATGGCTTTGACAATGGACAGCAGCCAGCTCTAGCACCCTCTCTCCTCCTAGGTTTAGTACTTGGAACCCAGAAGTTAAACTGAGAGAAGACAGACTAATAAGAGAAAAAAAGTTTAAATGACCTATGTACATGGGGGAGTTTATAAAGAAGTGTTACTTAAGGAGGCTGTGAGTATTGGGGACTTAAATACCATTATAAGCTGGCAAAAGAAAGGGTTTGGGGGAGTAAGTTGTGAGAAGGCAGGAGAGCCCAGTGAATAGGGTGTTTAGTGGAGTTTGTGATGCAGATTCAAGTTGGTGACTTTTTTATTGATGAGAGTTATTAAGTGGCTTCCTCTTCCAGGTATGGAGAAGCAGAGGTTCCTACAAGCAGGTATTTCCTTTATAAATGTGAATTTCCTTTCAAGGAGGTATGCTTGTGCCCTGCTCTAGAGCTTTCCTTGTATCTGCTGGTTGTTGGTGGCCTTTAGCTCAAAGTAATCCACATGCCAAAGAGGCACATTTTGGGGTGGTGTGTTCTGGTGCCCCCCATTTCTGCCCTGACTCAGCAGGATTCTTGCTGAGACTGGGCTGTGCAGGCTCAGCAAAGATGGGGCCAAGGTGGAGGCCAGGGACAGGTCTAGGTAAGATATGGTTGAAGAGGGTCTTGATCACCTCGAGTGGTCCTAGGCGTGTGCCTGGAGCCTGTGTCCTGATATCTTCTCCTTATAAGGACAACTGTGCTACGGGGTCTGTTATCTCAAAATGAAGGGGGATTGTGTCCCACCCACCCACGGAAAGAGACTTCTACATCCTAACCCCAGGCCCTCGAGACATGACCTCCTCTGGAAGTAGGGCCTGGTTGTGGAAGTAGTTAAGACAAGGTCATTAGGATGGTGCTAATCCTGTGACTGTGTCCTTATGAGGGGAGATACAGACACAGAGGAGAAGCCATGTGAAAACAAAGGCAGAGATTGGGGGGGTGGGATGCAACCATGTCCAGGGATGCCTGGAGCCCCCAGAAGCTGGAAGGGTCAGGGAAGATCCTCCTCTGGAGCCTCAGCACTTTCCAAGTAGACAGTTGCCATGGATGGACCCGAAATGCAGGCAGTGCTGTGGCCCAGACCGTTTTGTGTTCCCTGAGAGAGTCCCCCATGGAGCTGAGAGCTGGTTAACAGCTCTCATAAGACACTAACAAGCAAGTGAGTGTCACATGTACCTGCAGGGCACTGGTCCTGTAAAGATGCAGGTCCATCCCACCCTTCGTCTGGGCTCTGGTCACACGGGGTGACTGGGGTTAAGCTCTTGGCCCCTGTGCAGTACCTCCGGATGTTGGTTAAAGGTGCAGTTTACACCCCAAGAATTATGGAAGGTGATTTCTCTTTAGCGCTATGCAGAGCAGTTAGGGAGTCAGGATAAATTATAAAGTTAAAAGTAACGGGGGGATTATTACTCTGCCATGAAAAGGAGCAAAGCACTGACATAGGCTACAACGTGGATGAACCTTGAAAATATGATGCTCAGAGAAAGAAGTCAGACATAAGAGGACAGTTAGATGATTACTCTTATATGAGACATCCAGAATAGGCAAATCCATAGAGAGAGAAAGTGGTTAGTAGTGTTGGGACTGTGGGTGACCTCTAAAGGGCAAGGGTTTTGAGGAGATGATGGAAATGTTCTAAAATGGATTGTGCTGATGATTGCACAACTCTGAATATGTAAAATATCACTGAACTTTAAAATGGGTGAATTGTATGGTATATGAATCAAATCTCAATAAAGTTGTCATCAAAAGTGAAAAATTGGAGGCTTCCAGGTCCACTTCCAGACTTTGACCCCAGAGATGTGGGTGTTGAAAGCCCTGTTTTGTCCAACCAGGTGGTTTGAAGGAACCTCATGGAATTCTCCCCATGGCATGAGACATGTGGGGCCCTAATGTGATCAGGCCTCAGGCAGTGAGCCTGGATTCTGTGGCCTTGCTGTCCTTCCTTGGGGATGGTAGCATTGTCTCTGTAGATGGTGGTGGGTCAGCTTGAACCCTGCTTCTTTCTTCTGCATGCTTCTTCTTTCTCTCCCAGCTATGGTGGTGGCTGAGCTCAGACAGAGCTGAGGAAAGAGCCAAGGAAAGAGCATCATGCACAGAACGACCAGTAAGTTTGACCAGGTGGGGTGGGCTCCTCAGAGGCAGTGATCTAAGACTGAGGTCCAGAGGCTCCTGCGTGTCATGGCCCTGGTGCCCCACTCAGGGGAGTTGCTGTCAGGCCTGATGGCTGAAGCAGCCACTGGTGAAAAGTCTCCTCTTTTGCTTGCCTGGGAGAATCAGGCCTCCTTCTACTTTGTTGGGGAGACTCCTTTTTTAAGCTTAGTTATATATTAAGATAATGTACATATAAAGAATAATCATAAAGATGAAGAAGCAGAACATGCTGAGTGGGCACCCAGGAGTCCTCTTTCCTTGACACAGACTCTAGCACATTAGGAAACCCACCTTGGGGCCTGTCTTCTCAGGAAAACCTGTGAAGTCAGCAGTTTCCACCCAGAAGGTTCTAGGGGAGTATATGGAAGACTCCACTACCATCTGAGGAGGTGCTTCTGGCCCTAGCAAGAGTTCCCAGAAAGCAGCTCTACCAGCCCCTGACATATCACAAGCTTATGGAGTCAGAGTGCCTCCCTAGTTGTAGTAGAGACTTGGCTTCAGTCCTGGGAGATTCACATGGGATTTGGAGACCTGGGTGGAGACTTGGCTTGGCCTCAGTCCTGGGAAGACCTGTGCCTCCATCTGAATGTCAGCACTCAGATGTCTGGGGTCTGGAACTGAGATGGGCTTATCTAGGTAACAGTGCTCCCCTTTGAGTGTGGTAACATGGCCCTCCCAGGGTCAGTGCTGAGGTAGGGGCCTTAGTCCTTACCCCTGCAAGGTGCACATTCCCTGGGGCTGGGGGTGACTCCTCAGATGGGCTCCCTGGTAATTATTCCAGTTCACCAGTAAGTATAGGGTGAGGAGGGAGGCAGGTGTACCTGGTGAATTGATTGCTGGTCACATGGGTCCAGGGCCCCCATTTGAGTGGAATCCTGCAGGGTCTTATGATGGGGTATTTTGGAAGAGCTGACTTCAGTCTGAAGCTCTGCGTGTTTGCATCTGAAGAAGCCGAATTTCGGGAGAGGGGGTAGGAGGGGCAGTGTGTCTGGAGTGCAGATGAGCAGGAACCCGACCTGCTGCCCGATGGTCCTGTCTCTTGAGGGGTGCCTCACCTGTATCACTGAGGTCTCAGCTGGTGGCCCTGGGATGCTAGAGTCTGAGTGAGACTCCTCTAGTGCCCCCGCTGAACTCAGTGAAGCAGAAGTAGATGTTTTTCCAGAACTCTCGTGCTTTTTCTATGATCCAACAGATGTTTACAATTTGATCTCTGGTTCCTCTGACTTTTCTAAATCCAGCTTGTACATCTGGAAGTTCTTGGCACACATTCTGTTGAAGCCTAGCTTGAAGGCTTTTGAGCATTACTTTGCTAGCATGAAAAATGAGTGCAATTGTATGGTAGTTTGAACATTCTTTGACATTACCCTTCTTTGGAATTGGAATGAAAACTGACCTTTTTCAGCTCTGTGGCCACTGTTGTGTTTTTCAAATTTATTGGCATATTGAGCACAGCACTTTAACACCATCATCTTTTAGGATTTGACATAGCTCACCTGGAATTCCATCACCTCCACTAGCTTTGTTGGTAGTAATGCTTTCTAAGGCCCACTTGACGTCACATTCCAGGATGTCTAGCTCTAGGTGAGTGATCACACCATCATGGTTATCCGGGTCATTAAGATCTTTTCATATAGTTCTTCTGTGTATTCTTGCCACTTATTGTTTATATCTTCTGCTTCTGTCCATATTTTGTGACCCCCATGGACTGTAGCCTACCAGGTTCCTCTGTCCATGGGATTTTCCAGGCAAGAGGACTGGAGTGGGTTGCCATTTCCTTCTCCAGGGGATCTTCCTGACCCAGGGATGGAACCAGGGTCTCCCGCATTGCAGGCAGACTCTTTACCATCTGAACCACCAGGGAAGCTCCATCTGTCCATATTAGAGTTCTTTAATTTAGGCATCCTGGGATATCAGCTGTTTTTAGACCTAAAGAAGGTAACAGCTCATGAGTGTAAAAACATTTTTAGATGAAACTGTTTGATTACTAGACAGACTATTCAGGTTTGACTTCTATTAGTCATAATTCTGGTTTTACTCTAATACAGGGATTGTAGGGGAGTGAAAATTTAAATCTTCATAATCTGTGTATTTGTAACTTCAGTGTCATTGATGATCCATACTTTTTATGGTTAGGGGAGAGTTACTGATCTCATGTATCATGTAAAGGATTTGCAATGATGCTGTGGCAATTCAGATTAGAATGGTGGATGGCAAATGGTTCAAATTGTCTCTACTTATGCATCTAGTGCACATGTATGAATCAAATTAGTTGTCAATGTTAGTGAAATAATATAGAGGACTAGAAAACTAACTTATCAAAAAAATAATGTGTGATCTTGAAAATGTAAAAGTTCTTCCATAATAGTGATTCTGCATCTTGAGAGCCTAGACAGAATGGATATACCTAAGTGATATACAGGATTTTGGGCTATGATTTAATTGTGACAAAGTTATGTATTTTTTTTTCTGTTATCTAATTATTGAGAAAGACATAATGGTTATGGGGTTGGCTTGACATGGGTTGAAGAGCATTTGATTTCTTTATTTGGGAGTAATCTGTAATGTGCTTTACACTGGATTTCTATTAATGAGTTAATTTTATGACTAAGGTGGCTGATGCAAAATTTACCAATCCTAGTTAGTTACTATAACTTAAACATTCTTTTATGGCTTGATTTTTATTCTTGCTGTTTCGCACATGGGTGAAGTTAAGCAAGGCATTGTGAGCTACTGTTTAGAGTGTTTGTTGCCTGCTTCTTTTAATATTTTATGATTTAGAATGCATTCTCAGTGGGATGCAGATACTTGCATGTGTAATTTTATTCAAAATTAGTAGGCTAGGATCACAACTATGTGTTGATGCATTTACAGGGCCTCATTTTAATTATTAAGCTAGGGAATTCCCTGGTGGTCCAGTGGTTAGGACTCCATGTTTCCATTGCAGGGGGCATGGGTTCTATTCTTGCTCACGGAACTGAGACCCATAGGTAATACTCCACGACCAAGAGAAATATTTTTATGCTGTATCAACAGACTGAGTAGGACTTTGTAAGTATAAGAGTTATGTAATTATGTGAAATATTGGTATTCAGTGTAGTGGTTTGGGTTGTGTTAAAATTAGTATTGAAATATTTTATTTTTTGGAGATTATTAAGATGTATTTTTTGTTGTCTTTGAGGTACATGGAAGATCTAGGGGGATGTCTTTCTATATATGACTTCTATAAGTAATTGATTGGTATTATTAGACTACTTTGTAGTTATACTAACTTCAGATTGGTGAAGTAAGGGCTATATGTTTGGTACATGAGCTAGCTGACTGTTATGTACTTACATGCTTTGCCTTGTTCGGGAACTTTGGCAGGGTTATAATGGCATACAGAGAGAGAGAGATTTAGTGGGAGGTAAGAGGGTTTGATTAAGGAAACTATTTACTTGATACACGTGTGCATATATATGTGTGTAATTCCTCTATGTCCTGTGATCATTGACTCAAAAACATGTTGCAGTTGATTATGTTGGTAAATAATATTCAACTTAAGCTCAGCTACAAGTTGCTCAACTGTATGAAAGCCTCTGATGGCAATACCTGAGTTATAGCATCCCCCAGAATTAACAAAATACCAAATGCATGAAACCAGTTATACGTGAGCATAAGCTGATTGAATAGCCCATCTAGATGTCTTACTTAAGGGGTAAGAGTGGGCAGCTTTAGGTGAGATAGTCTTGAAGCAGGAACCAGATGCCAGATATAAATAATTCACTGATAGAAATCCCCATGGTTCTTGTGTCCAGAAAGAGGACAGAGGCATATTTGAGGGAGGTTGATGGTTTATCGAGGCTTTCTGATAAAGTGGTTTATTGCTTGTGACAAACACATTGACTGGAAATGTTTGGACATAATGTGGTATGTACAACTAATAAACATATGTCCTGTATAATATCAACCACTTCAATTACCCTTGTGAATATTCCATAGAGACTGGAGTCTAATATGGATTGAACTGTTCAATGTGTCTTATAATATCAATAGGCTGAAGTACATGCCTATACACATAGGATTCAGTCAGTTCAGTTTAGTCGCTCAGTTGTGTCTGACTCTTTGTGACCCCATGGACTGGAGCATGCCACGCTTCTCTGTCCATCACCAACTTCTGGAGCTTGCTCAAACTCTTGTCCATCGAGTTGGTGATGCCATCCTACCTTCTCATCCTCTGTCATCCCTTTCTTCTCCTGCCTTCAATCTTTCCCAGGATCAGGGTATTTCAAATGAGTCAGCTCTTCACATCAGGTGGCCAAAGTATTGGAGCTTCAGCTTCATCATCAGTCCTTCCAATGAATATTCAGGACTGGTTTTCTTTCGGATGGACTGGTTGGATCTCCTTGCAGTCCAAGGGACTCTCAAGAGTCTTCTCCAACACCACAGTTCAAAAGCATCAATTCTTCAGTGCTCAACTTTTTTTGTCTTCCAACTGTCATATCCACACATGATTACTGGAAAAACCACAGCGTTGACTATGTGGACCTTTGTAGGCAAAGTAAAGTCTCTGCTTTTTATGGGGTAGATAATTAAAACATGATTATATGATCATTTGCTTCATCCAGCCCAGCATTTCACATGATGTACTCTGCATATAAGTTAAATAAGTGAGGTGGCAATACATAGCCTTGATGTACTCCTTTCCCAATTTGGAACCAGTCTATTGTTCCATGTCTGGTTCCAACTGTTGCTTTTTGACCTGCATACAGATTTCTCAGGAGGCAGGTAAGGTGGTTTGGTATTTCCATATATTTAAAGAATTTCCCACAGTTTGTTGTGATCCACACAGTCAAGGCTTTAGCGTAGTCAATGAAGCAGAAGTAGACTTTAAAAAAAAATTCTTTTGCTTTTTGTATGATCCAACAGATATTGGCAATTTGATCTCTGGTTTCTCTGCCTTTTCTAAATCTAGCTTGAAAGTCTGGAAGTTTTTGGTTCACGTACTGTTGAAACTTTGCTGGGGGAATTTTGAGCATTGCTTTGCTAGCATGTGAGATGAGTGCAATTGTGTTGTAGTTTGAACATTCTTTGTCATTGACTTTCTTTGGGATTGGAATGACAACTGACCTTTTCCAGTCCTGTGGCCACTGCTGCGTTTTCCAAATTTGCTGGCATATTGAGTGCATCACTTGTATAGCATCAGCTTTTAGGATTTGAAATAGCTTAGCTGGAATTCCATCATCTCTGCTAGCTTTGTTTGTGGTGATGCTTCCTAAGGCCCACTTGACTTCACACTACAGGATGTCTGGCTATAGGTGAGTTATCAGACCATCGTGGTTATCTGAGTCATTAAGATCTTTTTTTGTATAGTTCTTCTGTGTATTCTTGCCACCCTTCTTAGTATCTTCTGCTTCTGTAAGGTCCATACCATTTCTGTCCCTTATTGAGCCCATCTTTGCATGAAATATTCCCTTGGTATCTCTAATTTTCTTGAAGAGATCTCTAATCTTTCCCATTGTATTGTTTTCCTCTATTTCTTTGCACTGATCACTGAGGAAGGCTTTCTTATCTCTCCTTGCTGTTCTTTGGAACTCTGCATTCAGATGAATATATCTTTCCTTTTCTCCTTTGCCTTTTGCTTCTCTTCTTTTCTCAGCTATTTGAAAGTCCTCCTGAGACAACCATTTTGCCTTTCTGCATTTCTCTTTTGTGGGGATGGTTTTGATCACCACCTCCTGTACAATGTTACAATTTCAGGAAGAAATATCAATAATGCAGTGTTAAGACTGCAGTGGGAAATATCAATAACCTCACATATGCAGATGACACCACCCTTATGGAAGAAAGCAAAGAGGAACTAAAGAGGCTTTTGATGAAAATGAAAGAGGAGACTTGTAAAAAGCTGGCTTAAAACTCAACATTCAAAAAATGAAGATCACGGCATCTGGTCCCATCGCTTCATGGCAAATAGGTGGGGAAACAATGGAAACAGTGAGAGACTTAATTTTTTTTTTTTGGGGGGGCTCCAAAATCACTGCAGATGGTGAAGGCAGCCATGATTAAAAGATGCTTGCTCCTTGGAAGAAAAGCAGAGACAGTACTTGATTGACAAATGTCCATCTAGTCAAAGCTATGGTTTTTCCAGTAGTCATGTACGGACTAGTAAAGAAACCTGAGTGTCGAAGAATTGATGTATTTGAACTGTGGTGTTGGAGAAGACTCTTGAGAGTCCCTCGAACTGCAAGGAGATCCAACCAGTCAATTCTAAAGGAAATCAGTCCTAAATATTCATTGGAAGGACTGATGATGAAGCTCCAGTACTTCTTCCACCTGATACAAAGAACTGAGGCATTGGAAAAGACCCTGATGCTGGGAAAGATTGAAGGCAGGAGGAGAAGGGGACAACAGAGGATGAGATGGTTAGACGGCATCACTGACTCGTTGGACATGAGTTTGAGCAAGCTCTGGGAGTTGGTGATGGACAGGGGAGTGATGTAGTACTGGTGTGATGTAGTACTTGGGGTCACAAAGACTTGGACACGACTGAGTGACTGAACCAAACTGATATGATCATGTATTATGATAAAGGATATGTAGTGTACTTATAGATGTGGGGAAGCATGTAATGCACAAAGTACCTAGTAATGTCAGTTTTTATGTCATTTTTTAAATACTTACACGGTACTTAAAGATAGTGTTAATGTCCATAGCAAATTGTTCAGTGAATTGTTTAAGTAGAATTTCAGTTTTGCTAACTGAAGGAGCTTTGAGCTTCTGCCTTGAGTCTTAGGGAGATATGTTGCTCTTTTCTGATTTACAAAACCAGGTAATAAATAAACTGCAGAGACTCTTCTTTTTAGGAGGTTATTTTCAATAATGTTTGATATTATTATAAGGACAAGAATGAAAAGAAAGTATAGGACAGATGCTAGTTGGAGTTTGTGTAGCCAAAAACTGAAAGTGAAGCTGACATTGATGCAGCCCAAGTTTTATTTTGTGGCCAGAGAATGGAGAAGCGGGCACTTAGTTCATGGATCACCTTGTCACCCATGTGGTGAGAGGGATTTGATTTTAAAAAGTAAAGATAGAGGGAGGAGGAGTGAGGCTAACGATGGGGAGACATATGCATCAGTCTACCAGGGAAGGGGTAGGGCTTTCCTGGAATTAGGGTGCCACACTATTTCTTTCCTTTTTTGGCCCACATCTTCCAGTCATGGCTACCAGTAGGTATGTCATCTAGTAGCTAATGTGGTAAAATCAGCTTGTAATGAGACTGGTGGACTGTTGGAGGTCAGATTTTTTGCCACCTTGGTTCCAACTGGTTTAATCTGGTTTTTGTTTGTCTCTTCATATAGCTTCCTCCTTTTGTCTTCAGACCTTGTGACTTAAAGATACATGTTAATTCCCTTTCAAGCAGGGATTGGTGGGTTTTGAGCAAAGATCTGGCATACCTCAGGTAGCAAAATTCCCCCTTTCTGCCTTCTGAAGCTGCTTCCTGCTGAACAGGGATCTGGTTTTCCCCCTGGATTGGTGGAGCAGAGCTATTCCCTGCTGAGTCTGAAATATATCTGATTGTCAGAGGGTACAGCCTCAGTCGCTCATACACTTGTGTTAGAATCATGTGAAGTTTGGCTTCAGTCATTTTACTGACAAAGCTGACAAGGCAGTTAAGGAGGCAAGGTCCAAAGATGAGCAGCAGGACAATAGCATCTAGTGGGCTAAGAAATGGAAGATACTAGGTTAAACCAGAGAGGTTCTGTCTGACCATATTCCAGATGGAATTTGGATCTGGACCTTGTGTGTTATATTTTTGTAGTCTTTGAGCTGGCTCACATATCTGTTTTATGTTTACCTCAATCTGACCAGAGTTACTAACATACCTGTAGCAGGTTTTACTCATAACTGAACATATTCCCCTTTGCTTAGCCAGGAGATAGTTGAGGACCAGCCTGTTGTTGAGAACAACATCTATAGTGATTCCAGATATGTATAGAGTCCTTGTAAGGCATGCCCCGTATTTTAGATAAGTCCTCAAGGGCCTGATGCCAAAAACCCGGCCTCTGTGTACTGATGTGGAACTGAACCGCAGAGACACATTTTAGGAAGAAGCAGAAAACAATAGCTTCTTTGCTAGGGCAGTGGGGACACAGCAGGTTCTTGCCCCTCTAAAACTGTATGTCCCCAACCTTGGGGGATTTGATGGGCAGTTTTATAGGAACAGTTCAAGGGGATGTGGAGATCTGGGTAGACACCTGACCTAGCCTCAGTCCTGGGAGCTTCATGGGGGATGTGGAGACCCAACCTGCCCTCAGTAGTGGGAAGCTCTGTCTAAATGCCAGCACTCAGATGTCTGGGGTCTGGAGCTGAGGTGGGCTTGTCTGGGTAACAGTGCTCCCCTCTGAGTGTGGTAACATGGCCCTCCCAGGGTCAGTGCTGAGGTAGGGGCTTAGTTCTTACCCCTGCGAGGTTCTCATTCCCTGGGACTGGGGGAGACTCCTCAGATGGGCTCCCCGGTAATTGCTCCAGTTCACCAGCATGCACAGGGCAAGCAGGGAGGCAGGTTTGCCTGGTGAATCGACTGCTGGTCACGTGGATCTGGGCTTAAGGCTGATGGGCAGCAGGTGAGGTTGCGGCTGTGCGCTCCTTCCGGCCGACCATTCTTATTCCGGCAGGCTCAGACCTGTTACTCCTCTTTCAGCCCTGCTGTCCCATGAGTTTTGTCAAGATCTCTGTGAGAAAGGAAAGGGCCCAAGCCTGCCAGAACACATACTGGGTTCTCCTTTAGCATGAAATCTTTCAAAACAAAATAGCAGAACCAAAGTGTAAACAGGAGACTGACTTCTCTGGGACAAGTGTTGGTAGAGGAGACAGACACTATACTTCTTTCTACAGTCCTGGGAGGTCCCGGGGACCTGGCTTGTTGCCACATTGGGGGCCTACGCAGACAGCCATAGTGTCCTAACCAAAGGGACGTGTGACCCCAGGTGCAGGGTCTGGGGACTGTGTGGTCTCACTTCATCTGCGTAGGTCAGGGTCACGTGTGGGCAAGACCCCATATTTTGCTCTTTGTCCACAGGGTGTCTTGTCCCTTCTGAGACTGCCAACCTCTGAATTGAGGGTGTTGCCTGGATTAACCTGTGGTCTGTTTTCCCCTCTTAATCTCATCACTTCTATAATAGTGAAGACTTTCCACTGACATTACATAATAGAATGTGTTACAACATAGTCTGTATCGTGGAGGACAATGTTCAGGGATGAATTGGCTAAGATGATTCCTGTCAAACCACCTGCTGTAAAGAGAAAAATAAAGCTTAAAGCTCATAATATAGTGGGAGATTATGTAATATGTCTCCATGAAGAGTTGCTAATCAGCTTTTTATTCCTGTAGGTATGGAAATAATTTTGCTGGCTGATGTAAAGTGTGCTCATGAGCGGACATCAATCTATACAGTAAACATATGATAGGCCCACGACCTAAATTCTAAAAAGCCAATGGACATGACTCATATTACTCCCATTTATTTGAAAGGTTCTTTTTGTCCTATATAGTATGTAATGATGGGCTTCTTAGGTGGCATCAATGGGGCTTCCCATTGGTGCCTGCCAATGCAGGAGACATAAGAGATGGGGGTTCAATCCCTGGGTCAGGAAGATCCCCTGGAATAGGAAAAGGCAACCCACTCCAGTATTCTTGAATGGAAAATTCCATGGACAGAGGAGCCTGGTGGGCAGCAGTCCTTAGGGTCACAAAGAGTTGGACAGGCAACTTGGCACGCGTGCAGAATGTAATGATAGATGAATTGCTCCAAACCCTGGGTAAGGCTATCAAGACAGACTTCTGGGTGACCAAAGAATCAAAATAAGTGTTGGTGTAGGATTGGGTTTCCTCCTGCAGGGTCAAAGAAAGCAGTGTTTAGGTTTCTGTTAAAAGTATGGTAATTCTGGCTGCTGAGACTGATAACAATAGTAATACAGCTCTAATTGGGACAGATCAAACAAGTAATGGTGTTTGGTATTGGGATAACTTTGCTGGTTTTATATTAAAGACTGTAGTGATAAAATTAATAGCACCAAGAATAGAAGAAGCACCTGCTAAATGTACGGAGAAAATGGTTAGGTCACCAGAGGCTCCCACATGGCCAGATTTCCAGCTAGAGCAGCTGAGTATATGGTTCTACCGGTAAATGCACCAGCTTCTAGCACTGATGATACAAGTAGGCGTAAGAACGACGGGAGGAGTCAAAACTTTATATTGTTTATTCTGGGAAATGGTATATCGGGTGGGCCAGTTATTAGTGGGACAAGTGAGTTTCTGAGCTCTCCAACTGTAATGGGTACAGCTCGAAAGAAAATTATACAAATGCAGGGTTGTTACGACTGGGTTACAGATGTGGTCATCTCCAAGTAGTGCTCCAGGTTAGCGGAACTCCGCATGGATTAACAGACTGACGGTGATGCCTAATATTCCAGTTCAAGAACCAAATGGTAAATACAAAGCGTTGATACATTTGTGATTTGTTAAAAATAATCAGCAGTTTGTGAACAAAGACAAAATGACTGAGCTAGCATTAGACTATAAATCTAAAAAAAGAGATTGAGCCCTCTTTTGCCAAACTCTGTGGTGAATCAACAAATTGAACTGTAAATTCAAATAAGGAGCTTCACTTCTGCCTGTGTTTTTCTTCCCTTTTTTCCTTGAAGACGGGAGAAGTAGATTGAAGCCAGTTAGTTGACTACTTACCCATTAACTTCCTGGGGTGGAAGCCCACCAATCTAGTAAGAATTTAGCTTAATTAAAATGTCTCATTGGCATTCAAATGGTGTAGGATTGAATCTTGCAATCCTTATCTTCAGGAATTAAGTAAATCATACTTGCTTAGAGTTTTTGAAAGCTCTTGGTCTAAATTAACCTAAATTTCTAATCCAGCACAGATAGAATGGATGTTAAGGGTACTAATAGTGTGGATATTATGATTAGTAATGATAGAAAAGTTATTTGCTTTGTATATTTGAAATTATTTGTGTTATTTTATTTTTGTATTTTTTATTAAAGGAATATAGTTAGTGAAGTGTAGTATGTAAGCTGCCGGGAGCCGTTGTGGGAGGTCCCGCCCGTGACGAGGTCATGAAGAAAATACCGGGCAGGCAAGGCCGTCCAGGACCCCATCCATGACGAGGTCACAAGGAAAAAACCTGACAGGCAACGCTGTCTAGGATAAGGGACCCTCCAGGTTGGCCTCGGCCTCTTCCCCACCCTGTATCCTCCCCTCTTTTCTGCTTCTGTTCTTGTTTGCCCTGCTGAAGATTCCTGTGTTGCCTGCCGAGAGCTCTCCTGCTCCTCTTTCACTGAATGAGGACCAACTTAAAACCCTAATTAATAAATCTCCTGGACGCTGCTGCCCTATGAAGGGACTAGGGATGAAGGAAATGCTTCAATTCAAACTCTTTTGCTGGCATTCTGGCTTGTTTGATAAATGTGTGCTCCCATTGCAAAAAATGCTCATGATTGTTCTAAACATTCTAAGCACAGTACGCTAACAAAAGATACCATTAAGCATAGGTCCCTCCGCAGGGTGAGAAAAGCTCCACAAATAAAATAGCCACAAATGTGCCTAATAAAAAATACTTTAGATAGAGAGTGGCTTTTTGCAGGTAATTAACTTTTAGACTAAGAACCTGTTTTGTGCCATATCTGCTGTTTTTGCAATCCTTTGCATTTCTGTTCTGTAAAAATGTAATCCTATCTAGTTCCCATGGAGATGACACCTAATAGAAAGAAAATAGATTAACCACAAAAAAGACAGGGTCGGCTACTGAAGTTGCTTAAAGTTATACCAGGTGCAAGCCATAAATTGTCAACAGGCCTGAAAGCCAAAAGATATTATACATAGAGATTAACCATAAAAAGGGCCCTAATAGGCACAGAGCCCTTTGGGGGGTGAGGAAGCCCTATTAGAGAATACAAAACAGATTGTTTTAAAAGTGGTTATTGGATCAACGTTTGATTGATGTTAATGTGCTGAGGTTGTGCAGTGAAAACTATTGTTAATATAGTTGGAGATCTAGAAAAGTAAGAGTTTAGGCCTAGTGTAAAAACAATAAGATAATTGTTAATTTTAACCAAGAGTGCTAAACAGGGGCTGCCTCATCAGAGCCACAGAGTCTTTGTGTGTTAAACTTTTTAGATAAATTTAGCTGAGAATTTCTGCAAAAAGACTGACTTTTATGTTAACAGGATTGTATTTCTATTATGTTGCAACCTGCTGTACCATGAGACTGCCAATTTTCTGTTTTCTGCTAAGCTCAAGGCCAGAAGATAATGTACAAAAAATCTATGGGAAAAGACTCTCATAAACAAAAAATATACAGAGCACACCTAGTTTTGTGAAGGACAAGCTGATGTAATGTTAAACTAAGTCTGTATGCTTATCTTCCCCTTAGAAATGTACCAACTTAGGGTATAAAGGCTACAGTGAAAATAAAGCAGCTGCCAGACTCTGCTGCGCATCCTGGTCTGGTCTCTCTCTCTCTCTCATTCGCCGACGCCGTTCATCCTGAGGGTTCCCCTGGATCCTGCTGGGGCTGGACCCCGGCAGTAAGCCACAGTAGAAGTATGTTCTGGGTACTGTTCTGACGGCTGTTAGTGTTGGTAGAAAAATGTGATTGTTTTTGTTATGTCTTAGATAATTATTCATTTGGGTAAAAACTCTGGCAGTTGTGGGAGACCTCCTAACGATAATGGTGAGGATAAGTGCTGTGATGGGAGGTGTTTTATTTCATGTGTGTTTCAGTGATTCTGTTGTGGTACATGAGTTGGGCATAAACAGTGAGAAGACAGTGTTCTAATATAAAATAGCATGTTTAGGATTGTTATGGTTGGGTTACACATTATAATAGCTGTTATTCATCCTTTATGGGCAATTGACGAGCAGGCTGTAATTTTTGTAGTTGAGTTTGTCAGAGTCCCCTGGAGCCTCCAATTATGATTCATCACATTGCTATGATTAATAGTGTGTTTAAGGGCTTCCCTGGTGGCTCAGTGGTAAAGAATCCACCTGAAAACACAGGTTTGATTCCTGATCCGGGAAGATCCCACATGCTGTGGAGCTACTAAGCCCATGCGCCACGACTATCCGGCCTGTGCTCTAGAACCTGGAACCTGCAACTGCTGAAGCCCTAGAGCTGGTGGTCTGCAATGAGAAGCCTGCACACCGCAGCTAGAGAGTAGCCCCCTCTCTCTGCAACTGAAGAAAAGCCCACGCAACAATGAAGACCGAGCACAAGCAAAATAAGTAAATCAGTAAAATGATTAAAAAGTGGTATGTTTAGGTTGTGAATGGTACAAAACTTGAAAGGGGTGCAATTTTGTCCCATTAACAGCATGAGGCCTGCTGTTCATGGAATACCTTGTGTTACTTCAGGCACTCAGAAGTGAAATGGGGAAAGTCCTGATTTTGTGACAACAGCTATTATCATGATGGATTAAAGATTTTTGTAATTCATTGTGTTCATTACCCAGAGTCTATTAGATTAATGATACTAGTCATTACAAGTAGTATTGATGCGGTGATTGTTTTAGAAAATATTTGTAGCATGCCTCTACAGCTTATGAGTTAAATGGTTTTGTTAGAATGGGGATAATATTAACCAGTGTGAGATTGTTACTACAATTATGGTTCCTGAGATAATGGTCAGTAGAATGATAGTAAAAACAATAGGGTTTGTTAGTTCAGGAAGGATATAAAACAATATTTTGGGGAGATGGGTCTGATAGCTTATTTATTAGACCTTACTGTAGCATGTAGTAAAATGTGGTAGCATGGGGAATGTAAAACTCTAAAGAGTAGGTCCAGTTCCTACAATTCTAGGAATAAGACAGTTTAAACCTCTCGTATTTACTCTTATCACAGTAACTCACTTGTCATACATATTATGTTTTGGTGGGATGTGTGGTATGATGACAGGCAATGAAACCTCTCATATACACGGGGCTAATCTTAGTGGTAAATTTTTTTTGGTAAGATGTAGAAGTTAATCATATCAAAATTGTGGGAAGGATGCTCAGCTTCATAGAAAAGAGATTATGAGAAGGAGTGGTTCAGTGATGACACTGTGTATAATTCTGGCATGCAGGGGTTGTGAAACAATCCTAAAAATAAGATGTTGTGGGAAATGTTTATTATAATAATATTGACACTTTCTCTAGGGAGAACAGGGCCAATGGGCTTGCTACCTTTTCTCCACTGAAACCAAATATAGGTTTTGACTCTATTTATTTTAAATCAAGTAGGGCTTTTTTGGATTTCTGCTAGAATTTGTTGTTGGTGTTGTTTAGTCACTAAGTCATGTCTGACTTTTTGTGACCCCATGGACTGTAGCCCGCCAGACTACTCTGTCCATGGGATTTCCCAGGCAAGAATACTGGAGTGGGTTGCCATTTCCTTCTCCAGGGGGTCTTCCTGACCCAGGGATCAAACCTGGGTCTCCTGCATTGGCAGGCCACTTCTTTACAACTGAGCCACCAGGAAAGCCTATTCTACTAGAATAGATATGATCAAACTCTGGGTAAGGGTCAGTCAAAGGTGTTCTTCTGTAATAATTACTGTCAGAAGTGTAAATGATCCATTTATCAGTAGAACAGATACGAGAATAGTTGCTAATGTTACTTCACATGAGATTGTGCTACTGCCAATAATGTTCCAATTAGTGTATTTTGAATCTGAAGCTCATCTAGATCAGAAGATGGAATAAATGGCTAGGCTTGATATAATGAATATAAATATCAATAGTATGCCTCGATTTATATCAATTAATGGATGAGATATAGGAAGAGGAATTCATATGGTGAGAGCCAGGGTAAAGACTAGCTTTGGTGCAATAATAAATTCATAAATTGATGATGTTGATGGTCACAGTGGTTCTTTTATAAAAAATTTGACTGCATTAGTCATGGGTTGTAATAATCCATAGGATCTGAAGATGGATTTGAATATAGCCTAGGATTTTTTCATTCAGTTAATGCAAACAATGCTACTGTGAGTAAAATTGGGTAATTAGTGAAAGAACTTGAACTATAAACATATTCTGAGGAAGATGATTTGAGCCTTTTCTGATAAAGGTTTAAGTTTTCTGCAGTTGATGGGCTCACCAAATCATAACAAAGCATGTCTACAAAAGGATCTTTAAATTAACCGAATGTAGATGATATAATCATTAAATTTAAAGATACTTTGCAAAGTAGGTCTCATTTCTCTTTGTTCTTGATAATGAGAGAAATCTATAATAGATAGAAATCTGTGGGGATATCTCCAGTCTGAACTAAGATCACGTAGGACTTTGGCGCTGAAAGAATAGACCATTAATAGCGTTTGTACAAGTGGTAAGGAATCCACCTGCGCAGGAGACATGGGCTCAATGACAGGGTTGGGAAGATCCCCTGAAGAAGGAAATGGCAACCCAATTCTAGTATTCTTGCCTGGAAAATTCCATGGGGAGAGGAGCTGGCAGGCTACAGTCCATGGGGTCGCAAAGAGTCATACACAACTGAACACACACACACGCCACATAACAGTGGGATGTTCTGATCCTGCATTAAGATTGTAAACTCTGCAGTCGACAAAACTCTAGATAGGATTGCCTTATTTTGCCCAGGATAAATTCCCTCTTGATCCAAGTCTCAGACCAATAGGTAATAAAGCATTTTGACTTGTTGGCCAAAATTTTAATCTTTCAGAGGTTGTTTTATTCTCCAAGGTCACCAAAACCAATACTGTTAATCTATTAAAAGCTATGTTATCACTTAAAATGTCAGTTGTTGATTTTTTGAATTCATTAATGGTTTAAACCACATAAGACTAGGATTGCTGTATCTTGTGGTAGGTCTATTTCTGTTTTTTGAAGGAAATTCCATACTATTGTCCACAGTGACTGTTAGGATTTACATTGCCACCTAGAGTGGAGGAGAGTTCCCTTTTCTGCACTCCCTCCCTCTTTGGTGTTTATTGTGGGTAGACTTTTGGATAACTGCTGCCAAGGGATACCTCGTAGAGGTTGATTTGATTAGCATTTCTCTAATCATTAATGATACTGAATGATGTGAGATTTTTAAGAATGTGAGAACAATTTAGCTCTTGAACTTCGCTTCTGGAGAGTGGGCCTTATTTTGAATTTGTTTTCCATTACCTACCAAAGGGAATTTTTTGAGGGAAAGCAGCATTTATAGCTTTGAATGCCTTTTGAATATTAACGGCCCAGAAGTGCCAGTTTTAAAGTTATTGTTACAACAAATGGTGACAAGACAGCAGTACTTCCTCATGCCCCTCTATAGTAACTTGGGCAACCAGAGCCTCAGAGAAGATCATGTTTCTAGGTGGTAAATTACAGTGGAAAGAGCCTGAACAAACAGCCAGGGCTTGAATCTCATTAGCTCTTTCCCCTTATTTTGCACCCCCAACCCCAAAGGAATGCCAAGCCCTGCAAAAGGGCTATGTTGAGGGTGCTGGGTATGTAGTTGAGCTGACCTAAAGGATGGAGGCCGGCAGTGGGTACCCCAACACCAGAAGCCAAGGAGATCAGGTGTCGTTTCAAAGCTCTACCTGCCCAGCAGCTTCACCATCCTTTGGATCCACCAGGCATGGTGAAGCTGTAAGAGGGACACCCTGGATCTGGGGATTGTGGTCCCAGCAGAAGAGACCAGCCACTGAACTTGTATAAATGAATTCATCAGGTGATGTAGGCTCCTCAGCTCCCTCAGTCCCCCACAGCCCAGCCTGGGACCCAAGCCTGTTTAGGTTCCTCCGAAAATATGCCACTAGCTTAAGTCATGGAGGTCTGATAGGAATAGAATAGGCATTTCTTTCTTTTTGTATATAATTTTCTCTTGTGCACTATAGGTAATGTACAATTTTTGACATTTTATAGCAATTGCTATAAATTGTTTGAATTTGTTTGAATTCTATAGCAATTGCTTCTCTCATATATATACCTGTACTGTTTTGCTTCTTCAGATTCTGTTCCTGCCTAGGTTGCTCTAGAGTGTGCAGTGGAGTTCTCTGTGCTATCCAGTAGGTCCTCATTGATTATTTTATGAAATTTAGCAGTTTTGTGTTAATTCTTCCCTCATCTTAGGAACCCCCCTTTTTTGGAAACCTAGTTTCTTTTCTATGAGTCTTTTTTTTGTGTGAGGTACATCAGTTTCTTTGTATGAGGTTTTCAATTTCACCTATAGGTAATAACGCATGATATTTGTGTTTCTCTGACTACCTGGATTTTATGTGGTCAGCTCCCTGTTCTGACATAATGCTGGAGATGACATTTTTTTCTTGTATTCTGGCTAAGTCATATTCCACTGACTGTATGTTCCAGTTCAGTCGCTCAGTCGTGTCCAACTCTTTGCGACCCCATGGACTGCAGCACGCCAGGCCTCCCTGTCCATCACCAACTCCTGGAGTTTACTCAAACTCATGTCCATTGAGTTGGTGATGACATCCAACTATCTCATTTTCTGTCATCCCCTTCTCCTCCCAGCCTTCAATCTTTCCCAGCATCAGGGTCTTTTCAAATGAGTCAGCTCTTCACATCAGGTCGCCAAAGTATTGGAGTTTCAGCTTCAGCATCAGTCCTTCCAGTGAATATTCAGGACTGGTTGGATGGACTTTAGGATAGACTGGTTGGATCTTCTTGCAGTCCAAGGGACTCTCAAGAGTCTTCTCTAACACCACAGTTCAAAAGCACCAATTCTTCGGCTCTCAGCTTTCTTCATAGTTCAACTCTCACATCTATACTTGACTACTGGAAAAATCATAGCCTTGACTAGACAGACCTTTGTGGGTAAAGTAATGTCTCTGCTTTTTAATATGCTGTCTAGGTTGGTCATAACTTTTCTTCCAAAGAGCAAGCATCTTTTAATTTCATGGCTACAGTCACCATCTGCAGTGATTTTGGAGCCCCCAAAAAGAAAGTCAGCCACTGTTTCCACTGTTTCCCCATGTATTTGCCATGAAGTGATAGGACCTGATGCCATGATCTTAGTTTTCTGAATGCTGAGTTTTAAGCCAACTTTTTCACTCTCCTCTTTCACTTTCATCAGGAGGCTCTTTAGTTCTTCTTCACTTTCTGCCATAAGGGTGGTGTCATCTGCATATATGAGGTTATTGATATTTCTCCTGGCAATCTTGATTCCAGCTTGTGCTTCCTCCAGCCCAGCATTTCTCATGATGTACTCTACTTATAAGTTAAATAAGCAGGGTGACAACATACAGCCTTGACGTACTCTTTTCCCAATTTGGAGCCAGTCTGTTGTTCCATGTCCAGTTCTAACTGTTGCTTCCTGACCTGTATCCAGGTTTCTCAAGAGGTGGTCTGGTATTCCTATCTCTTTAAGAATTTTCCACAGTTTGTTGTGATCCACACAGTCAAAGGTTTTGGCATAGTCAATAAAGCAGAAATAGATGTTATTTTAGAACTCTTTTGCTTTTTTGATGATCCAACGGATGATGGCAATTTGATCTCTGGTTCCTCTACCTTTTCTAAATCCTGCTTGAACATCTGGAAGTTCATGGTTCATGTACTGTTGAAGCCTGGCTTGGAGAATTTTGAGCATTATTTTATTAGCGTGTGAGATGAGTGCAATTGTGTGGTAGTTTGAGCATTCTTTGGCATTGCCTTCCTGTGGGAGCACATTGCTTTTATCTGTTCATCTGTGGATGGATAATTGGGTTTTTCCCATGCCTTGGCTATATTGTAAACACTTCCCCGCAATGACCCTTGGGGGAGCATATGTGTTTTCTAAGGATTTTTTTCCTCTGAATAAATGGCTGCTTAGGAGTGAAGTTGCCAGGTTTTGTGGTGGTTCTGTTCTTCTTGGAAAGATCTTACGTACTGCTCTCCATGGTAGTTTTTAGCAATTTACATTGCACCAAGAGCATAGTAAGATTCTGTTTATTGAACGCCTACTTCGGTGTTTCTTGTGGGTAGGCTTTTGAATGACTGGTGCCAGGGGTATCGCTTAGAAATCACTTTAATTAACATTTCTCTAATCAATAACGATGCTGAGCATTTTTCAAGTGATTTTTTTTTTAAGAACACTAGGTGAATTTAGGGCTTAGAAATTGGCTTCTGGATAATAGGCCCTACTTTGAATTCCTTTTCAGTTACCTATCACAGGGAATTTCGTGAGAGGACGGGTCATTTACAGTCCCAGAGGCCTCGTGAATATTAAGTGCCCAGATGTCCCCACGTTAAGGATGTTGTTAGAAGAAATGGCCACAAGGCGGCAGCACTTCTTCATGCCTCACTGTGGCAACTCAGGCACTTAGAGCCTTAGAGAAAGTCCTGTTGCTGGGTGGTATAGTTGAGTGGAAAGAACCTGAGCAAACACCCAAAGGCTTGTATCTCATTAGCTCCTCCTCCTTTTTAAAAAAAAATTTTAATTTTTTTTTTTTTTTTACCACCAATCCCAAAGAAATCCCAAGCCCTGCATAAGTGCTGTTTTACCCATGTCTAGTGAATGAAGAAGGATGGCAGTGGGTGCCCCAATACCAAGAGCCCCCAATGTCAGGTCTTTTTCCAAAGCTCACCCTTCCCGGCAGGTCTGCCATCCTTTGGATGCCCTGGGCTTGGGTAAGCTGTAAGAGGGCCAGCCTGCATCTGGGGATTGAGGTCCCACCTAGTGGGGACTGGGCAATATACTTCCAAGACAGAGCTCATCAGCTGGAATACAGTCCTCAGCCATCTCAGCCCCAGCACAGACCAGCATGGGACCAAGCCTGTTTAGGTTCCAGAAATGGGCCACCAGCCTAAGTCACCGAGGCCTGTTGGGAATAGAGTAGTCATTACCTCTTTTCTTTCTTTCTTTTTTTCATATAATATTAATTTCTTTCTTTTTTTTCCTATGTTTATTTTTTTTGTTTTTTTTAATTTTTAATTTTTATTTATTTTTTTATTAGTTGGAGGCCAATCACTCCACAACATTGTAGTGGTTTTTGTCATACATTGACACGAATCAGCCATGGATTTACATGTATTCCCCATCCCGATCCCCCCTCCCACCTCCCTCTCCACCTGATCCCTCTGGGTCTTCCCAGTGCACCAGGTCAGAGCACTCGTCTCATGCATCCAACCTGGGCTGGTGATCTGTTTCACCCTAGATAATATACATGTTTCGATGCTGTTCTCTTGAAACATCCCACCCTGGCCTTCTCCCACAGAGTCCAAAAGTCTGTTCTATATATCTGTGTCTCTTTTTCTGTTTTGCATATAGGGTTATCGTTACCATCTTTCTAAATTCCATATATCTGTGTTAGTATACTGTAATGGTCTTTATCTTTCTGGCTTACTTCACTCTGTATAATGGGCTCCAGTTTCATCCATCTCATTAGAACTGATTCAAATGAATTCTTTTTAATGGCTGAGTAATATTCCATGGTGTATATGTACCACAGCTTCCTTATCCATTCGTCTGCTGATGGGAATTTTAATTTCTCTAGTGCAGTATATACAGTTTTGAGTTCTATAGCAATTGATTCACTCGTACATATACCTGTACCATTTTGATTCTTCAGGTTCTACTCCCCTGTAGGTTTTTACAGACTGTGCAGTGGAATTAACTGTGGTATCCAGAGGGTCCTCGTTGATTATCTGTTTTATGAAAGTAGTAGTTTGTGTTAATCCTAACCTCCTAATTTCTCCTTTTCCCAACTCAACATTCTCTTTTTGGTAACTAAGTTTCTGTTCCAAGTCTTTGAGTCTAATTTTGTTTGGTATATGACTCATTTTTATGAGTTTTTTTATTCCACATATAGGTGACAACACATGATGTTTGTCTTTCCCAGTCTGACTACCCGAATTTAGTGTGGTTATCTCCCTGTCCACCGATGGGACTGCAAATGACATCATTTTCTCCTGGTATTTGCTGAGTCATAGTCCACTGAGTATATGTAGCATATTTTTTTAATCTATTCATCTGTGGATGGATATTTTTATTTTGTCCATGCATTGGCTATTGTAAACACTGCCCCACCATCTGCTGTGGTAGTATTGTATTTTTAAAGGATTTTTATTCTCCAAATACATGCCTACCCAAGAGTGGGATCTGAGGGAATTGGAATGTGGTGGTGGTTTTTAATTTTCTCTTCGAAAGGATCATCCCCACTCTTCTCCACAGTGAATGTTAGCAAAGAACATTGCCATCAAGATCATAGTAGGGGTCTCTTTTCTGCGTGAGCTCTATGGTGTTTATTGTGGTTGACTTTCAGTTGACTGGTGCCAGGGGATACCTCTTAAAGTTTGCTTTCATTGTTGTTCAGTTGCTTAGCGGTGTCTTGTTGGGAGCCGGTGAGAGAAACCCCGCCCGTGACAAGGTCTGGGTCCAAGGAGCTGGCACGCAAAGGCGTCCGGACCTCCAGGACCGCTCCATATGCAAAGGCGTCTGGACCTCCGGGGGTTTCTCAGGACCGCCCCACCATCCACTCCCAGGCCTTCGTCCTTTCGTCTTCTGGTGTTTGGCGTTCTTCTATGTTCTCTAGAAACTAGTCTGACTCTTACCTAAAATCCCGCCTTGAAACCTTTGCATGGAAGCAACACAGTCCCTGGGGGCACATGGGCCCCAATAAACAGGCCAGAGGTAAGGAAAATATTACATGGGATATCTTGCCTTTTAGGACTCTGTTGGAATTATGACTGCCAATTTAGAATCTGGAATGCTCTTGATTGCACAAAAACCCTTCTAACACAAAACCAAATCTGCTAGCAACAGACCTATCTATCCCATAAGCAAAAGTAGATAAGAGTCCATTACGAGATTGAGAAGATTCCTTAGGGTGTGATCAGGAGGGAATTCATGAGACCTCTGACCCTTAGGATTACATACCAGAGATAAGTCTGGCCCATTCCCGGGGCAGAGCTTCCCAAGATAATGTTTGTAGATGGCTTTTCACAGTTGACTAGCTGCTGCCATTGAATTGTTTAAAAGTTATGTGTAGGTATGGATTGTTCTGGAAAGTTATTCATGATCATGCACCTGGTACAAGCTTATCATTCCCCTCTCCTTAAACCTCTTTAAAGGATTATTGGTTTTAGGGTATATAAGCACTGATGTGAGAGAATAAAGTAGTCTTGATCCTGCACTCAACCAAGACTCAACTCGATTTCTTTTCTTCGCTGACGCCGCTCATCCGAAGGGAACTCCTGGACTCCGCCGGGGCTGGAGCCCGGCAGAGTCTGACTCTTTGTGACTGCATGGACTACAGTATTGCAGGCTTCCCTGTCCTTCACTATCTCCGGAGTTTGCTCAAACTCATATCTATTGGGTTGATGATGCCATCCAACTATCTCATCCTCTGTTGCTCCCTTCTCCTCCTGCCCTCAATCTTTCCCAGAATCAGTGTCTTTCCAATGAGTCGGCTCTTTGCATCAGCTGGCCAAAGTATTCAAGATTCAACTTCAACATCAGTCCTTCCAGTGAATATTCAGGGTTGATTTCCTGTAGGATTGACTGGTTTGATCTTGCAGTCCAAGGGACTCTCAAGAGGCTTCTCCTGCACCACATTTTGAAAGCATCAATTTTCGCTGCTCAGCCTTCCTTATGGTCCAACTCTCACATCTATACATGACTACTGGAAAAACCAAAGCTTTGACTAGACAGTCCTTTGTCAGCAAAATGTTGTCTCTGCTTTTTAATATGTTGTCCATGTTTGTCCTAGTTTTTCTTCCAAAGAGCAAGTGTCTTTTAATTTCAAGTCTGCAGTCACTGTCTGCAGTGATTTTGGAGCCCAAGAAAATAAAGTCTCTCACTGTTTCCATTGTTTCCCCATCTATTTGCCTTGAAGTGATGGGACCAGATGCCATCATGATCTTAGTTTTTTGAATGTTGAGTTTTAAGCCAGCTTTTTCACTATCTTCTTTCACCTTTATCAAGAGGCTCTTTAGTTCCTCTTCGCTTTCTGCCATTGGAGTGGTGTCATCTGCATATCTGAGGTTGTTGATATTTCTCCTGGCGATCTTGATTCCAGCTTGTGATCCATCTAGCCCAGCATTTGGCATGATGTACTCTGAAAGTGAAAAGTGAAAGTCACTCAGTCGTGTCCGACTTTTTGCAACTCCATGGGCTACACAGTCCATGGAACTTTCCATATCAGAATACTGGAGTGGGTAGCCTTTCCCTTCTCCGGGGGATCTTCCCAACCCAGGGATTGAACCCAGGTCTCCTACATCGCAGGCAGATTCTTTATTAGCTGAGCCACAAGGGCATCCCAAGAATATTGGAGAGGGTAGCCTATTCGGTCTCCAGGGGATCTTCCTGACCCAGGAATCGAACCAGGGTCTCCTGCATTGCAGGCAGATTCTTTACCAACTGAGCTTCCAGGGAAGCCCCTGATATATGATGTACTCTGCAAATAAATTAAATAAGCAAGGTGACAATATACAGCCTTGACATACTCCTTTCTCAATTTGGAACCAGTCTGTTGTTCCATGTCCAGTTCTAACTGTTGCTTCTTGACCTGCATACAGGTTTCTCAGGAGGCAGGTAAGGTGGTCTGGTATTCCCGTCTCTTTAAGAATTTCCCACAGTTTGTTGTTACCCACACAGCCAAAGGCTTTAGCGTGGTCAGTGAAGCAGAAGTAGATGTATTTCTGCTTTCATTAGAATTTCTATAATCATTAATGATGCTGAATGATGTGATACTTTTAAGAATGTGAGAACAATTTAGCTCTTGAAATTGGCTTCTGGAGAGTCGGCCCTGTTTTGAAAAAAAGGAGTTTTTTTGAGAGAAAGCATCATTTATAGTCTCGAATTCCTTGTGAAAAGTGCCCAGAAGCACTGGTTTTAAAGTTGTTGTTAGGAGGAACGGCCACAAGGAGGCACCACTTCTTCATGATCTACTCTGGTAACTCGGCCGAAGAAAAAGAAAGTGAGGTCGCTCAGCCCTGTTTGACTCTTTGCGACCCCGTTGACTGTAGCCTACCAGGCTCCTCCGTCCATGGAATTTTCCAGGCAAGAATACTGGAGTGGGTTGCCATTTCTAAGCAGAGCTTTAAATGTTTAAATGTTTAGATGTTTCTAGGAGGTAAATTAGAGTGGAAATAACTGAACGAACACCCATAGGTTTTCATCTGTTTATCTCTTCCCCCTTATCCTTCACCCTCAACCCTAGAGAAATCCCCTGCCCTTCCAAAGTGCTATTCTGAGGGTGCTGGTGTACATAGGTGAATTGACCTAAAGAAGGAGAATGGCAGGGGGAAACCCAAAATCAGTAGCGGAAGAGCCCAGGTGATTTTGCAAAGCCCTGTCTACCCAGCAGGTCCATCATCCTTTGGATGCACTAGGCTTGGGTAAACTGTAAGAGGGCCAACCTTGGTCTGGGTATTGCGATCACAAGTAAGGGTACCAGGCTTTAAAATTCTATAAAGGAGTTCATCAGCTGGAATATTTTCCTTAGGTACCTCAGTAACCTTATAAACCAGCCTTGGGACCTCCTCAGTAACCCTATAAACCACGCTTGGGACCAAGCCTATTTAAGCTCCAGAAACTGGCCACCAGCCTAAGTCACTGAGGCCTGATGAAATAGTCATTTCATTCTTTCTCTATTTCTTTTTTTTTTCATATAATTTTAATTTCTCTAGTGTAGTATAAGTGATATACAGTTTTGTGTTTCAGTTCTGTAGCAATTTGATTTACTTATACATATACCCTTACCATTTTGTTTGATTTCTACTGCCACATAGGTTATTACCTATGTGTTATTGTAGTTCTCTGTGCTCTTAAGAGGGTTCTTTTTTTTTTTTTAATCTATTTTGTGAAAGAAGTAGTATTGTGTTAATCCAATCTCTGATTTTCTTCTTGCTGCCCACCCCAAATTGCTGTTTTGGTAAATTACTTTTCTAAGTCTGTGAGGCATTTTGTTGGATACATTACTTTGTATGATTTTTTTCCTTTCCATCTATAGGTGATAACACATGGTATTTGTCTTTTCCTATCTGAATACCTGGATTTAGTGTGATCATCTCTCTGTCCATTGACAGTGCTGAAAATGACATCATTTTCTTCTAGTTTCTGGCTGAGTCATAGCCCACTGAGACTATGCCGCTTATCTTTTCTTATCTGTTCATCTATGGAGGGCTACTTGGGTTATCCCATGCCTTGGATATTGTGAACATTGCCCTACTGAATTTTGTGGTGTACATGTGTTTTCAACAGGTGTTTATTCTCTGAATATATGCACACCCAAGTGTGAGATAGAGGGATGTTGTGGCGATTCTATTTCTCTCTCGAAGGAACTTCCCTATCATCTTCCAGGTGGCTGTTAGCAAATTATATTGCCACCGAGAGCGTAGTATTGTTCTCTTTTATTCACGCCCTCTTCGGTATCTATTGTGGGTTTACTTCTGGATGACTGCTGTGAGGGGGTACCTCTTAGAGGGCACTTTGCTTAGCATTTCTCTAATCATTAATGATACTGAATGATGTGATTTTTTAAAATAATGTGAAAACAATACAGTCCTTGAAATTGCTTTCAGTAGTTATTGTTCAGTCACTAAGTCATATCTAACTCTTTGCAACCCCATGAACTGCAGCACGCCAGGCTTCCCTGTCCTTCACTATCTCCCAGAGTTTGCTCAGATTTAGAGCCACTGAGTTGGGGATGCTATCTAACCACGTCATCCTCTGCCACTCTCTTCTCCTTTGCCTTCAGTCTTTCGCAGCACCAGGGTCTTTCCCAAACAATCAGCTCTTTGCATCAGATGGCCAAAGTATTGGAGCTTCAGCATCTGTCCTTCCAAAGAATTTCAGGGTTGATTTCCTTCAGGATTGACTGGTTTGATCTTCTTGTAGTCCAAGGCATTCTGAAGAGTCTTCTCCAGCACCACAATTCAAAAGCATCAGTTGTTCAGTGCTCAGCCTTCTTTGTGGTCCAGCTCTCGCATCTGTACATGACCACTGGAAAAACCATGGCTTTGACTGTATAGACCTTTGTTGGCAAAGTGACGTCTCTTCCTTTTCATACATTGTCTAGGTTTGTCACAGCTTTCCTTCCAAGGAGCAAGCATGTTTTAATTTCATAGCTGTAGTTACCACCCACAGTGATTTTAGAGCTCAAGAAAATAAAATCTGTCACAGTTTCCAATTTTTCCCCTTCTATTTTCCATGAGTGATGATGGGACTAGATGCCATGATCTTAGTTTTTTGATATGGAGTTTCAAGCCAGCTTTTTCACTCTCACCACATTCACATTCATCAAGAGGCTCTGCAGTTCCTCTTCTCTTTCTGTCATTAGAGTGGTACCGTCTGCGTATCTGAGGTTATTGATATTTCTCCGCCCAGTCTTGATTCCAGCTTGTGATCATCCAGCCTGGCATTTTGCATCATGTACCCCGCACATAAGGTAAACAAGCAGGGTAACAATATATACAGCCTTGATGTACTGCTTTCCAAATTTTGAACCAGCCAGTCGTTCCATGTAAGGTTCTAACTGTTGCTTCTTGCTTTGCATACAGGTTTCTCAGGAGTGAAAAAGCTAATTTTACTAGCGTGTGAGATGAGTGCAGTTGTGTGGTAGTTTGAGCGTTCTTTGGCATTGCCTTTCTCTGGGATTGGAATGAACACAGATCTTTTCCTTTCCTGTGGCCACTGCTGAGTTTTCCAAATTTGCTGGCATATTGAGTGCAGCACTTTCACAGCATCATCTTTCAGGATTTGAAATAGCTCAACTGGAATTCCGTCACCTCCACTAGCTTTGTTCATAGTGATGCTTCCTAAGGCCCACTTCACTTCACATTCCAGGATGTCTGTCTCTACGTGAGTGATTACACCATTGTGATTATCTGGGTCATGAAGATCTTTTTTGTACAGTTCTTCTGTGTGTTCTTGACACCTCTTCTTGTGAATATTGAATGCCCTTAAATACAGGTTTTAAAATTGTTACAAGAAGTGATGACAAGGCGGCAGTACATTTTCATGCCTCAGTATGCTGAGTTGGGCAACCAGAGCCTTAGAGAATGTTGTGTTTCTAAGTGGTAAATCAGAGTGTAAATATCAGAGTGTGAATAACCTAAGCAAACACCCACAGGTTTGCATCTCATTATCCCTACACTCTTACCACTCACCCACAACAGTGGAGAAATTTGAGGCCCCTCAAAACTACTCTGCTTTGGGTTCTAGGGTATGTAGCTGAATTAACTGACAAAAGGAGGCTGGCAGTGGGAACCCCAACACCAGGAGAGCTGAGGAGAGCAGGTGATTTTGCAAAGTTCCACCTACCCAGCAGGTCTACCATACTTTGGATGCCCCAGGCTTGCCTGAATTGTGAGATTACCCACTTAGATGTGGGGATTGTGGGTCCAACTAGAAGGTACTGGCCTCTAAACTTGTACAAAGGAGCTCAGCAACTGACCCATGTGCCTCAGCTCCCTCAGCCACGGCACAGGTCGGCCTGGGGACCCGATTCTGTTTAGGTTCCAGAAATGTGCAACTAACCTAAGTCACTTAGGTCAACTAGAAATACAGGAAACTTTTCCTTCTTCCTTCCTCTATTTCTTGTTTTTTCATATAATTTTAATTTTTGTAGTGCCCTATAGTGACACAATTTTGTGTTTGAGTTCTATAGCAATTTCAGTCATTCATACACATACCTGTACTGCTTTATTTCTTTGGAGTCTACTCCCACATAGGTTATTTAGTTGCTGAGTGTACTGTAGAGTTCCCTGTGCTGTCCAGTAGTTCCGCATTGATTATTTGATGAAATTAGCAGCTTTGCGTTAATCCTAACCTCCTAATTTCTTCTTCTCCTCTCCCAGAATACTCTTTCTTGTAACTAAGTTTCTTTTCTGTGAGTCTTTTTCTGGGGAGGTACATTTGTTCCTTTGTGTGAGGTTTTCGATTCTACCATCATATAAGATGATATAAGATGATTTCTCTGTCTTACTACCTGGATTTTGTGTGGTCATTTCCCTGTTCACACATACAGCTGGAAATAACATTATTTTCTTCTCTTTTCTGGCTAGGTCATATTCCATTGAGTAATATGTAGCACATCTATTTTATTGTTCATCTCTGGATGGATAATGTTTTCTTTTTTTTTTTTTGCAATGCCTTGGCTATTGTAAACTCTGTGCCAGCGAGCTTTGGGGAGCATGTGCGTTGAATGATTTTTTTTCTCTGAACATATGCCACTCAAGAGTGGAGTTGCAGATCTTGTGGTGGTTTTTTCTTGCTCTCCATAGCGATTGTTAGCAATTTATATTGCCACCAAGATTGTAGCAAGGTTCTGCTTATTGAACAAACTCTTTGGTGTTTATTGTGGGTACACTTTTGGATGACTAGTGCCAGGGGTACCTCTTAGAGGTTAGTTTGATTAGTATTTCTCTAATCAGTAATGATGCTGAACAACTTTCATGTCTTTTTTTTTTTTTTTTTAAAGACGGAGAGAAAAAAAAAAAGACGGAGAGGACAATTTAGTTCTTGAAATAGGCTTCTGGAGTATTGGCTGGATTTTGATTTTGTTTTCGATTACCTACTGCAAGGATTATCTTAAGGGGAAGGGCCATGAACAGCCCCACAGGCCGTGTGAATACTAAGTGCCCCGATGCACCGGTTTAAAGTTGTTGTTAGGAGAGATGGCCACAAGGCGGCAGCACTTCTTCATACCTTACTGTGGTAACCTGGGCAACTGGAACCTTAGAGAAAGTCCTGTGTCTGAGTGTAAAATCTGATTGGATAAAGCTAGAACAAACACCCAGGGCTTGTAACTTATTAGTCTCTCCCCATATTTTTCATCCCCAACCCCAAAGGAACCCCAGACCCTACAAAAGTGCTATGTACAGGGTGGGCTGGTGTACAGAGGTGAGACGACCTGAGGAAGGAGGCCGGCAGCGGGTGTCCCAGCTCCAAAAGCAGAATTTAGTGTGGTCATTGCCCTGGTCTCGTGGTGCTTCAAATGACATCATCTTCTGCTTTGTGGCCAAATCATATTCCATTGAGTGTATGTACTAATAGTACATCAGTTCATCTGTTCATATCTAAATGGATATTTGAGATTTTCCCATGTGTTGGCTATTGTAAACAGTGTCCCAACGATCATTGAGGCGCATGTGTGTTTTTGAAGAATTTCTTTTTCTGACTATATGTCCACTCAGGAGTGGAACTGCTTAATCTTGTAATGCTTCTGTTTTTCTTTTTGAAAGGAGGTTCTCTAATGCTCATTATAGTGCTTGTTTTTCTTTACGTTGCTGCCAAGAGTGTTGTGGGTACTCTTTAGAGAATACCATAATTCTAATCTATTTTGAGTAGAAATTTGGATGACTAGTCCTACGGGTACCTCTTAGAGATCAGTTGATTTAGCATTTCTGTAATCAATAATGATGCTGAACACTTTTGCCTGTGATGCTTTTAAGAATGGAAGAAAATTTAACTCTTGAAATTCACTTCTGGTGAGATGGCCCTATTTTTTAATTAGTTTAGGATAACCTACGAGAGGGAATTTGAGTGAAAGCAACATTTACAGCCTCTAATGACTTGTGACTATTACTGCTCAGAAGCAATGGCTTAAGTTGTTGTAAAAGTAGAAAAGGAGAGAGTGATTCTTCTTATGTCATTATGATAACTCAGAAACCAGAACTATAGAAGTCAGGTTTCTGTGTGACAACTTAGTGGGGAGAGTTTGAACAAATACCACGATTTTGGGTCTCAATACATTGTCCCCCTTAGCCTGGAACCTTTAGCCCAGAGCAATATCCAGCCCTGGCAAAGGGCTCTGGTGAGGGTGCTGGTGTAGGTAGGTAAGTTGACCCAGGAAACAGGCTGGTCCAACACCAGGAGCCAAGGGGATCAGGTGAGTTTGCAAAGCAAAATTAGAGATACCAAAGGAACGTTTCATGCAGAGATGGGCTCAATAAAGGACAGAAATGGTATAGACCTAACAAGATATTAAGAAGAGGTGGCAAGAATACACAGAAGAACTATACAAAAAAGACCTTCATGACCCAGATAATCATGATGGTGTAATCACTCACCTAGAGCCAGACATCCTGGAATGTGAAGTCAAGTGGGTCTCAGGAAGTATCACTACAAACAAAGCTAGTGGAGGTGATGGGATTCCAGTTGAGCTATTTCAAATCCTAAAAAATGATGCTGTGAAAGTGCTGCACTCAATATGCCAGCAAATTTGGAAAACTCAGCAGTGGCCACAGGACTGGAAAAGGTCAGTTTTCATTCTAATCCCAAAGAAAGGCAATGCCAAAGAATGCTAACACTACTGCACAATTGCACTAATCTCACGTGCTAGTAAAGTAATGCTCAAAATTCTCCAAGCCAGGCTTCAGCAATACGTGAACCATGAACTTCCAGATGTTCAAATTGTTTTTAGAAAAGGCAGAGGAACCAGAGATCGAATTGCCAATATCTGCTGGATCATCAAAAAAGCAAGAGAGTTCCAAAAAACCATCTATTTCTGCTTTATTGACTATGCCAAAGCCTTTGACTGTGTGGATCACAATAAACTGTGGAAAATTCTTAAAGAGATGGGAATACCAGACCACCTGACCTGCCTCTTGAGAAACCTGTATGCAGGCCAGGAAGCAACAGTTAGAACTGGACATGAAACAATAGACTGGTTCCATATAGGAAAAGGAGTACGTCAAGGCTGTATATTGTCACCCTGCTTATTTAACTTATATGCAGAGTACATCATGAGAAACGCTGGGCTGGAAGAAGCACAAGCTGGAATCAAGATTGCTGGGAGAAATATCAATAACCTCATATATGCAGATGACACCACCCTTATGGCAGAAAGCAAAGAAGAACTAAAGAACCTCTTGATGAAAGTGAAAGAAGAGAGTGAAAAAGTTGGCTTAAAACTCAGCATTCAGAAAACTAAGATCATGGTATCCCATCACTTCATGGCAAATAGTTGGGGAAGCAGTGGAAACATTGGCTGGCTTTATTTTTGGGGGCTCCAAAATCACTGCAGATGGTGACTGCAGCCATGAAATTAAAAGACGCTTACTCCTTGGAAGGAAAGTTATGACCAACCTAGACAGCATATTAAAAAGCAGAGACATTACTTTGTCAACAAAGGTCCATCTAGTCAAGGCTATGGTTTTTCCAGTAGTCATGTATGAATGTGAGAGTTGGACTATAAAGAAAGCTGAGTGCTTAAAAATGGATGCTTTTGAACTATGGTGCTGGAGAAGACTCTTGAGAGCCCCTTGGACTGCAAGAAGATCCAAGCAGTCCATCTTAAAGGAAATCAGTCCTGGGTGTTCATTGGAAGGACTGATGTTGAAGCTGAAACTCCAATACTTTGGCCACCTGATGTGAAGAGCTGACTCATTTGAAATGCCCCTGATGTTGGAAAAGATTGAAGGCAGGAGGAGAAGAGGACGACAGAGGATGAGATGGTTAGGTGGCATCACCGACTCAATGGACATGAGTTTGGGTGAACTCTGGGAGTTGGTGATGGACAGGGAGGCCTGCATGCTGCGGTTCATGGGGTCACAAAGAGTCGGACACAACTGACTTACTGAACTGAACTGAAGAGCCCAGCAGGTCCATCATCCTTTGGTTGCCCTAGAACCAGCCACACTGCAAAAGGACAGGCTTGCATCTGTGGATTGTGGTCACACTAGTGGGGACTTGCCTCTATATTTGCAAAAAGCAGCTCATCTCCTGAAATATTCTCCTTACCAATCTGGGCCCCACTGTAGTCCAGCCTTGAAACCCAGGTCTCCTGAGGCTCCAGAAATATGCCAGAATTCTCAGTCGATGAGATTCGATGGAAATAGATCTGCAATTTCTTTCTTCTTTTTATTGTTTTTTTTTAAATTTTTAATATTAATTTTTTTTTATACTTTACAATATTGTATTGGTTTTGCCACACATTGACATGAATGCACCATGGGTGTACATGTGTTCCCCATCCTGAGCCCCCCTCCCACCTCCCTCCCCATCCCATCCCTCTGGGTCATTCCAGTGCACCAGCCCTGAGCACCCTGTCTCATGCATCGAACCTGGACTGGCGATTCGTTTCACATATAATAATTTTATTGTTAATCTGCATTTGATTTTTCTAGTTCAGTAGAGCTGATGCCCACTTTTGTGTTTGTTTCAGTTGTATAACAACTTGATTCACACCTACATAGACCTGTACTGTCTCCTGTCTTCTGATGACATTCCCTCGTCACTTCTCACACTGTGTGCGGCAGAGTACGCTGGCCTTCCCAGCAGGACCCCATGGATTTCCTACTTGAGGAAAGTAGTGGTTTTGTGTTCATCCTAACCTAATGCCTCCTTCCTGAGCCTGGAATGTCTTTTTAGGACACCAAGATTCTTTTCTCTGTTGATGCTATTTGAGGTACATATGTTCCTTTGTGTGAGGGATTAGATACCACCTAGAGAAAATCCCATGGACGGGGGAGCCTGGTAGGCTGCAGTCCATGGGGTCGCTAACAGTCGGACACGACTGAGCAACTTCATTTTTACTTTTCACTTTCTTGCATTGGAGGAGGAAATGGCAACCCACTCTAGTGTTCTTGCCTGGAGAATCCCAGGGACGGGGGAGCCTGGTGGGCTGCCGTCTATGGGGTCGCACAGAGTCGGACACGACTGAAGCGACTTAGCAGCAGCAGCAGCAGAGATGCAAACACATGATATTTGTCTTTTTCTGTGTGACCACCTGGCTTTAGGGCAGTCATCTCCTGTTCCAAACACGGTGCTGCCAAAGACCTCATTTTCTGAACATTTCTGGCTAGGTCATGTTCCATTGTGCATCTGTAGCATATTTTTCTCATTAATCATCTGTGTATGGATATTTTGGTTTGCTCCATGCCTTGGCTATTATGAACCCTGCCCCAGCAACCTCTGGGGACATGTGTGTCTTGGAGGATTTTTTTTTTTAAGGAACATATACCTTCCTAGGAGTGGAGTTGCCTGATCTTATAAGGGTGCTGTTTTTGCCTTTGTAGGGAATGTCCCTAAGGTTCTCCACAGTGGTTGTGAGTATTATACATTGTCAGCAAGTGTAGTTGGCCACTCTTCGTTGAATGCCCTCTTTCGTGTTGACTGTGGGTGTACCTGTGGCTGATAGCTGCCAGGGGCAGCACTCAGAGGTCAGAGGAGGGTTTCTCGAATCAGCACTGATGCTGAGTAAGTTTCATGTGATTGATTTATTTATTTAGTTTTTAAAATGAGACATTATCTCTTGAACGTGGCTTTTGGAGAGTTGCTCAGAGTTTGCATTTGTCCGGGATAGCCTACCACGGGGAATTTCTTGATGGCAATCTTCATACACAGCCTCAGGGGTCTTATGACTGTGAAATGCCCAGAAGCACTAGTTTTCAAGTTGTTACCAGAGGAGGCCATGAGGCAGCAGCACTTCTTCATGCCCCTTTTTAGAAAGGTGGGCAGGCAGAGACTTAAAGTCATTTTCTAGGTGGGCTTCCCTGTGGCTCAGCTGGTAAAGAATCCACCTGCCATGTGGGAGATCTGGGTTTGATCCCTGGGTTGGGAAGAGATCCCCTGGAGAAGGGAAAGGATACCCAGTCCAGTATTCTGGCCTGGAGAATTCCATGGCCTGTATAGTCCATGGCGGTGTTCATGAGGTGGTCAAATAGAGTGGAAAGAGGTGGGAAAAACCCCTATGGGCTTACAGCTAATGATCTCCTTCCTCTCAGCCTCCAACCAGCAGTGCAGAGAAATCCAAGGCCCTTCAAAGTGCTCTGCTTTGGGTGCTGAGCTTTGTAGGGGAGTCAAGCGATCAAAAGAGGCTGGTTTTGCAACCCCAACACCAGGAAAACAGGAGACCAGGTGTTGGCAAAGCCCTCCCTCCCTGCCTAGCAGGTCCACCATCCTTTGGATGCCCTAGGCTTGGCTGAGTGGGAAGACAACTAGCCTGGACCTCGGCCTTGTGGTCCCAGAAGAAGGGATTGGGGTCTAGGCTAGCAAATAGGAGCTCAGCAGATTGCACATGTGCTTCAACTTCCTGAGCCCCAGTATAGGCCGGCCTGGGGACCCAAGCCTATGTAGATGCTGGAGATGTGCAGCCAGCCTAAGTCACAAAGGTCTGCTAGGAATATAGGCGGCATTTCTCTCATCCTCTCTCTATTTTTTAGTTTCTTTTTGAGCCTTTTCAGTTTACTAGTGCCATGTGGTCCATACAGAAATTTTGGTTTCAAGAATAATTGATTTATTATATATGTACCTGTACTCGTAGTATTTATCTGTGAACCCAGTGTGAACATACAAAATTTCAGGCACATGTGACTGCATAAGTTACATAGGGGAGATACACACAAATGAATATCTGATACCCAGGAAAGAAAAGAAACTGATGGAATTTTTAGCACGATGAGTGGACAGTGAGGATCACATAAAGTTTAAGTAGTGCTACAGAGAAAGACAGACACCAACTCTTACAAACAGCAGGTGAAAAAAAAGAATCACATAAATGAACTAATGGGCTGAGACAAAGAGGGGCAGACAGATAGGAAGCTTAGAAACGCAAAGAAAAAGCGGAAGATGGGGGACCGAGAAATATGAAGGTCGGGATGAAGACAAAACCACTACTTGCATCAAACTGTTAATTAGTCAGGATCTATTGGATTGAACAGAAAACTCTATACCATGGTACTCTATACCATCATAACACATGTGACCAGTCATAGCCACAGACACACAATAAAGAAACAAAACCTCATAAAGATGAAGGAATAAATGAATCAAGTGGCTCAAGAAGTGAAACAAACACAAGTTATGCATGAAACATACCTTCTTGAGATAATGTAATTGATATTAAGGGAGGAAAAAAAAAAAAAGAAAGGCATACTCCACTGCTATCACGCCTTGGTGCCTTAAGTTGGTGGCACGTCCCTGGAGCCTGAACAGACTTGGGTCCCATGCCTGGATTCTGATGGGGCTCAGGGAGGTGGAGAGCATGTCCAAACCGAAGAGGTTTAGTGCCCACAGCACCTCTGGTTGAGACCATAAGCACAGACCCAGGAAAGCCCTCGGACTGCTCAGGCAAGCCTAATGCATCCAAAAAATGATAGAGCTGCTGGACAGGTAGAGCTGAGCAAAACCGCCTGTTCACGCCAGCTCCTGGTGTGCGCGTTCCTGCTCTCAGGCTCTTTCAATTACGTCAACCCACCTAGGAACAAGGGCGCCCGCACCTGAGCACTTTTGCAGGGATGGGTACTCTTCTGGGGGCTGGGGGTGGAAGAGAAGAAAGCTGAGGTCAAAACATACAAACCCTCGGGGGGATGCTTCAGACTCCTTGAACTTACCACCCAAAAGAGGACTTTCTCTAAGGTTCTGTAAGCCCCAATTAGCAGAGCGGAGAGTCAGGAAGTGCTGCCCCCTTGTGGACATCTCTGGTGACAGCGACCTCCACACTAACAATTTGGGACACTGACGTTGCTGGGCTGCGGGGCTGTAAATACCCTTGCCCTCAACAGAAGCCCATTAATAAAGCTCGACAAGGAATGTACAACAGGGCAGAATCTCCAGAAGCCGATATCAAGAGCTAAACTGTCCTCATAGTCTTAAAAAAAATCACGGGAAGTGAGGAGAGAAATGCAAATAAAAACGATCCGATGGAGGGATTGGCCAACACCAGGCATCAGAGACTCTAGCACAGTCAATAGTAAACAGGGCAGGCAGAAAAGGGAACCCTACTACACTCTTGGTGGCAACGTAGACTGCTAACAGCCACTACTGAGAACAGTAGGGAAGTGCCTTCAAAGCAAAACACCCTAGAGCCAACACATCCAGTAATACCACACCTAAGGGGGAGGTATTTGAAGAAAACCATTTTTGCAACGGTCTCACGTGTGAGCACCAAGGCGTGGGAACACCCAAAATGCCCAGGCACAGATGAATGCATAACAAAGTCAGGGGACACACGGTCAATGGAATATATAACTCGTAAGGAAAAGAGAAGAGAATGACGGGATCTGCTGGACGATGGGTGGGCAGTGAGAAGACCCCACGGGGCAGGGAGTGCTGTAGACAGAGACAGATCCATGTCTGACCAATCACAGGGGAGGCAAAAAAGACAAAACAAAACTCAAGTTAATGAACGAATGAACCGAGACAAACAGGTTTACACAGTTAGGGAAGAAACTTAGAAACTAAAAGATGGGGATGGGGGAAGGAGAAGGAAGGATGTTGGGGTTAATGCTAGATCGTTTATTTCACAAAACAAATCATCAATCAGAAACTGCTGGATTGACCGGAAAGCTCTATGGGGCACTTGATAACAACAGATGTGATACTAGGATCTGAATAAATCAATACAAAAACCAACAATCAAGTACACAGAACTGGTACATGGAGGAGTGAATCAAGTGCCTTCAAAGAAATAGATATAGAATTGAAACATCCTGCGCTAGAAAAATGGAAATGATTTTAGAAAAGAAAGAAACAGAGAAAGAAAACATAAATGCACACTCTTTTCCCATCACACCTCATCACTTAGGATGGTGGCACCTCCTGAGAGACTCAGAGCAGACAGAGACAAATACCATGTCTCATCAATCACAGGGGAGGTACAAAAAAACAAAACATATCATACAATGAGCTGAGACAGAGAGTTTCACACAGTTAGGAAAGAAACTTAGAAACCAAAAGGAAAAGTTGGGGATGGGGGAAGGAGAAAGAAGGATGTTGGGGTTCAGAAAAAATCAGTTATTTCATAGAACAGGTAAGCAATCAGGAACTGCTGGATTGACTGGAAAGCTCTATGGGGCAACTCGATAATAACAGGCATGATACTATGATCCAAATAAATCCATAAAAAAACAACAATCAAGTACACAGAACTGGCACATGGGTGAGTGAATCAAGTTGCAAGAGACCTCGAAGAAATACACACAGAATATGAAACATCCTGCACTAGAAAAATGGAAGTGATTTTAGGAAAGAAAGCAAATGCACGATTCGTTCCCATGAGGCCTTGGTCACTTAGGATGGTGGCACCGCCCCAGAGACCAAAGGGGCTTGGTTGTTCCTTGGCTGGACTGTGGGGAGCCTCAGAGAGCTGCAAAGCATGGGCAAGCAGTGGAGGGTGCCTTTGGAAGAACAAGCCAAGTGCCCGAAGCCCCTCCGGCAAGGACGAGCAGGCTCACTGCTGAGTGAAGCGTCATGAATCCAAAGGAGGCCAGAATTGCTGGACAGGTAGAGCTTCGCAAAGTCACCTGTGCTCCCAACATCACGGAGCAGGCGGTGCCTCTTGCAGCCTTCTAGTAATCCCTCATCCCACCGAGGTACCTGGCACCTTCAGGAGAGTATTTTGGTGGGGCTTGAGATTCTTCTGGGGGTGGGGGTGAAGGGAACGGAAAAAGAAGGAATGAGGTCAAACCCTCGGTGACTGTTCAGGCTCTCTGTACGCTAATTTGCCTCTCAGAACCAGGACTTTCTCAAAGGCTCTGTTGGCCAGAGTCACCAGGGTGGGGCATGAAGGAGTTCTGGAGCATTGGGCCATTTCTGTTCACAGCAACTTCAAAACCCGTGCCCTGGGTAATGAATAGTCACCTCTACTGTGAGGCTGTAAATGACTCTGGCCCCCCAAGAAATGTCCTAACATACATGATGGGAAACGAATTCACAATGGGACAGAATCTCTCGAGATTGTCCTCACATACTTTAAAACAAAATATCCTATGTTGAGGTTCAGCATTCCCAATCACTAGGGAAACAGGTACAAAAGGACAAGAACCAGGAAGCCCCAGGGCCCCAGCATTGACGTTTCTCCCAGATAAAATATGAAAGGTGGACTGCAGAAGAGAGAAAGCTGCTAGGCTGTCGGTGTGCATGCAAATCGCTAATGGCAACCTCAGAGACCCTAGTGAGTGTTAGCCCCTCATTCATGTCTGACTTTTTGCAGCCCACGTGCTGTACTCTCTAGGCTCCTCCTCTCTCCATGCAGTTTTCCGGGCCAGAACTGGAGTGGGTTGCCATTTCGTCCTGCAGGGGTCTTCCCAACCCAGGGATCGAAACCACATCTTCTGTGTCTCCTGCATTTCAGGAGGATTCTTTACCTGCAGAGCCAGCAGGGAAGATCCCAAGGTAATTTAAGTAAATCACTTACAACAGGGAATTCTCTTAGTTGGGAAGGTCAATATTTACCACCAAGTGAAAGCAAATGTAATCCTCATCTCAAAATTGTGTTTTCTATATACATACATACAAACACACACACAGACACTGGTGTGGGTACATATACATATGCACATGGGCAGACACACAACCTCTGCTAAAGTGACAATAGCTTTTGAGGCCAGTGAAACTCCATGATTACAGCTCACACTGTGGAAATAAGCTGACTCTGGATTTAAATCCTGCCCCTTGCCATGGGCCAGCGCACAGACCACTTCACCTCCCTGCACAGTGTTCTTCTTCTGTTAAATAGCACCCACCTCAGAAGGGTTAATATGAGGATCAGACAGAATAGTGCTCAAAAAACTGGTGCTTCTCAAACTCCAAAGCACACAAATTATCTGGAAATCTTGTTACAATGTAACTGCTGATTCAGATGCTCAAGTGGGGCTTGACACTCTATGTTCCTAGGTAAAATTGCTGGTTAATGGACCAAACTTTGCATAATAAGTCACATACTGAAACTTTACAAAAATTGCTATCCAGTGGTCCTGCCAGACAAGTAAGAAAAGAAATCTGAGAAAAGTTTTTTTTTTTGAGTGCCCAATGTGAGCCTGGCATGTCAGTTTCTCTAGGTGTGGAGAAGGGAACATACACATTTGGGGCAAGGCTTTATTCTCTCTCTTGATGAGCCTCAGCATGACTTAATTTCCATTCTTCTGCCCAAGCTCAGCCAGGGCACATGGGAATCCACAGAGATGTAAAGTCTCATACCCATCACAGTCTTGGCAAACCTCCACAGCCACAGGTAGTCAGTGGGTTGTTAGGGGTGGATGCAGTATAGGAAGCAGCTGTTCCTGGGGTCTCTGTTTGAGGAGGTGGAATCTATAGCTACCTGGAAGAGAAGATAGGCAAATGGGTGGATTTAAAGTGAATGCATCTTATAAGAGAGGTTGGAAAAGACCTTGATGCTGGAAAAGATCGAAGGTAGGAGAAGGGGACAGCAGAGGATGAGATGGTTGGATGGTATCACCAAGTCAATGGACCTGGGTTTGAGCAAGCTCCAGGAGATAGTGAATGACAAGGAAGCCTGGCATGCTGCAGTCCATGGGACTGCAAAGAGTCGGACACAACTGAATGACTGAACTGAACTGATGAGAAAGGTACAGCCCAAGTGTTGAAAGAGCAGCATATTAAACATCCTTCCAATAAGCAGAATTAGAGAAGAAATTCATTAGCTTTAAAAACTAGTTATTAATTTGGTTGATTCTATAGCCTGCAGTCTCCCTCTCCCCTGATGCTCCCTCTTCTCCATGTCCAAAACAGAACTTGAGACTGATGGAAAGGTCAGAAAGGCCAGCTGCTTCTGATCCATAATGCCACCAGGCAGCAAGGTAAGGGTGGAATATCATGATTCACTGAGAGGTCTGTGCTCTCCGGGCAGGACAATTCCATCTCTGTGGCCTAAGTAGACTCCTTGAAAACCCAATTTTGTGTTAAAGATGTGGTCTGTGTAACAAAGCCATTTTTACTTTCATGAGTGGCCAGTTGCAGAGAGATGTGCTAAAGTGGTTATAATAAAATTGCTTCCAGAAGCAGCTCTCTGTAAGGCTCCGTTCATGTAAAAACTCCTGCCTACAACAGGGATGCATGAATGTTATGTCACTGTCAGTGGCAAATGGAGAAGAGAAAACCTCTGTCTTGCCACCGATTTGTCATAATCCCTGAACTTTTAAAATTATTTCTGACCTCCAGCATCAGCATAAATAGAAGCTGACTCATTCAACACTTCTTAACAACAACAAAATGTTTAAGCCTGGGGGGTGCTCAAATGGGGAGGTGCCTGTCTTCTGATTTTTAACATCATCACCATTTAAATGAAAGTGAACCCAGCAAACCCCTCTCTAAAGAAGTGCTTAAGCTTGAGGGTAGAGAATGGAGAGATGGGGATTAAAATGAAAAAAGTTGTAGGGAAAGAAAGGAATGTTCTTTGTGCAGCCAGCCCACCAGAATTCATTCATTGGCCCTGTTTTCTCTCATGACCTTTTGAACAAGAAATGTTATTTGTACAATAATTGGCAAAAGTTCCATTATAACAAATAACCTGAAATATCTCACTGGATTTAGTGTAGGATGTTAGTTCTGGAAGGACAGAGGAAAGCAGCTATGGGCTCTGTGTCTGCTTCTGAAAAGCTAGACTCTAAGAGCAATGCTGTTGGGAAAGAAAAGGCTACAATGTCTTATATTGCAAGCCTGCAACCAAGTCAGAGTAACTAGAAGAGAAAAATCAATAGGCTAACACTAATTCACTTACAACTGCTCTTTTTTTTTTTTTCCATAAAGTTACTTTTTTCATCACTGAATTCTTCCCTTTTGTCCTCACTCCTCCACAGGACTAAAGTGAAGATAAATTTAAGCAGGATTTAAATTTTATTTTTCAGAATTCCCAGATGTTTTCCACAAGGTAGTACAAACTGACAGAATGCTAGTACTAAGTGATGCGAGAGGAAAGGTCAGGTGAAGAAACCCTGCTCAGCATCTCCCCACACCTTAGATGTCCTTACTGTGGACAACGGGATGAAGGGAGGGTCACCTTTGTTAAAACCCTACTATGCATCGGACACCTGTGCTGGCTGCTTCACAGGCATTGTGCTATTTCATTTTCATAAACTCTCTGTGAGGTAGAGATTGTTATTCCTTTTTATTCCTGGAAAGTCTGATGCCCAAAGGTGATGATAGTCATAAGGTCATAAGGGATAGAGCTGGACTTAAACCCAAGTCTGCATGGTTCCAAAGACTCTACTTCTGTATTGAATCATTATACTCAAGAGAATGGGTAAATCTGTGTCCAGCTTGTCTAGATGTCTCGTGGTAATGGTGGTGCTTCAGTTGCTAAGTCGTGTCTAACTCTTGCGACCCCACAGACTAGCCTGCCAGGCTCCTCTGTCCATGGAATTCTCCAGGCAAGAATACTGGAATGGGTTGCCGTTTCCTTCTCCAGGGTATCTTCCCAACCCAGGAATCAAACCTGGGTCTCCTGCCTTGCAGGCAGATTCTTTACCAACTGAGCTACAAGGGAAGCCCAGATGTCTGTGGGTATGTTTTAATTCCTATAAAGAATGAGGGGATTTGGCCTGGAAGCAGGGAAGACAAACCTGGAGGCAATTACAATAATTTAGGAGAGAAGATACACCTTGAATGAACAGCTCTTTATGCTCAAAGCAGCTGTAAAATGTAGGAAAAGGGCAACTGAAGTGTGTATGTGTATAAAACAGTGGGAAAATGTGTGACTGAGGATTACTGGGATTAACCTAAAAGGACCAGTGAAATCTCTCTTCTGAGACAGGTTTCATCCTGAAGGTGAAAACCAGTCCATCAGAAAAGAGAGGAGGAAGACAACAGAAGAAGGGCTGTTTAGTCATGAACTGTATGAAGTCAGTGTGTGGAGTGGTGGGGGCGGTGGGTGGGGGGAGCAGGCTACATGCCTTTTGTGAACAAAAGGAGGTATAAAGCGGTCCAGAACCCACTTATGGGGGCCCAACCAGTCAGAGGTCTGGATACATGCAGAAAATCCTTGGAAAACTTCTCCAAGGAGAACACTCGAGACGTACTTGAAAGACAGTGATTTGGGGAACCATCTCAAGGTCTCATGGATTTATGAAGCTCCAACACATACCCATCAGTCTCTGCTTTTTTGTCTTGAGGAGACACTCTTAAGAGATCATGACACTTAACACATGTGTACATAGTGTATAAAAGTTAAAAAATAGTGCTGGGAAGGCTAGAAGTAAAGCCACCTCTCTTGCTTACTGAGGAAAGCAGTTTAGAACTCTAGAGAATGCAAGGATGTTTTCATGGAGATAACCTTGATTCTGCTCTGATTTATTAATACCATTGCAAGTACTGCAAATCATTGGCAGGTTTTGATACTTAATTATTAATAACAAATACTGAGGCTCCCCTCGCTTCTGTTTACAATGCCCCTCATCATGGAGCATCCTTCTCTACCTGTGTTTCTTAATATTGGGGCTAAAAACCTGTCCTATGTGTTGATTGTTAAGGGTATCCTATGATGACAAAAATATGCTGGTGTCTTGATGTGAAACCAGAAAATGAAATAAGATAATATAAAGAACAGAGGGGAAAATTACCATAAAGAAAAATGTAACTGAACATTTTATCCTCCCCAGGTATGGGTGAGAGCCTCCAAGCATGCAGATGCCAAGAGACAGCATCTGAGCCTGGGTGTATCACCTGGATGAGTATCTGTGGCATAAAGAGTTACATCATCTGGATGAGTGTTAATAGATTTTGGCAACAATTTATACTAACAATAGAGGAAAAATATTATAGGCCTAAGATTAGGGTAAGGCAAGTGACTAGAGTACAAACTCAGGAAGGCACGTAGCTGACCCTATACTTGCTCAATCCTGAGAGTGATGCCTCCTTAAATTTTGCATCCTAGGTGCCTCTGTTTCTTCACTCTTGTCCTGGTCCTGGTACATCATTTCATTGCTATCAACTCTTCCTCCTTATAACAAACTAGGGTGTGGCAGAGATGATGGTGAGAAGAGGATTGTGGCTGAAGATATTAAGGACAGACAACAAATAGGATTTGATGACTAATGGACTGTGAAGCTGGATGACGTTAAGGGAAAGGGGGTGGTCGGATGTCCTTGGGGATAAAGCAAATTACATTGTGGGACAGTTTGAGCTGCCTGTTCCTGGTGGTGCTCTAGGGACAGACAAACATGACATGCCTGATGGAAACTGTGCTTGCTTTCTGCAGGCAGGCCTCTGGGATTTCCACGCTTCCTGTGGGGTTGACCCCTATGTCTGTGACAACCACAGAGGCTGTTCCAACTCAGATGATAAAACTTTGGCAAAGGTATGAACTTAAAAATGATCTGAAGAAAAGGGAAATAAAACAATGGTCCTTATCACTCACTGTTTTCTGTAGTTTCCACTGCTTATAAAAATATTTTATCATTTGACAAGACAGCAAATGGACAGTCTCAAGTACATGGAAGCTGAAAGATTTTTATTTCCAGGCAAGTGATAGTTTCTGAAGTCTCCTGGAAAAGGCTGGAGATAAAATCTCTGTCTTCAGGAGGTGGCCTTCTACCAAGAATTCTCTGTGCTCTTTAAGGTAGCATTAGAGATGAGAGCAGAAAGATTAGATTTTAAAAAACAAACAGTTCCCTTTTCTCCACTCCCTCTCCAGCATTTATTGCTTGTAGACTTTTGGATAGCAGCCATCCTGACTGGCATGTAATGGTACCTCATTGAGGTTTTGATTTGCATTTCTCTGATAATGAGTGATGTTGAGTATCTTTTCATGTGTTTGTTAGCCATCTGTATGTCTTCTTTGGAGAAATGTCTGTTTAGTTCTTTGGCCCATTTTTTGATTGGGTCATTTATTTTTCTGGAATTGAGCTGCAGGAGTTACTTGTATACTTTTGAGATTAATCCTTTGTCTGTTTCTTCATTTGCTATTATTTTCTCCCATTCTGAGGGCTGTCTTTTCACCTTGCTTATAGTTTCCTTTGTTGTGCAAAAGCTTTTAAGTTTAATTAGGTCCCATTTGTTTATTTTTGCTTTTATTTCCAATATTCTGGGATGTGGGTCATAGAGGATCCTGCTGTGATTTATGTCGGAGAGTGTTTTGCCTATGTTCTCCTCTAGGAGTTTTATAGAATGCAAACTAGTACAGCCACTATGGAGAACAGTGTGGAGATTCCTTAAAAAACTGGAAGTAGAACTGCCATATGACCCAGCAATCCCACTTCTGGGCATAGACACCAAGGAAACCAGATCTGAAAGAGACACGTGCACCCCAATGTTCATCGCAGCACTGTTTATAATAGCCAGGACATGGAAGCAACCTAGATGCCCATCAGCAGATGAATGGATAAGGAAGCTGTGGTACACATACACCATGGAATATTACTCAGCCATTAAAAAGAATTCATTTGAGTCAGTTCTAATGAGATGGATGAAACTGGAGCCCATTATACAGAGTGAAGTAATCCAGAAAGATAAAGACCAATACAGTATACTAATGCATATATATGGAATTTAGAAAGATGGTAACAATAACCCTATATGCAAAACAGAAAAAGAGACGCAGATGTACAGAACAGACTTTTAGACTCTATGGGAGAAGGCGAGGGTGGGATGTTCAGAGACAACAGCACTGAAACAAGTATACTATCAAAGGTGAAACAGATCGCCAGTCCAGGTTAGATGCATGAGACAAGTGCTCAGGGCTGGTGCACTGGGAAGACCCAGAGGGATGGGATGGAGAGGGAGGCAGGAGGGGGGATCGGGATGGGGAACACATGTAAATCCATGGCTGATTCATATCAATGTATGGCAAAAACCACTATAATATTGTAAAGTAATTAGCCTCCAATGAATAAAAATAAATGGAAAAAAAATCAGGAAAAGATAAAAAATAAATAAATAAATATAAAACAAATGGGAGGCCATGAAAGATGAGATTAAGTTGAGAAACAAAAGCAGACAATGACTGAAAAATGCCAGTTTGTGGAGGAGGCTTCCATCTCCTAGGTTCCTGAATGGAGTGGGCTTGCTGTTTTCATCTTCTGCTAGGAAGCCCTTGGGAAAGCCTGCAGTTCTAGTATGTGCTCCAATCTTCCCAGCAGGCAGCCCCCAAACAGGCCTCCTTTGTCTCCCCTTCTGCCCAGGAGGCCTCGCTCTTCCTAAAGCTGAGCCGTGGAGCAGTTCTGCAAAACCTTGCAAAGTAAGAAAGCAAAATGCTGGCTCCCTCCCTGCTGCCAGGTCCCAAATATGGGGAACTGCTTCCAGGAAAGGCTGGATACTAAAGATGAGTATCCTTCCTTGGACATTTTTACAGCTTCTTACCCGAAAAGAACCCATGCCTCATACCCTTTATCTGCCTGACACACAGGTCATTTGAGAATCTCCTGGAAGTTTTCTGAGGAAAGCTTCTGTGAACCCATCTCTGGTTAGCTGCCCAATCTCTCTGTCATCAACTTTGTGATATTACCTGCTCTAGGGCAGCTTTTATTTTAAGATTTGCATACAGTTTGGACCTATACAACAAGCCTTGTGGGTAGAGATACTGTTTAGTTTGGACCATTTCTTAAATAATAGGTCTAATTCTAGTGCTTTCCTCTTTCTTGAAAACTCCATAGTGGGCAAAGAAAATAGAACCCTAGGCAAGGTGGGAAATACCCAGGAGGGCACCTGGTTTGTTTCCTGAGAAGGGCAAAGCATTCTCCTCAGCCCAGGACTCATCCTTATTTCTCAGAAATCTATACCAGAGTCCACCAGTGTTTTATCTTGGATATAAAATCAGAATTTAAAACTTAAACTGATTTATGTCAGAGAGTGTTTTGCCTATGTTCTCCTCTAGGAGTTTTATAGTTTCTGGTCTTACATTTAGATCTTTAATCCATTTTGAGTTTATTTTTGTGTATGGTGTTAGAAAGTGTTCTAGTTTCATTCTTTTACAAGTGGTTGACCAATTTTCCCAGCACCACTTGTTAAAGAGGTTGTCTTTTTTCCATTGTATATCCTTGCCTCCTTTGTTGAAGATGAGGTGACCATAGGTTCATGGATTTATCTCTGGGCTTTCTATTCTGTTCCACTGATCTATATTTCTGTCTTTGTGCCAATACCATACTGTCTTGATGACTGTGGCTTTGTAGTATAGTCTGAAGTCAGGCAGGCTGATTCCTCCAGTTCCATTCTTCTTTCTCAAGATTACTTTGGCTATTCGAGGCATGAGACAAGTGCTCGGACCTGGTGCACTGGGAAGACCCAGAGGGATAGGGTGGAGAGGGAGGTGGGAGTGGGGATCGGGATGGGGAATACATGTAAATCCATGGCTGATTCATGTCAATGTATGACAAAAACCACTAAAATATTGTAAAGTAATTAGCCTCCAACTAATAAAAAAAATAAAAAACTAAATAAAAAATAAAAAAACTTAAACTGAGACACAGTACGGGCATAGGATGCCCTAAATGTGTTAGGTCAGAAAAGATTATGTAAGAGGGACTTCCCTGGTGGTCAAGTGGTTAAGACTTTGCCTTCCAATGCAGGGGGTGTGGGTTCAATCCCTGGTCTGGGAGCTAAGATCCCACTTGCCTCCTGGCCAAAAACTCAAAACATAAAACAGAAGCAATATTGTAATAAATTCAATAAAGACTTTAAAAATACTATAACCACCTTTAAAAAAAGGATTATGTGAGAGAGTCTTTCATATTTTTGGGTGCTTGAAGGTAAATCTGGGAGAAATCACATTCAACTTATTATATCACGTTATATTATTAAAATATAACCTGTCAAATCAGAGATAAAAGAAAGCAATACCGTCTGTAATTTTAAAAAATTACAAATAATAAAAAGGGGATTTGATTATAATATAAAAAAATGACTCAGGAGTCCAATACACACACATAAACATTTTTTATATATAATAAACAATATTTAACATGTATACATAATATACATTGATATATAATACATATATAAACATTTAACATATGCAATCATAGGGTAACTGCTTTAAATTCTTTTGTCTTCACTTAACACTATGTCATAAACATATCCTAATGTGATTACCAATTATTATAATTATCACTTAAAATGGCTTTATCAGAGTCCACTTAAATGAGTGAACTGCAATTTACATAGCCATTACCTTACTCTTGGACATTTATGTTACTTAAAACCTGTCTTTGGAAAAAGGCACTTCATAACTAACATTTTTTTTTTGTATCTGGAAAGAAACACTTAATTCTACCATTTTCTTTCCAAATGTCTCATTGAGCCTGTCTCGTCTATGCTGTCTATAGTTCTGAATTTTGTATGTGACATTCTAGTATCTGGTTTTCTTTTAAGCCTCTGTGCCTGCCATGTGTCAAACACAGGAAACCCAATCTGTCTCCCTGAAGTCTCTGCTTCACATCTGCCCAGCTCCTTCAAGAACACAATGTGATGCTGCCCCAGAGTCCTTACAACTCAAGGATTCATGTGAGGAACAAAGGCTGTCCTCAGGGGTGTCTTGGACCTCCTGAAATAGTGTGAGCAATTGGCTATGTGCACTCTTCAGTGAGAGGATATGGATCTTATATCAGATTTCAAGGGGTTCATGTGAACAAGAAAGAGGAAGAATCCCTGACAGGGGCCGTTTTCAGGATCCTTTATCTCCTTCCCTCCCCTGGCCCTTCTCTGCTATTTGACAGCCTAAAATTTCCCTCTTCTCATCACAGGTCGCCACGTGCTTTCCACCTCTTGCCTTCCCTTCCCTGTTGGCCTTCTTGAATGAGTAGTTTTACACCCCAGCTCCTGGGTTCCCATCTTATTTTGCTGACTTTGCTTTTCTGAAGATGATTTGTGCCTACTCGTCAAATGGCCAGTCACCAGTTTCCACTCTTCACCTTCTGTCTTCTCTTTAGCATAAGGGATTATTTCCCTTGACCTTATAATACTTCTTCCTGATCATCTGAGTTACTGCCTCCCCTAGGAACTTTTCTTCCGGCATCTCTTCTCTTCCTATTTGTCCTTCTTTCCTCTGCTGCCAGATGGAGGTTTTCTACAATTTTCTGTCACCAGGCCTGCTGTCTTTCTATATTCTTCTCTCTGGCCATCTCATCCGGACCCGTGTATGTGCAGCTTCCACATCTCTTGGAACTAAGATCTGTATTTATAAGTGCTATCTCCACTGGGACACCTGAAAGTACCTGCACCATATCCATGAGGAATTTCATCCTGTTGTCTGGCAGCCCCCTTTTTTTTTTTTAAATTTTAAACATTACAAAATGTAATGGGGTATAGCCAATTAACAAACAATGTTGTGATAGTTTCAGTTGAACAGCAAAGGGACTCAGCCATACATATTCCCCCACTCCCCCACAGCTCCTCTTAATTTCCACATTTCAGTGAATGGGACTGCCAATGCTTCGTCTTCAGGCACAAAATATCTGAGTTATCTTGGGCTTATCACTCTCCCTTGCTTTCTGTCTCCTCTTGTATCAGAGTTCAGTTCAGTTCAGTCACTCAGTCGTGTCCGACTCTGTGACCCCATGAACCGCAGCACGGCAGGCTTCTCTGTCCCTCACCAACTCCTGGAATCCACCCAAACCCATGTCCATTGAGTCAGTGATGCCATCCAACCATCTCATCCTCTGTTGTCCCCTTTCCTCCTGCCCTCAATCTTTCCCAGCATCAGGGTCTTTTCAAATGAGTCAGCTCTTTGCATCAGGTGGCCAAAGTATTGGAGTTTCAGCTTCAACATCAGTCCTTCCAATGAACACCCAGGACTGATCTCAAGTGAAGGTTAACTGACTCTTTCCACAATGTCCCTTCATACTGCTGCCCCTAGTGTTACCTCTTATTACCTGACACCAGGATAGTGGCAGTGGGTTTTAATCTCTTCTTTTGGAGACCCTTCACCACCACGGATGCCTTTCACCAAACCCTGCCAGATTTACTTCCCTAAAGCATGTGTCTGATCACTCCAGAGTGCTGCTCAAGATTCTTCTGAATGTTCCTGTATCCACCAAATTACCTCAAAATTCAAAGCCCTTCAAATCCTCAACCCAAACCATTTCCCCAATAATCCCCTAAATATATCCTGCATAGTCACATTAAGCCAAGTCAGGTTTCAGTATTTATCATTAGAGTATATGGATGTGTAAATATTTAAATTCATATGGGTGCTTTTTAAAGCAAATACCTATTAATAGTGTCAGATTTATTTATCCAATTTCTTCTTTTCTCTTTTCTTTCCCTTTCTTCTTTTATATTTTCTTGAAGATTTAGGCTTCAGTCCATCATCATTTAACAGAAGTGTTCTGAGCACCTTATATACTTCCACCTGATACCTGAAGGAAAAGATGCTCCCCGCTTGATATCCTTAAGGTTGAGCCAGGAGCCCCTGGCATCTATGAATGAGGCAAAAGCCTCTTCTTCACCCCTATTTGTAATGCATGTTGGTCACAGTCTTGGCAGGAATCAAGTGGTCAACACAAAAGGAAAGACTGAGGAGAATTTAATAAAAGGACAATTTGAAAACATTTCAAGGAGGATGATAAGAAAAGGTCCAGCGGAGTAGCTAGTAGAACTTAGTGAGAGAAGTGTCTGCAGGACACCTGGAATCTGCCCTTCTGTAGAGGAATGTGGTCGCTGCCAAACCTGCCTGGCAGGCCGAGAGCAGGGAGGAAGCACCCCAACTTCTTTCTCCTCCCACAGTTTGACCTCTGGCTGCCACCTTCAAAGAGGAAGGTGTCCTGGGGCAGAAGGGAGGGGCTGGAAAGGGTATGAAAATATGAACCGAATTCCACTGCTGGCTCCTGAAGTTCTGTCTCCAGGGAGACAGAGGCTCATCCTGTTGATACTCCTGGGCCTGCTCAGAAATCTTGGGTCATTCACTGTGTCAGAGGGAGATTTTGACTCTGGAGGGCTCATGGGTGGGGTGACTGCGACGTAATCTCATTCCTTCCTCAGCTCTGCCTGTCTCCACACCAGGAAGCCCTCATTTCTCATCTCTTTGCCACTTTCCCTTCATTTTGCCAGATGGCTTCAATAAAATTATTGGACAGATAATAAATATTTAGAGGCCAAGTTAAATAAGATATGTTGTCCTTAATAGCTTGTATTACAGCTTATCATTTACAGTAGATGGCATTGCTTGAGTAATAAGAAATTAATAATGAGAAAGTTGACTTTAGAGGGAAATGACAATGAAGTGGCTGGTGTGTTTTCTTTACTAGAAAACTCAGAACACCTAGCAACCTTCTCCTGTGTCCCTGGCCTGAAGTCCTCCCGGGAGGAAGGGCTTTGTTGCAGACACCACTGATGATCTGGTCCCTTCTCCTCAGTATTTATCTGCCTGTGCTCCCCCTCTTTTTATGGCCTGCTCTAGACTCGCTCCAGAGAGCCCACATTCCACAGGTTCATCACTGGACCCTGAAGGGCTGGGAAGAATCACTGAGGTGGTCCCTCCCAGTTGGGCTTTGAGTTGTCAATACGATCAGCCTCTTCACAAAGCCCTCCTCAGTCAGCGCACCCTCTGCTGATCCCAGCAGCCTGCCTAGATCATTTGTTCCTGGGGAGTAGGCAAGTGGAGCTCAGATCTCCTTCCTCTCATGACTCAGACAGTAGGATTATGATGACCTTGACATCCATGGAAGCCAGTCCCATCACTTCATGGCAAACAGAAGGGGAAACAGTGGAAACAGTGACAGACTGTTTATTTTTGGGGGCTCCAAAATCATGCAGATGGTGACTGCAGCCATGAAATTAAAAGACACTTGCTCCTTGGAAGAAAAGCTATGACCAACCTAGACAGCATATTAAAAAGCAGAGACATTACTTTGCCAACAAAGGTCTGTTTAGTCAAAGCTATGGTTTTTTCAGTAGTCATGTATGGATGTGAGAGTTGGACTATAAAGAAAGCTGAGCCACTGAAGAAGTGATGCTTTTGAACTGTGGTGTTGGAGAAGACTCTTGAGAGTCCCTTGGACTTTCAGGAGATCCAACCAGTCCATCCTAAAGGAAATCAGTCCTGAATATTCATTGGAAGGACTGATGCTGAAGCTGAAACTCCAATACTTTAGCTACCTGATGTGAAGAACTGACTCCTTGGAAAAGACCCTGATGCCGGGAAAGATTGAAGGCAGGAGGAGAAGGGGATGACAGAGGATGAGATGGTTGGATGGGATCACTGACTCGATGGACATGAGTTTGAGCAAGCTCCGGGAGTTGGTGAAGGACAGGGAAGACTGGCATGCTGCAGTCCATGGGTTCGCAAAGAGTCGGACACGACTGAGCGACTGAACTGAACTTGACATCCATGGGCTCCCTTTCTCTCCTACTTTCAAACCATCCTCACCTCCTGCCTCCAGATGGCAGGCCTTCTGGTTATCCTGAGTGTACCATACAAGGGTGATGAGTCAATAGGAATCAGATCCTAGCAAGTGTGTTATCCTGGCCTTATACAAACCATCCTAATGCCATCTTTTGAGCACATTTACAGAGAAACAAATGAATAAATTGAAATTCAACTAATGTCACTTTTCTCCATTCAAATTTACTGGGATCTGGGAAAGTAAAAGTTTACTTGAATAAAAAGAACCAGATAGGTCTTGATTAAAAATACAAGGCTGCTGACTGCTAAGGGCCTGGCAGCTGAGATGCTGAAACTCACCAGCACTTTAATTGCAAGATGAAATTTATCAGAAGATACCAAATTAACTATTCATGAAGAGAAGAAGGGGACAGGGATGCAGGGACTGGCTGATCCTAATTAAACTGGTGGAAACGATGGTCCCTCATCTCTGAACGGCATCTCTCTTCCACACTGTTCTCTGTACCTTTTTGTCAATATTGTCTCCAAGTACTAAATGACTTCAAAAAGGGAACAGAGCAACAGAATAATCTATAATGAGCACCATTTAATTCTATTCTGTGAGATAGAATTATAAGAAATACATAAGCACTTTTTTTTCATTTATTTTTATTAGTTGGAGGCTAATTACTTTACAATATTGTAGTGATTTTTGCCATACATTGACATGAATCAGCCATGGATTTACATGTGTTCCCCATCCCGATCCCCCCTCCTACCTCCCTCCCCACCCCATCCCTCTGGGTCTTCCCAGTGCACTAGCCCTGAGCACTTGTCTCATGCATCCAACCTAGGCTGGTGATCTGTTTCACCCTTGATAGTATACTTGTTTCAGTGCTATTCTCTCAGAACATCCCTCCCTCGCCTTCTCCCACAGTCTAAAAGTCTGTTCTGTACATCTGTGTCTCTTTTTCTGTTTTGCATATAGGGTTATCGTTACCATCTTTTAAGAAACCATATGTATGCGTTAGTATACTGTATTGGTCTTTATCCATAAGCACTTTTAAATACTCATTCTATATTTGTATCATATATAACATGTATTTTCTCTGATTATAACATATCTAAGCAAAACAGATTGTTAATTTTTAATTTTTTTTTTTATTTTTTATTTTTATTTTTTTTTCCTTTTTTTTATTTTTATTAGTTGGAGGCTAATTACTTTACATCATTACAGTAGTTTTTGTTATACATTGAAATGAATTAGCCATGGATTTACATGTATTCCCCATCCCAGTCCCCCCTCCCACCTCCCTCTCCACCCGATCCCTCTGGGTCTTCCCAGTGCACCAGGCCCGAGCACTTGTCTCATGTACCCAACCTGAGCTGCTTATCTGTTTCACCCTAGATAATATACATGTTTCAATGCTGTTCTTTTGAAACATCCCACACTCGCCTTCTCCCAGAGTCCACAAGTCTGTTCTATACATCTGAGTCTCTTTTTCTGTTTTGCATATAGGGTTATCATTACCATCTTTTAAGAAACCATATGTATGCGTTAGTATACTGTATTGGTCTTTATCCATAAGCACTTTTAAATACTCATTCTATATTTGTATCATATATAACATGTATTTTCTCTGATTATAACATATCTAAGCAAAACAGATTGTTAATTTTTTAAAAAGATATTTTGGTACAACGATTTTAGTAAAACTCAAGTAAGTATAGAGAAGAAAATAAAAGTAACTGTTGGGCTCAGAGACAATAGCTGTCAATATTTTGATGTATTAATTTGCAATATGGTGTGTGTCTGTAGAAGAGAGTGACACAAGCAATTATTAGAGAGACACAAAAAATTTGGAATCATAATATACATAGTTTTATATTTTGCTAGGTTTACTTAGCATTGTTCTGTGAAGGATTTTAACAATCTGTTGCCAAATATTTTACCCTGATGTTAAAAAAAACACACACACACAACTAAGGACTCCAGTTAAGCCATCCTTTGAGACAGTATCAAGAAAATAGACCAAGGGGCTTCCCTGGTGGTCCAGTGGTTAAGAATCTACCTTACAATCCAGGGGAAACGAGTTTGATCCATGGTGGGGGAACTAATATCCCACATGCCACCGGGCAACTAAGCCCGAGCACCAACTACTGAGTCTGTGCACTTTGGAGCCTACACACACAAGTAGAGAATCCCATGTGCTGCAAATAAAGATCCCATGTGCTGCCACTAAGACCCACTGAAGCTGAATGCTTGGAGTGTATGGGTTCCTTGTGGATACTTCACACACAGCTGATGGTCCAGAAAAACTCAACATTTTTAAAAGAGTGAGGAGGCTTTGGTAGCTGAAAAAATGGGAACCTCAGTTCAGAGTCAACACTTACAAATATAAGGTCAAACCCCAAAGGATGCTTTTGTTTGGCAACTATAACCAGCCATCACGGCAGAGCTGTGGGAGGACAGAGAATGAGCTCCGAGAACCCATTATGTTTCCCATCACTGCATCACATGACTCCTGTGATGAGAAAAACATGCCATATGATTGGGGGCAATTTCCACTGGAATTATGGAATTAGATGAGCTTGTTGCTTTCTACAGCTTGGGCAACAGCAGAAGCCTGTATCAAAACACTTCGCTTCTACTTAGTCTCCTTGGTTCTACAGGCAACATTCTTACTCTTACCCTTTCTGGTCCAGATTTCCCCTGCCTGTAGAAAAATTGTGATCTCTGCCTCCCTCTGAGGCCTTGGGAGGACTCCCTTTCTACCCTTCAGGTCAAGGATCAGCAGACTTTTCTTATAATGACCCGGATAGGACATTTTCTAGATTCTGTGGGGGATGTGATCGCTCTCAACTACTACTCAACTCTGCCTTCACAGCAAAAAAGCAGTTGTAGGCAAGCATGTCAATTCATGTGTCAGTTCATATAAATAAAGCTTTATTTATAAAGACTGGTGGCAGGCTAGATGGGGCTCCTTGGCCACAGTTTGCTGACCTCTCCTTGAGGTCATGCTGGGCATGAAGTGGGCAGAACCTGAGCCTCAGCTCACTGACATGAGCCCTGAAAGCCTCCAAAAGGTGATGCTTCTGGACAAACAGAAGTTAGCAGCCAAGAAGGCAATGGTGTGAAGTCCCTCCTCCCATCCTACCCTTGATTGTCACTGAGTTGGGAAGAGGATTAAACTGAGAAGACTGGCATCACACAATAAGAGGAGGGACTCACTTGGAGCATGGAAGCTTCATTCTAAGAGATGCATCTGTCTGGGCGTTATGAGCTTGATAAATTCATGTAAGATTCCACAAATCAGATTGGCCTCTCTTCTGCATTTTTCCAGGCTGCATTTCTAGAGGGATACAACCAAAAAGGTGGCCTCAAGAACAGTAACATATTTAAGAATTCATGTCTATTCTATTTCTTCAGGCAATAACACCTAGTTATGCCTGTGTAACCAGGAACTTTTTTTTTTTTTTTTTTTTTCAAAGAGTGAAACTCAGGATACCTCAGAGGTGTAAGATCTGGAGGAAACTAACATGACTAGAAGGCTTAGCTCTTCTTGGGGAACAAGAAGCCTCTGTCCTATCCATGCTGGACAGTGGGAGGATGGATGGCGATCCATCCTGAGACATAACAACTAATCCTTTGCTAGATGCACAAAATCACAAGACCAACTTCTTTCTTAATGACTGAAAAATGTTCAGCTTCCCAGATGACAGCACTGTCCGCCCAGGGCAGGGACTGTATTAGGACACCCTGACCCACTGTCCCTACAGGTTAAAGCAAAAATCATCACTAACATCTGAGGAGCAGTTATTCCACACCAGGCACTGTCAAAGGGCTTTAAGGTCCTACTCATTTAACAACCTCAAAACTCATGCCTTGAGACCCATTATCATCATTACTCCATATTGACAGATAATATAACAGGGGCACAATCAGGTTTGAGTAACCTGCCCCAAATTATGCAGCTACAAGTGTGGAGTTCAGGTATGGACCCAGGGATCTCAGCTCCAGAGTCAGTGCTCTTAACTTCTATTTACACTGCTTCTAATAATGCAACCAATACAGGTGATCAGTAAATGTTTGAGGTGGATGACATAGTGACTTGGAGAGGTGGGGAGCAAAGGAGGAGGCCTGGGTTGAAGCTAAGCCAAACTGTGCTTGACTGCCAGTGAGCTAGCTCACTGCATGGTCTCCTGAGTGGGGAACACAGGACTGTCTTGAGGGCCCTGTACCAGAGTCCAGCCCTAAGAGGGTGGTTGCTACTGGAGGAGCTTCAAGAAGGCATGTCTGCAGCTCATAGAGAAGGCCTTTCTTCAACAACCTGAGCCATAGTGCTGGAAATGTGCCCACAGCTGGGAGCACCATTCTCTCTGACCATCCCAGAGCCTTCCCTCAGGGGACAAGGCAGAGAGAAATAGCCCCAGGGCAGCGCTCCCCCCCCCCCCCCCGGCCCCCGCCACCCCCCATCTCCTCAAGATCCTGACTCTGGGAATGCAGGGGCCTGTCATTCCAAATTTCTCAGTGACTGTGGTGAAGATGAGGGGCAGCTGAGGAGAAGGAGGAAGAGGCACTACTAACCTGGGGCTAGAAATGATAGCTTTGTTCATTAGACCACTTGGTTTTTCCTCCCTCAGTACCCAAATTATTTTGATTTTTCTTTTTTCTTGAAATGTTTTTGATTCAGAAACTATTTTAATCTCTATTTTCTTGTCTACCATGGGGATTTGGGAATAGGAAATATCGTCCAATTACAGTTTTGATTGCATCCCATGCATATGAGGAAGACTGCATTTCTATTGTCTTTTAATATACTGTGTGCTTGGCTTCTGTCTTTCATAAAACATCTATTGAATAGTTTTTGAGCAACTGGATAACTTTTAATTAGCTTAGCATTCTATACCTCCAAAATCCTTATATCATGTTATGAGAATGTCAAGGGCAATGCAGTTTGATAGCTTTTTTTTATAAGAGTATTTTTCAAACAGACCCTATATATCTTTGTAAAAGATCTCTATATTCTTGAAATATATTTTACCCTCCATTAAAAATTTTTTTTTTCTTGAAAATTCTGTTAAATCACTCCTAATGAAGTGTAGAACAGAGCTCTTTCATTTATGCTGCTGATCAAACATTTCATTTACTGATCACTGCTTTCTTTGTGTAACACATTTTGATAATAGTGTGAAAAGATTCTGTATGTGTCTTTATTTCCAAAAGTCAGAGAATCTGTATTCAGACCCTGCTTTATCTTTAATCTACTGCATCACTTTGCCCAAATCATTTGATATCTCTAGACCTAGGTTTCCCTTTTTTATAACACATGGAGTTGAATTAAAACTTTCAAAACTGTCTTTTGACAATATCATCAGATATTAGACAGCTATCAGTGAGGCTTTACCACCAGGGCCATCTTCCCCTTTCCTTTCTGTTCCAAGGAAACACTTCTAACCAGATTTCACCTGATGTAGGAAAGGAAGGAAAAATCATGTAGATTCTGAGAAACACTACACTGTCCTTGGAAGGGAAAGAAATTCCTTGTTCTGCCTACACACACACACACACACACACACACACACACACACACACGACCTATACCTGAATATGAACTTTTCAATAATTAATCGTAATGTACCAATGAGAAAATTTTTATTCTGAGCAACCAGCAAGTATTTGGTAAAGGGATTTTTTCTTTTACTTAATGACAAATATCAAAAGTTTACAAGCCTAGGGGGACCCCTGCTACCTTTATCTCCCTAGTCTTGGAAAAGATACAATGGAACAATCACAGAGAAATGCCAGCCTCAGAGGGAATAAACTTAGAATCTTCAACTTCCACAGCCTGGCTATCACCACAGTATATTGATCAGATTTCACTCAAGTGAAAGACCAGGAAAGACCCAAATACCTGGCTAGGATCAAGGTTCATCAGACATTTGAAAATCAATTACTCCTTCATGGACTGAGTTTGTCAGAACCAAATAATATGGAATGGCTTCAGCAAATAACACACATATACTAGGAAAACATTCAAGAACAATTGCTAAATGTACATACAATATGCAAGAAAAATGAGCATGTCCTGGATTGGACTCAATCACACTGGGTCAGCCACACCAGGAGTTCCAACTGAAATCTTTGTCTTCAGGCCCTCTGAGATCAACAGCATGTCAGATCATGAGCCCTAAAAGCAGTGCTCTGGCCCACCCAGAGCTGACAAAAATTACAGTTGGAATTTCAGCCACTAAGTTGGAAATGACAGTTCAATGCTCTCTCTTCAGTTTAGAGGTCCCCTCCAAACAGTTCTTTATGTGCAGCAAAAAGTGACCAGTCTGCTGATCAAGGCAGGGGCTGGAAGAAACTGGGCGCTTCCCCTGAGCCCACCAACAGCTGAATTTAAAATGTGGTGAGAGATACAAAACTGAAGAGGAGGTGGTGCCAAAGGAGCCCTGGGAGATGGTGAAGGTTTCCTGGATTGGAACTTTCCTTTGGAAAACATAGATGACAAACAACAAAAAAAGACCAACACTGCTGTGCCTTTACCCATGTCATTTCCCTTTCCTGGACTGAAATTTTCTCTTTTCCAAATATGAAAATCCTATTTGGAACACATGTTCCTTCTCTCTAACACCTTCCCATCCAACCCACAAAAACTGCTCTATTCTCTAAACTCAGCCACTGTCTGTTTCAGTCTAATAAAATGCTCTTGCTGTCTTCTGGCATCTCATGTCCTTGTTTTGTGACATCATGGAATTATTCTGTTGCAGAAACCAGTAATCAAGAAACCAAGCGCCACACTCGGAGAGTTGGAGAACTCAGGTTTATTATGCCAGAGGGCCCAGAGGAGTTAACGCTCCAAGCTCTGAGCCCCGAACAAAGGGGTTATGGAGTTTTTATAGGCAGACTCCAGTGGGCAACACTGGCTGCTAATAGGCTGGTTTAAACTAACGGGTTTCATGGCTCAGGAACAGCAGTCAAGATGGGGAGGGGGATGCTGACCTTTACACGGACAGGCATGATTAAGCAGGTTTGCAGGGGCTGGGCAACTGCAAAGAGCAGGACAAGGGTGAGTGAGATAAGCTTCAGTTCCTAGTATCTTAAATCCCCACTTTCTGAGACTACGTGACCTATGTGATCCAGACTTTGCAAGGAGCAAGCTGAGCTACAGAGGCAGAATGAACAGGAGGTTATGTAAAATTTTAACTTTTCCTCTTCAGTTTCACTATTATTCAGCTTTTCACATACTATACCTCGATCTCTAAATTTGATTTTAACCTTCCTTCTTGAAAGTGAAGTCCGTAATCATATTAGCTTTTTTTCTCTAACGCAACTGGTGGATATATGCTAATTGATAAAGGAAGAAAGGAGCCGGGGTAGGTAACACAGTACAAAAATGTTTGCTGGTAGCATGAACGTGGACCTGTTGTGACAGAAAGGGCATCAAAGTTCTACGCAAACTGAGTACGAACAGCACCCGGCAGACACCACAACACATCTGTTCAATGGAAGGAAGGAAAGGAAGAAAAAAATGAGAAGAAATGATAAAGGGAAGAAAGAAAGGAAGGGAAAGAAAAAGAGGAAAGGATGGAGGGAGCAAGGGAGGGAAGGGGGAGAGAAGAATGGAAGAAAGGCTGGAAAGATGGACAAAGGGGTAGAAGGAAGGAGGAAAGGCGGAAGAAAAAGGGGGAGGAAGGGATGGAGAATGTCTTAGCCTTGACCTTCTGGGTCTTTCCTGTTTACACTTGTTCCATTTCTATTTACAAAATATCTCTTGGGGCTTTACGATACTGAGCAGGACCCTATGGATTCCTGGGCAAAAAAGCCTTTCTGGGGCCTCCATTTTTTGGTTACAGAAAATAGGCTTCATTCAACCTTTAAGACCCTCCCTGAGTTCCAAGGAATTGGTTCAAACAGTTGCTAATTGGGGAAGGGAGGGGGGTGCAGAGACAGAGCTAAGGCAAGAACAGAAGAAACAACAGTGTCAGTTCAGTTGCTCAATCATGTCGGACTCTTTGCCACCCCAGGTATCACAGCATGCCAGGCCTCCCTGTCCATCACCAACTCCCGGAGTCTACCCAAATCCATCTCCATCGAGTTGGTGATGCCATCCAGCCATCTCATCCTCTGTCACCCCCTTCTCTACCTGTCCCCAATCCTTCCCAGCATTAGGGTCTTTTCCAGTGAGTCAACTCTTTGCATGAGGTGGCCAAAGTATTGGAGTTTCAGCTTCAACATCAGTCCTTCCAATGGACACCCGGGACTGATCTCCTTTAGGATGGACTGGTTGGATCTTGCAGTCCAAGGGACTCTTAAGGGTCTTCTCCAACACATTTCAAAAGCATCAGTTCTTCTGCGCTTAGCTTTCTTCACCGTCCAACTCTCACATCCGTACATGACTACTGGAAAAACCATAGCCTTGACTAGACGGACCTTTGTTGGGGATGTATTGTGGTTCCCTCTCAAAGGATACACAAGACAGTATCTTTGAGCTGTCTTGCCCCACCAGGTGGGAGAAATTAACATCATAGAGAGCTCAGACCAGTTGGAACCACAAGTTGATAATGCTGACTTCCACTTCAGTTCAGTTCAGTTGCTCAGTCACGTCTGACTCTTTGCGACCCCATGGACTGCAGCACGTCAGGCTTCCCTGTCCATCACCAACTCCCAGAGCTTACTCAAACTCATCTCCTACTTACCAACCAATTAGAATAATGTCTATCAGTTGATCACACCTGCTCTCAACCATTACAGCTCGTCACTACCCGCTCCAGGACACACAGTTTTGAGGGCATTAGCATGTTGTGACCTCCTCTCCCTGGCAAAGCAATAAAGCTATCTTTTCTACTTCACCCAAAACACCATCTCCAAAATTTAATTTGGTATCGGGGTACAGAGGCCAGATTCAGCTTCACTTACAGGGCACACAGCACTTAGTTCCAGTTTGCCTGATGTACCTGCATAAAGATCTGCATGAATCACTTCCAAAGACAGTTTGATTCATCGGTCAGTACCCACCACCTCATTCAAGTGTCCCTGGCCCAGAGTCACTGGCCTCTGCAAAGCTATGCCTCATGGCCCAGACTTGGACCTCTGGAGGACACATCTGGGAATAACTGACCCTCCAGCAGGAGTGCAATGGAGGGTATATCCTCTTATTGGCAACACATGGCACAATCCACCCACTGGCTTCCAGGGATACCCATTAAGGAATCAGGGCACCTGAGCTCTGAGAAGTGCGGGCTGCAGTGCCTGAGGTCACTCACTGGTGTGAATGCAATTCCTCCCTCACAGCCAGTCACCTGACTCCCAATGACCTCCTGCATCTCCTCCTCCAAAGATCTGGTGGGTGGGAGCCAGGAGGGGGATTAGAGCCTTAAAGCCTATCAGCATCCTTCAAGGGGAGGGAGGAATGGAATCTTTCTGTCCATCTTAGGGATCAGCTTGAAAACAAGCAGGACTCTGTGAGCCCCCCCAGGACACCAAAACTTGTGTTCCTGTTTCTTGTTTCTAGGAAATAAGACTTCATTCAGCCTACATGACCTTCCTGGAGTTCCAAAGGCCAGGTTTAAACATTGCTGATCAGGGAAGGGGGAGGTTCACAAACAGGATAGGGGAGGTCAAGAAACAATGGAGCAATCCTGGGGCAGGGTCTCAGTTCCTCCTCAGGGAATATACAAATCTTATCTTTGAGCTCTTCAAGGGACCAATGAGCCTATGAATGAATTTTGAACCCATGGATCAGTTTTAAGCTGGAGAATCTAGTCAGTTCAGTTCAGTAGCTCTGTTGCGTCTGACTCTGTGACCCCATGAATTGCAGCATGCCAGGCCTCCCTGTCCATCATCAACTCCCTCCCAGAGTTTACTCAAACTCATGTCCATTGAGTTGGTGATGCCATCCTGCCATCTCATCCTCTGTCATCCCCTTCTCCTCCTGCCTTCAATCTTTTCCAGCATCAGAGTCTTTTCCAAGGAGTCAGTTCTTCGCATCAGGTGGCCAAAGTTTTGGAGTTTCAGCTTCAGCATCAGTCCTTCTGATGAAAATTCAGGACTGATTTCCTTTAGGATGGACTGGTTTGATCTCCTGAAAGTCCAAGGGACTCTCAAGAGTCTTCTCCAACACCACAGTTCAAAAGCATCAATTCTTCGGCACTCAGCTTTCTTTATAGTCCAACTCTCACATCCATACATGACCACTGGAAAAACCATAGCTTTGACTAGATGGATGTTTGTTGGCAAAGTAATGTCTCTGTCTTTTAATATGCTGTCTAGATTGGTCATAACTTTTCTTCCAAGGAGCAAGTGCCTTTAAATTTCATGGCTGCAGTCACCATCTGCAGTGATTTTGGAGCCCAAAAATAAACAGTCTGTCACTGTTTCCATTGCTTCCCCATCTATTTGCCATGAAGTGACTAAGATCATGGCATCCAGTTCCATCACTTCATGGCAAATAGATGGGGAAACAGTGGAAACACTGGCTGACTTTATTTTTTGGGGCTCCAAAATCACTGTAGATGGTGATTGCAGCCATGAAATTAAAAGACACGCCTTGGAAGGAAAGTTATGACCAATTTAGACAGCATATTGAAAAGCAGAGGCATTACTCTGTCAACAAAGGTCTGTCTAGTCAAGGCTATGGTTTTTCCAGTGGTCATGTATGGATGTGAGAGTTGGACTATAAAGAAAGCTGAGTGCCGAAGAATTGATACTTTTGAACTGTGGTGTTGGAGAAGACTGTTGAGAACCCCTTGGACTTTCAGGAGAACCAACCAGTCCATCCTAAAGGAAATCAGTCCTGAATATTCATCGGAAGGACTGATGCTGAAGCTGAAACTCCAGTACTTTGGCCATCTGATGCAAAGAGCTGAATCATTTGAAAAGACCCTGATGCTGGGAAAGATTGAGGGCAGGCAGAGAAGGGGACGACAGAGAATGAGATGGTTGGATGGCATCACCAACTCAATGGACATGAGTCTGGGTGAACTCTGGGAGTTGGTGATGGACAGGGAGGCCTGGCCTGCTGCGGTTCATGGGGTCAAAGAGTCAGACAAGACTGAGCGACTGAACTGAACTGAACTGACGGGACCAGATGCCATGATCTTAGTTTTCTGAATGTTGAGTTTTAAGACCACTTTTTCATTCTCCTGTTTCACTTTCACCAGGAGGCTCTTTAGCTTTTCTTCGCTTTCTGCCATAAGGGGAAAAGTTCTTGGAGAGCCCAAGATGCACTTAAATACTACTGGAACCTACTGTAAGGATGGGTGGAGGGATGGTGAGAAGGCTGAGTCCCACTTCAGCGGGCCCTGCCCTGGGACACCACGTCACCTCCGCCCCACTCCCACTTCTTCTCCCTCCCGAGGTGGGGCATTGCCGCTCCAGCAGGGATTCTGTGCCTCCTGCTCCCCATTCCCCACAGGAGGCACAGGTTGGCTGTCTCCCCGCTCCGCCAGCCCCAGCGAGCTTTTATACCTGTTAGCTCATCAGCCTGTATATACTAGGTGGCACAGTTGGTAAAGAATCCACCTGCCAATGCAGGAGAGGCAAGAGACTCGGTTTCGATTCCTGAGTCAGGAAGATACCTTGGAGTAGGAAATGGCAACCCATTCCAGTAATCTTGCCTGGAAAATTCCGTAGATACAAAGGAATCTGATGGGCTACAGACCCTGGGGTTGCAGAGTTGTTCACCATTGAGCACGCATGTATATATATATAAGGCTAATGACTGGCACATCCAGACCATATTCCTCTCTTCACCTTCCCAGCCTTTACTACCTCCAGGTAACAAAAAAGATGCTCCATGCCAGCTCAGCAAGAATCCAAGATGGGCCTTCAAACAAGACCCATCACACATTTGTGGAAAAAATTACAACTGAATAAAGACATCCAGAAAATAGAGAATCTACCCAGATAATGGAGTAAAACTGTTCTAGTGGAAGGGAAATTTTGAGCTTAATTTTTTTTATTATAAAATGCAATGGGTTTCTTTCACAGATGGAAGATCTAAAATTATTTGTAGGAAAAAAGAATTGGACTGGATGATGAAGATTGGAGGGAAATTTTGTAGTTAAATTTAATGTGATATGCCAGTCAGGATGGCTGCTATCCAAAAGTCTACAAGCAATAAATGCTGGAGAGGGTGTGGAGAAAAGGGAACCCTCTTACACTGTTGGTGGGAATGCAAACTAGTACAGCCACTATGGAGAACAGTGTGGAGATTTCTTAAAAAACTGGAATTAGAACTGCCATATGACCCAGCAATCCCACTTCTGGGCATACACACCGAGGAAACCAGATCTGAAAGAGACACGTGCACCCCAATGTTCATCGCAGCACTGTTTATAATAGCCAGGACATGGAAACAACCTAGATGCCCACCAGCAGATGAATGGATAAGGAAGCTGTGGTACATACACACCGTGGAATATTACTCAGCTATTAAAAAGAATTCATTTGAATCGGTTCTGATGAGATGGATGAAACTGGAGCCCATTATACAGAGTGAAGTAAGCCAGAAAGATAAAGACCATTACAGTATACTAACACATATATATGGAATTTAGAAAGATGGTAATGATAACCCTATATGCAAAACAGAAAAAGAGACATAGATGTATAGAACAGACTTTTGGACTCTGTGGGAGAAGGTGAGGGTGGGATGTTTTGAGAGAACAGCATCGAAACATGTGTATTATCTAGGGTGAAACAGACCACCAGCCCAGGCTGGATGCACGAGAAAAGTGCTTGGGCCTGGTGCACTAGGAAGACCCAGAGGAATCGGGTGGAGAGGGAGGTGGGAGGGGGGATTGGGATGGGGAATACATGTAACTCCATGGCTGATTCATGTCAATGTATGACAAAAACTACTACAATATTGTAAAGTAATTAGCCTCCAACTAATAAAAATAAATGAAAAAAAATTAATGTGATAGGAGCAAATGTTGGTTCCTTTAGTATTTCTAAAACTATATTATTATCCATGATTGGCTGTTGTTCAAACTTATTTTACTCCCCCCAGCCCCAGTTTGGGTTAGTTTCTGGATCTATTATGTCTGGTGTGGCCTTGTGACTTGATTTTGCCTTAGGGTGGTTGCAGGATGATTCCTTGCCCCTTGACATGTAGCTTGCTTTGGCCAATAGATGTTAGCAGTTGTGACTCAAGTAGGACTGGAAATTAGCCTCTATAGCTGTATTTGTCCTCTTGTACTTATGCCATCTCCATGAGTAGAACTTCTTTTGAACTTCCCTTTCAGCCTGGGCCCACAATGAGCACAGGTGGAGGAATCTAAATCTTGGTGAGGAGCTAATCCAGTTGAACCCACAGCTCAAAGAAGAGCTGCCCCCTTGAGCCCAGCCTAGCTCAGCTAACCACCACTTGACCTGAAAGTGTTTGTATGTCACTGAGATTTTGTAGTTGTTTGTTACTCCGTGATAGCTGACCCATATATTATTATATCAGGTAAGCTTGGAAGGACAGCACAGCTAAGCACAATCTGAGATGGGGAATAGCCTTGAGTAAATTCTTCATCCAAAGCATGTTGTAATCTGGTGGGTATTTTACTCAATGTTTTATCTGCACCCATTTTGGAATTCCTGGATCAAAACTTCTTTTAGAACATGTCTTGAGGAACTGAACTCTGTCCAGTGTAACACGTAGCACATACAGATGATTTAAAATTTTGTTAAATGACTGTGGACATTTTGAATGGATCCCAGAAGGTCCAAGAAGGCAGAAATAGGAGTTAGGGATGTGAATACAAAACACACAGGCTGAACTACTTTGATATTTCTCCCTGTCCCCCACAAAGGGATAGTTGATGCACTGTGGGCTAATGAATCCACTGAGTTAGCAGAGGACTAACCTGGGGACTGTGGGCTTTTTGGGAAATGATATCTCTCTGTCCTTGTCTTTCTCTTACTCTCTATTTAGTAGGAAAAATGCGATTTTGAGATGATCAGCTTCAAGATCTTGGATTGGCCAGTGCGATGGAACTTTAGACAGGTGGCAACTGTGCCCTCTTCCTCTTTTCTCTCTGGCTGGCAGACTGTTATGCACTGTCCTTCCTTAAAATGGAATAGAGAAGGAGGGAAACATCAGTAAAGAGGGGCTGGGAAAAGGCAATCGGAAGTCCGACTTTACCCTGGAGAAAGGCAGGGCAGGGAGCCAGGGCCAGGCCACCTGTCTGGAGTCAGGCAGGAAAAGGGTAGATCACTTAGCTGAAATCCCTTATCTTTTTCCCCTGTGATCAGAGTAAGTTATTTAACAGCCCAGCCTCTTTATGGCTTCAACAGGGAGAAAAGGCAAACAAAGAGCTTGTGATCTCCCAGGATCTGGGAGCCACCTCCCACAGCAGGTGCGTCCTCTTCAGCAGACCTGCCTACCACTTAGAGGGTTTCCTGGAAGAACAGACCCGTATCTGCTGCCTGATCCTGAAGTCCTGGAGTCCCTTCCTCATGTCTCCCTTCCAGGTGTCTTTGAAAGACTTTGAAGTTTTCAAAGGATTATTCTTTAATCCTTTGTATCCTTATCACCTTGTCATGAGTCTAAACCAGTCTTGGCTCCATTTTACAGATGATGAAACTGAGGCTAGAATGATTGTTATCAAGCTTTATACTCTGTGCTATGAGATATCATTTCATTTCTTTTACTCTTTTTAAAAATAAAATTATAATTATGAATTCTTCTTTATTAGAGAGAAGGAAACAAATGGTCTATATTCCTATTACTCACATAACTGATGTTAACATTCTTTCTGGCCCAGCAATTCTATTTCTAGATGTTACTGCTTTCAGCTTCTATTTCTGTTTTATTCCATGAAGGTTAAAAAAACTTGATATTTAAAAAATATATATATATATTTAAAAATATCAAAGGTTTACACATATATAAATGCAAACAATTTTAGGCTTATGAAAAATTACAAGTGAGGATAAACAGCATTTTTTTCTGAACCATCTGAGTAAACTGCCAACAAGAAGCCCCTCTTTTCCAAATGTTATTTTTATTGTTTATTGCTTACAGAAAAGGACCTTCTCCTACTCTCCCAAAACACAGCCATCATGATTCAGGCAGTTAGCATTGAGACATAACTACCCTCTCAACCCCAGGTTCCATTCAAGTTTCATCACTTGTTCCAAGATGCTTGTCCCCCAGATACTGTGGAATGCAGTCTGCCCATTGGCGGGATCTCCCAGACTGGGGTCCTGGCCTCATATAGCAGAGAGTAGGGAAGTACAGCTCCAGGCTTCTTACTCATGGCTCCGTTTTCTCAGGGAGCTTTGTATATTCTGGCTCTGCTCTTTGCAGGGCTCAGCTGCCACCAGGGGTTGCTGTTTCCTTCCCTGGCTGAGCAAAAGGTCTGACAGCCAGCTCCTGCTGTGCTGGTCTAACTAGGAATGTCTACTTATCCCCTCTCAGGGGTACTTGGATGCTGGAGACAGAGCTTGGACTTTGGATTCAAACCCCAACCCCACTATCTACAATTTGGATGAAGGGGAGAAGACACCCCAGTTCTCCCAACCTCAGCTTTCTCACCTGTGATATGGGATGATCATACTTTATGAGGTGGGTGTAAGAAAAAGTACTTTTGTCTGGCACAGGATCTAGTCACTATTTTCACTGCCCCATCTGCTGCTCTCTGTTCTACACGGGCTTGAGCTCAGGCCTAGGAACTCTGGGAAGTTGTTCAAAAGGCTCACCAGTAAGACCTCAATCCTTGGCCCCTCACAGCTGCCCCATGAGGAGGAGATGTCAGTGTCTGAGTTCTTGCCCACACAGAGAACAGCTGTCTATAGGTGAGTGGTTTCTGAACAGGAAACTCTTCACTTTAGACTCCTGAAAGCCATCATTAACGATTGTTGTTGTTCAGTTGCCAAGTTGTGTCCAACTCTACATGACCCCGTGGACTGCAGCATGCTAGGCTTAACCTGTCCCTCACCAACTCCCAGAGTTTGCCCAAGTTCATGTCCTTTGCATCAGTGATGCCATCCAACCATCTCATTCTCTGTCGCCCTCTTCTCCTTCTGCCTTCACTCTGTCCCAGCATCAGGGTCTTTTCCAATGAGTCATTATAGCTAAGTTCTGTGAAATGCATTCTTTCCTTCCTTTGTCACATGCTGTCACTGTGTGTGGACCCATAATGGGCTCCGAGGGCAGAGGCAGGAGCCGTGCCCTGGACACGGGGAGTATGTTGTATGAACATAGACACAGGCTGTGCCACCTGCTTCTGCAGCAGGAACACATCGTGGCTCAGGGAACTCTGGAGCTGGGCTGAGAAGGAGGGGCAGCAGGGAGTCAAGGCAGGGAGGAGAGTGATCCTGAAACGAGACACGGCAGGTGCAAACCTGGGCGACCAGCCAGCAGAGGCTTGGGTGTTTGATGGGTAGCATCTGATCATTCAGTTTCTTAGCTGAGTGACTTTGGGGAAGTTGCTCAATCTTTGAGTTTCACTTGGTTTCATCAGTAAAACAGAAATGAAAATGCTCACCCTCAGAGCTGTTCTGAGGATCCCATGGGGTATTGTCTGCAGTGCCCACTTGCACTGTAAATGACAGCTGTCATTCTGGAAGGGGCCACTGCCCACCACTCTGGAACCATTTCCATAGTCAGCACTATGGATGGTACCTCTGGGGTTACTTGGCGTGTGGGGGGAGTGGCTGGGAGATCTGGGCCATGTCCTGTGGGTCATGGGGAGCCACGAAAGTTTGTTTTTCCCCTAGCTTTATTGAGATATAATTGACATATAACATTATGTACACACAAGGTTTACAATGAGTTGATTTGAAAAACTTACATATGGCAAAATGATTACCACCAAAGCATTAGATAACATCTCCACCCTTTCACATAATTACCATTTCTTTTTTTATGGTAAGAGAATTTAAGATCTACTCTCTTAGCAACTTTTGAGCATATAATACGGTATTATAAGCTATACTCACCCTTCTGTACATTAGATCCCCAGAACTTGGTAATCTTATAACTGGAAGTTTGGACCCTTTGATCAGTATCTCCTCCCCATTTCCCCAACCCCCTGGCCCATGGTAACCACTGCTTTACTTGATTTCTGTGAGTGGGAGCCATGGAAGTTTTTATAGAAGAGTTGTGCATGTCTGACACTTAGGAAGTGTCCCAGAAGCAGAGACTACTCTCAAGAGGTCCTCTTGATACATACTTGATTTTACCATGTGGTCTCCTGGAGGAAATGATAAGGCAGTATATGCAGAACTGGAGCAGCCTTTGTAATACACACTGCGCCATTTCAGGCAAGTCCTAAGTCACCTGGACTCCAATGGAGAAGAGCTTTTACTTGACTCTTGTTGCAGCAATCTTGGAGGCCTTTCCAGAATCTATGAGGGCCTCTCTGACTCTTCCCGAATGCCCCTCTGAAAGCCCCGACGTTCTCCAGCCGCACTGCCCTCTCCAGTGACCAGATACCTCCAGCCTCAGGGCCTTTGCCTTTACTGTGCCATCTCCCTGGACCATCTGTCTATAGCTGACCCATTTCCCCATAGCATCTCGTTCTCTGCAATAACTGATTTACTTGTCCCTGGTCTGCCTTCCGCCCCCTGGGCTGGCAACTCCACTATGACACGAGGACAGGATATCTGTTTTGTTCCGCTCTGTGTCTGTCGGGAGAGTCAGGCTCACAGGAGGCCTGCAATTCATATCTGTGAATGAGTTTATGAAAGGCAGGTCTTATGCCCATTTCATGGACGAGGGCACTGAAGCTCAGAGAGGACAAGAGTTCCAGCCAGCTGGCCTGGGCGGGGGTGTGCTTGGAGAAGGCAGGTTTGTCTGGCTGCAGCTGCGGGCAGATGGGAAGGCTCGCGGGCGCGGCTCCCGGACAGGCGCCCGGGTCCCCCGCGGCGGCGGGAGCGTCCTGGTGGGCGGCGCGGGGCGGCAGACTGGGCGGGGGCTGGCGGCGGCGGCGGCGGCGCGGGAGGGTGCCGGGAGTGCGGGTGAACTGGCAGGGCGGCTCCACTCCGCAGGCAGAGAGAGTGCCGGGTCGCCGGAGCTGGTGAGGCCGGCACGGGCCCTTGGATGCGCTCCGTGGGTTCCTGGGTCGGAGGGGCCCCCGGGAAGCCGCGCGCTGCCTCCGCCAGAAGCCGGGTGGGCTTTACCGAGCCCGAGGCTCAGAGCGCCACAGTCGGGGCTGGTGCGGGCAAGCCTGCCACTGGAGCGGATTTGGGCTCCCGTTGCCTCTGTGTTCTCATCTGTGCGTTGCAGGCAAAGGAGGTAAGGGGTGCGTGACAAGTGTGGGCGCCGCGGGGCTTAGGAGACAGGAGCTGTTTGCTGAAATCTCAGGAAACAAAGCAGACATCCTTGTCTCCATTCTTACCTCATGAGAAGATTATTTGTCTTTTCCATTCGTTTTCATTTGACAGCTGGGAAGGCAGGCTGCAGTGGAGGGCTCCCCTGGGGGCTGAAGGTGGTCCCACCTTGTCATGAGAGCTGCTTGGGAACTCAACCTGGAGACACTATTTCACTGATTTTGCATTATAGTCCACCCTACCCCTCCCAGAATCACTACCCTCTGGGGTGCACCTGGAAGACCTGAGGTCTCCTGGTCCTCACTGGGCATCTCTGAGGAATGCAGTGGGAAGTGAGAGACAGTCTTGGTGTGTGGTCCTTTGGGGGGATTCTAAGCCGCCCAGAAAGTCTTGAAGTGGTCAGTGTGGCCGCAACTCAGCAGCCCTGGTGAGTGGCTGTGATTACTTCAAGGTGATCCAGGTGAAAAACTGCATTGCTGGAGGTTGCAGGGGATAGACACTCGCTTGGTGATAGCCCTTCAAGCCCGCATCTCTCCCCTGGAAGCTTGTGCTCTTGTGTTCTGCCCCCCAGGAGGGGCCTCGGAGGTTCCAAACTGCATTGCAAAGGAGATAGCTCTGTCTAAGAGTGTCATTCCATTAGGAACACCAAGCCTGGGTCTGTTTGGGAAGGATGAGGGGCTGGAGAGGCTGGGATAACCTTGGAGGTTATCCCCTTGCTGGGGAGGTGGAGGGGTCTGAGCCAATGTGCTGGGGCCCAAGGCCAGGGGACCCTGGGCAATGTCACCCCAGCTGGGGCATCTTGTCACTTTGCTGAGCCATATCTCATCACTGCCAGGTGTTCATCTGGTCAGGCTTTGTTGGAGACCATGGATGTCTGTCTCCAACCCGGCCTCTGCTGCTTCTCCTGCCCCACATCAGCTCACCTCCTACTTTAGCACAGACTTCCCTTCCTCCTTCTTAAAAAATCTGTCTGGCATGGCCTGGTGCCAAGGCCTTCAGAATCAGACTAACCAAGGTTCTAGTTCAGCTTTGCCACTTACAGACTCTGGGGACCTTGGGCAGCTTCCTTTCATCTAACTGGGCCTCCGTGTCCTCCTCTTTGAAATGGAGCTGATATAAAATCCAGCCATGTGGTTTTGCTGTCTTTGCAGATTGAAAATAGTTGGAAACTGGCAATTTCATATGGTTCAGCCTAATAAAGCCTTTCTCCCATGGCTAGGGTATGGATTAATGCTCAGGGAGATGTCTTGAGCCCAAAGCTGAGTGAAGGTTAATGTCTGTCCCTTCTGCCCCATCTCCCAGCAAAGCATGTGCCCTCCACAGTAAGGCAAGACCACCCACTGCTCTTTGGGCTCTTTCTAAGATTGGTTCCTGCCTACTCTCTCCTGTTTGTCTTTCTAAATTCCCCTTTCTGCTCTTCTGGGTATGGCAGGTTCAGTTGTCCTATTCTCTCCCCAGGTCCCATCCAGGTACAGCCCTTGAGGCTACTTGGGTCTTCCAGGTGTCTACAGGACCAAACAGAATCACCTCTGCATGCCCACTGCCACTGCCTTCTCCCTACTGCCTCTGTGCACTTTCTACAGAAGGAATCTAACTTTCATGCTGACCTGGGGCTCAGGGTTTGAATGATTGCTGCCTCGCCCCTGGAGTACGCTTCTGGAAATCCTTGGTTCCTGTGCACAGAGGGCCTTTCTAGGGTGGGCTCTTATGGAGTAGTTTCCTTCCAGTATCTGTAGCTCTGGAGAAAGATGCAAGGGCCAGCTGGTAATTCTGCTCCTTTCTTGGTTCCCCACAGATCTCCTTCCCATGTTGTTGCTTTCCCAGCCCTAGCACTTCGCTCCTCTGCCCCAGTCCCAGTTGTTGTGGAGAAGGGTTGATTTAAGCCCAGGCATCCATGTGGTCTAGTCAGCAGGGACTGGTGTGGAGTTTCCTGGCTCACTGGTGACCACCCCTTATGTTACTCTTTAGAGATTCTTCGAGAAGGGGGCTGCAAGCCAAGTGGATCTTCAATGCTGCCTTCAATGCTCCCATTCTAGATCCCACATGCTGCCATGAAGATCAAAGATCCCACGTGCCACAGCTAAGACCTAGCAAAGCCAAATGAATAAATATTAAAAAAAAGAAGAAGTTTAAAAAAAACAGAAGAAAAATTTTCTTGTCTCTGGGATTGGGTAACTGAAATAGCTAAACTTTAAACTGTCTTTGAATTCATGACAATCTTTCCATGGCCAAATGTGATTCATCTTTCTAAGTCAAATTAAATTTATAGTAAGTGACATTTATGATGGCTGACAAATATTATAGATTTTACTGACCTTTGGTTAATTTTGGTTATACCCTATAAAAACTGCCTCTAACTTAGCACTTGATCATGAAGAACATTTATATTATAACAGTTCATAGATAGACACAACCATTATAAAGGCCCTAAAGAATATCTGAAATAGGGCCCTTTCTAAACAGTACTTATTGAAATGGGGTCCAAGGACCATGTGATCAGAATCATATGGTTCTCTTGTTAAAGTATACATTCCTTGGCCCCATCCTGGACTCACTTAACTGCATTTCCTGGTGAGGGACTCTGGAATCTGTGCTTTTGATCTGCTCCTGGAGTGATTCTGATGTTTCCTTAAGGTTGGGAACTGCTTGTGGGATTAGTGATGACTAGAGAAGTCGTGAGGAAGGGAGCTCTGATGGTGTGTGGTGATATGATCGCACACCACATCAGAATATCTGTTGTTGGCATTACCACCTGGGGGTTCTGGGGTCTATATTCCAATAAGATCTTGGCAGAGAGTCCTTTGTGTTGAGGCACCAGAGGAAAAGGACCAGGCTGTGCTGGGACATGGAGCTGTGGACCAGGCCAGTTTCTGGGAGCTACAAGCTGTGACTTAAGCATAGGCATGGAGGGGACCCATAGGGAAGTTAGTAGGCATCCCTTGACCTCGGCCTGATGTGTATGTACTGGGTCAGGAGGAGAGAGCTGGGGTACTGATGACCTAGTCTTCGGCATAGCTGGCGGTCTTCAACGCTGCCATATGTCACTGAGAAACAAGGCTGGCAGAGTAGGTAGGGGCTGAGACCAGGAAGGCACACTGCATGTCAAGCCCTGAGGTTCTGGTTCTGTCCTAAAGGGAATGTGTGGACGTCCCTGGTGGTCAGGTGGCTAAGACTCCATGCTCTCAATACAGGAGGCCTGAATTTGATCCCTGGTCAGTGAACTAGATCCCACATGCCTCAGTTAAGAGTTCACATGTCACAGCGAATATCAGAGATCCCTTGTGCTGCAACTATAACCCAGCACAGCCAAGTAAATAAATATTTTTTTTAAAAGGGCATAGGATGCCATGGAAGGACCTGAGCACATGGAAGAATGTGTTGCTATTTCTATTTGCATACAATGTGATATGGGGATTTCTACCCATGCTCCCTAAATAATTCTGTCCCTGAACTCTGCATACAAAATTTCAATTTCTTTATCATCAAAACAGCCTCGAACCCTGAGGTCAGAGGGAATCTGTGGAACAGGTTCTGATGTCAGACAGACCTGGGTTTATATCTGGACCCCATTACTTATTAGCTCTGTGGGCTAATTAACTATGGGCAAGTTGCTTTATGTCTCTGAGTCTCAGTTCTCTAGGTCTCAGCCTTGGGAAGGAAGCAGCGATGAACCTTTCTACCTGGCCCCCACTCTCCCCTGGATTCCACGCAGGAGGTGTTATCCCTAAGTGCCATTTGTCTTTGCTTTGCAGGCATCATCCTTGAATCTCCTGAAATCTTCTCCTGTCCACCATGAACACATCTCACTTCTTGGCCTTGCTGTTCCTAGGATCCCCGCAGGGTCAAAACAGGAGCAAGTCAGCTTCTCTGTACACTCCATACAACTTCTCTGACCACTGCCAGGATTCTGTAGACCCCATGGTCTTTATTGTCACCTCCTACAGCATCGAGACCATTGTGGGGGTCCTGGGAAACCTCTCCCTGATATGTGTGACTATTAGGCAGAAGGAGAAGGCCAATGTGACCAACCTGCTTATTGCCAACCTGGCCTTCTCTGACTTTCTCATGTGCCTCATCTGCCAGCCACTCACGGCTGTCTACACCATCATGGACTACTGGGTCTTTGGCGAGGTCCTTTGCAAGATATCTACCTTTATCCAGTGTATGTCAGTGACAGTCTCCATCCTCTCACTTGTCCTTGTGGCTCTGGAGAGGCATCAGCTCATCATCAATCCAACAGGCTGGAAACCCAGTGTCACCCAAGCCTACCTGGGGATTGTGGTCATCTGGCTCATTGCTGGCTTCCTCTCCCTGCCATTCCTGGCCAACAGCATCCTAGAGAATGTCTTTCATAAAAACCACTCCAAGGCTGTGGAGTTTCTGGCAGATAAAGTGGTCTGTACTGAGTCTTGGCCACTGGACCATCACCGCATCATCTACACCACCTTTCTTCTGCTCTTCCAGTATTGCATTCCACTGGCCTTCATCCTGGTCTGCTATGTCCGCATCTACCAGCGCCTGAGGAATCAGGGGCGGGTATTCCGCAAGGGCACCTATAGCTCGCGGGCTTGGCAGATGAAGCGGATCAATGGGATCCTTGTGGCAATGGTGGCTGCCTTTGCTGTGCTTTGGCTGCCCCTGCATGTGTTCAATAGCCTGGAAGACTGGTACCATGAGGCCATCCCCATTTGTCATGGCAACCTCATCTTCTTGGTGTGCCACCTGCTTGCCATGGCCTCCACCTGTGTCAACCCTTTCATCTATGGCTTTCTCAATACCAACTTCAAGAAGGAGATCAAGGCCCTGGTGCTGACTTGCCAGCAGAGTGTCCCCGTGGAAGAGTCTGAGCATCTGCCTCTATCCACAGTGCACACGGAAGTCTCCAAAGGGTCTCTGAGGCTCAGTGGCAGGTCCAACCCAATCTAGCCAGGTCTAGGGCTTCTTCTTGCTATGTTCATTGTCAGGCTCTTTCACCTAGCTAAGTGGGCACATTGAAACCGGGGGGTGGCCTTCTGTCATTACTGGCTTTGTGGGGCCTAGATAGGGTAGCAAGGGCCTGTTTCTGTATCCAGTTGCCTTGTGAAGCCTGGCATTCAGTTGGTTCAGCTATTGTTCCTGGAAGAATTCTGAGTCTGTATTCTGCAGGTCATGTACAGTATGTCTTGCAGCCTAAGCAGATGCCAGAGCTGGAGATGGTCTGATTGTTGCAGGCAGAGTTCAGGCTGGTGACTCAGCAACGTGTGCCCAGCCCGGAAACCCAAGGGTTCTACCTCCACCAGTGAGACTGTGAAGACATGAGTGAAAAGCATGTGGAGTCAGAGTTCTGGACCTTGGTCAACTCCTAACATTTTTGGGAGACAATATTTGTGGATGGGCTTTGTACACAGTAAAGAGTTCTATGGTAGCAGACAGTGGGATTACTCTATATCATTAGCATGTCCAGCTGCAGAGAAGGGACCCTGGCAGCCTGCACACACTCCTTTGCAGTAGGCAGATTAGCTCTGAGCAGCAGGAATTCCGAGGTTCACGTCTTTCTCCATTGTTTTTCTCTTTCTTTGTATCTGCCACCTTGAATGAAAGCACTGAGTCCTAACAACTGGGCTGCCAGGGAAGGAGCATGTCTTTTTCTCTGTGTCCTGTAAGAACTCTGGAGAGGATTTGTTTCTTTGTTTTTAAGATTCTGCACTTCATTTTTTTTTTTTTTTAAGATTTGCACTGCATTGGCTATACCACATGTCATGTAGTTCTCTGATCAGGGATTGAAAGCAGGCCCACTGCACTGGAAGTGCAGAATCTTAACCACTGAGTCACCAGGGAAGTCCTCTGGGGAGGATTCTGATAGCTCAGTCCTTAACCAATGATTGTGACCAAGTAGCTGGAATACTTTCTGTACCCAGGCCTGTGTCCCTTGACCACTGCTAGATCAGAATGGTGGGGTCAACCCTACTAGAATCACATGGATATACAGGATTATCATATCAGGGGATAGAGGTAGTCCCCCAAAGCAGAAGTAGTCTTGAAGAGGAGAGAATGAATTGGAAAGATTTTTGGGTGTCAGATAAGATGACTTGGATGTGGAAGAGAGAAGGAAGATTCCCAGGTTCCAGACTTGGGAAAGTGGATATATATGTCTGGTCCGTTTAGTGTGATGGAGAGGGATTTTGATTTTTTTGGTTTATCTGTGTGCATTCTGTGTTTGAGGCCCTCTTGGGTGTGCAGATGGATAGTCAGATGCTTGCGTCTGGAGCCCTAGAGAGAGCTTTGGCCAAGGCCTGACCAAGTCATTCTGAGGGGTGGGGCTGAGATGTGACTAGATGGGATGTGGGCTGATCTGGAGCTGGATGTGGGCCAAAAGAATTCTAGGTTCCCAGAGCTGAATCTGGCGATGGGACAGCAAGGTCAGCAAACAAGGTGGGGTCCTGGGATACGGGGTGGGGTGGTGCTCAGCAGGAGTCTCTGATGGATAGGGTGAAGATGCTATTTTCCCAGAGATGATACCAGGTAAGTTGCCCTTCATCTCTTTTCTGTGCTCTTTCTTCTTTAGAGAATCAAGGACTGCTTCAAGGTCAAACTTCTTGACTAGAAGATGGGAGTTGTTGCTGTGACTAACTGCTTTGTAGGGATACAGTGATGCCTGAGAAAATCCTGAAAAGACCTGCAAGTTCTTCAAAGAAGAAATTTTTGCTTCCTACACCCTGTTGAGAGACGGTCTGGCAGTGGAGGAGTGAGCACAGCTGTCATTTCTGCCTTAAAGTGGGTCATGCTAACTTGGATAGACATTCTTCAGTGACAAGGTCCTTGGCCTGGCCTGCAAGGGTGATAAGACTTACCCAGAGTGTCTCTTTAAGGTTCTGATACACCTCACAATGGCTACAAATATGTGGACATAGATAAGACTGGGGCTTCTGGGTTCTGAGAATACACTGGGAAAGGATTTGCAGAGCATATTCAGAAGCCTCCTTTGCTGAGAACAGCCAGGAACTTCCTACTTCGGGCAGCTGAGAAGGCTTCTGCAGGGTGAACTTGCCAACAAACCCTCAAACAGGAGGGTGCTTATGAATGGGGCTGTGTAATCATGGCCCTTGAGGTTTCTAGTTGTTTGAATGTCACCCTTTATTTGAAACTGATTCTTGTCAGATTTTGAAAACAGTTTGTCGGTGCAATTGTGTACCAGTATGGAGCTCTCTTAAAGTACATTTCCTTTCATTCATGAAGCTATTAATGGGCTTTCAATTAGTCGCTCAATCAACTGCCAAGGAAACCACACTGAAAATAGGGCATGTATTCAGAACAAAGAACTTCAACTCACTGCGATAGTCATATCTCCTTTACAGGTAGCATGCTTTGTGATGGCCAGCAACCTGTTGCCACCTTGTAAATGTCATTTGCAGCCCCTGACTTTAAGGTGTGGGGGTGGATCTACAAAGGATTTCTTAAGGAGAGACCTCCTTTTCATACCTTTACTTTTAAAGGCCCACATGCCTGAAGCAAGTGGGAGACTTGTGCAGTATCTGGGCAGGTGTGAGCATCAACCTTTTTCCTGAGCCCCAGGGCACTGTCAGGGTGTGCTGCCAATTGGCAGTGAGGCCTCAGTCATATCGAGGTGGCAGGAATACTGAGGTTCTCATCAGAATATTTAACTATTCAGAGGAGATGGCAGGTGTCACCTTTCATCCAGTATGTAGATTTGAAACAGTTAAAGGTCACTTGATTTATATAAGATAGAGGGTGTTTCAGTATCTGTGAGATCTGGAATCTATGGCTATGGGCAGGGCAGAAGGGCCTGGAGCCTGAGTTCTGGGGTGTATGCAGCTGCTGACCTTTATCCTGATTCACTGACACCTTCTCTGCAGATGGCATGACTGAGCACCCTCCAGGTTGGGCAGGTATGAAAACACCTAATGGCGAAAGTAATCATAGAGTTCAGGAGGAGGAGCCAGATGTTCTCCATGAGGGCATTTGGGGTAATGTGTCTGCGAGTTTACAGGGCCAGCAGGATGGGAAAAGGCTCACGTCATTGGGAGCCATGGTGGGAAGTAGCAGATCCAGTGCATTTGGAGTTGGGGCGCTGAGGGTAAGCCTGGACAGAAAGGTGAGATCTGGTGTAGGAAGCCTCACATCTCAGGCTGAGCAGTTTGACTCTATCATGCTGGCGAGGGAAGATGCTAAGTGGCCTTGGCAGAGGGTGCTGTGGTTAAGTTTAAGATTAGAAAAGCTGCCTTTGACAGGTAAAAGGAACTGGGGAAGTGAGATCCAATGTAGTCAGCTGATTCTTAGTTTAACTATTCTCTGTAGGCTGGCTTCAGAGACGCTGGTCTCCTGCAGAGCTCCAAGGAAGCTGGCTCCATTTGAATGCCGAAGATGCTCAATCTTAGCAGATCACTGCCATGTCATAGGCTGGAACGCCAACCCTGGGCTGCTCCCCAACTCTGAATGCTAAGCTGGAAGAGTAGGGCAGATAACCAGAGTTCTACCAAGCCAGGAGAGGTGTTGGTGTTTCTCTAATCATAAAAGCCCAAGGCTGGGGTCCCTCTGCTGGAGTCCAACACCAGCCCAGCTAGATCCCCATGCTCAGCTCTGGAATAGGTCCACAGGCTGTTCTGGAGCTTATCTCTACGGCTTTACTTCACTGACCCCTGCTCCAGCAGGCAGTGTGTAGGCCACCAGGTACCTTTTCCTTGTTTGCTCAGGAGTTTGGGGCCCTAATGCTATGTCCACAGCCTTTTGATTCAGCTGGCTAAAGGGAGGCCCCTCTCACTCGCAAGCACAGAGTCCTGATGAATGAGGGGACTTGGAGGACGATGGGGATGTGCAGGACACCTTGATGATGGGCATTTACTGCTGTGCCCATCCACCTCCTCCTCAGCCTCCCTGCCACTGTCCAGGTCTCCTTCCCTGGACATTATGTGGGCCCACCCTCCAGCCCAGAAGTTAGGAGGGCTCTGTGTTCAGTTAAATCTGAGCCCACCAGGGTATGGTTTGTTGTCCAGAAGGGGTGACTGAATGTCATAGAAGCCTTGTCATGTCATGGTAGCCGTCTTTGCATTGTTCAATGGATTCTGTGTCACTCACTCATTGAGCAAGTTTTGGAAATTGTTAACTCTGAGTCTTATTTCCATATCAGTCAAATGGAGGTGGGAATTGGATTAGAATATGTTCAGGAGTCTGTGCTCTTTTAGGAGAGTCCATGATTTCTTTATCTTTGTAAGAAACAGAGTAATTTTATTTTATAACCCTCCCATCTTTTCATAGAATGAAGTAGAGGTATGGTCACCATGGAGAACAGTATTGGGCTCTTTAAAAAACTAAAACTAGAATGACCATATGATCTAGTAATCCCATTCCTGGGCATATATCTGGGAAAGATGAAAACTCTAATTAAAAAAGGTACATGTACCTCAATTCTCAAAGCAGCGCTATTTGTAACAGCCAAGACATGGAAGCAAACTAAGTATCGACTGACAGATGAATGGACAAAGAAGATGTAGCATACATATACAATGGAATACTACTCAGCCATAAAAAGAATGAAATAATGCCATTTGTAGTAACATGGATGGACCTAAGTGAAGTAAGCCAGACAAAGGCAAATATCATGATATAGATTATATGTGTAATCCAAAAAACAGTACAAATGAATTTATTTACAAAACAGAAATAGACTCACAGAAATAGAAAACAAATTTATGGTTACCAAAGGGGAAGGGGTGGAAGGGATAAATTATGAGTTGGGGATTAACAGATATACACTAATACATATATATAATAGATTAATATCAAGGACCTGCTGTATAGTACAGGGAACTATATTCACTATTTTGCAATAACCTTAATGGAAAAGAATCTGAAAAAGAATATATATAAATATACATACATTAATATAATAATTTAAAATTCACTCTCCAAAACTGCAATTAGGTTGCACCGACCTAATAATAATAATTTGGCTTCTCTGATAGCTCAGTTGGTAAAGAATCCGCCTGCAGTATAGGAGATCCTGGTTTGATTCCTGGGCAAGGAAGATCTGCTGGAGAAGGGATAGGCTACCCACTGCAGTTTTCTTGGGCTTCCCTGTGGCTCAGCTGGTAAAGAATCTGCCATCCATGCAGGAGACCTGGATTCCATCCCTGGGTTGGGAAGATCCCTTGGAGAAGGGAAAGGCTACCCACTCCAGTATTCTGGCCTGGAGAATCACAAAGAGTCAGATACGACTGAGTGACTTTCACTTCACTTCAACCTAATAATATATATCAATATTACATATTGATACAATATATATATACATATATATATATAAATCTTACTTTGCTGTTTACTTAAAACTAACACAACATTGTAAATCAACTATACTTCAATTAAAAGAAGGAGAAAGGAGCAGAGGCCCTTTCTGGCAGAGCCAGTTATCAGAACCAGTGTTCCCAGTACATGGTGGGAGTCGCTTGACTCTTGTTAAATTCACAGTCTCGTTTTCATGATTTTTCTGGCCTGGCATACTCAGGCCAGAGCTTGATTCTGTGGCTGGGTTAGTTAATTTAGTTATTTAGTTAACCCTAGCCATGTCAGAGCAGTGCAATTGGCTATTTAAAGACAGCCAATAGCCTCATCAGTCCGAATTATAACTGTGCACCAACAGGACACGTAGTGCGAGATTGCGCACCATAAATGTCCAAAATGTTGAGAAAAAATGTGAGATGAGCGGGGTCAGAGGCCCACAGCACAGAGTTGCCAGCTTGCCATGCAGCTTCAGAACTCGGGCCTGTGTCCAGCACTGCATTCCCGACACTGCTTGACTCAAGATGTCAGTGTTTGAGCCTCAACAGGCAGCTTCTCCATGGGGCCCGGAGCCTCTCCCTCCTTTGGCCTTGCCTACACTAGCCTGCAGCTCAGAACTGGGGAATGTCAAAGTATCTGAGCCTGTGCTTTGTCGCTCAGTCATGTCCGACTCTTTGCGACCCCATGGACTGTAACCCGCCAGGCTTCTCTGTCCATGGGATTTCCCAGGCAAGAGTACTGGAGTGGGTTGCCATTTCCTACTCAAGGGTATTTTCCTGACCCAGGGATCCAAACCCCTTGTCTTGCCTCTTCTGCATTGGCAGGCGGATTCTTTACCACCACTGCCGCTTTAGGAAGCCTGTCTGAGCCTGTGGAAGGTGACTCCTTTCGGGAATGTTCATACCATGATCAACGACACCACAATTCTCTAGTCTGCCAGTTTGCCATTGTCAAAGTCACTTTATGACAAACTCATAACTCTACCTCTACAGGCTCTGGCATCACAACCTACAAACTTAGTGAAACTCCACCTTGGAAAAACGCATCCCATGACTTTGCCAGTCCCTCTTTTGAGCCTTCTCTTTCAAAAATCCACCACTTTTTCTCTTTGCTTCCCAGTTGAGGGTGTTTTGATATCCCACACTGCTGAAGTTGCTGTCTATAAAGTCACAGATGGCATGCTCATTGCCACGAGGTTTGAGTCTGCACCTTACCTGATCTTTGCATAATTTCATTTTGACATTCTTGTCCCTAAATTCCCCTCTTTTGTTGGCTTCCATGACATGACTCCAGTTTGGATCTTTTAATACTGGCCGCTCCTTCCCAGCTCCTCTGTCCCTCACAAGCCAGGCTTTTCCGCTTTGATGTTTGTGTCCCACCCACCACACTTCCCATGAGCAATTTTACTCTGTTCCTGTGGCTTCAGCTGTCACTTAAAAGTTGATAGTTCCCACATGGACGCCACCTCTGAGTTTATCTACTTGCTGCTGGACATTGCCACACGAGTATCCCACACACACCTGAAGTGCAAGTCCAAAGCAAAATAGGAGCCCTTCTCTTGGATTCTCACTGGATTTTTCGCCATAGTTACTCCTATCAGTAACCACCTGATTGCCCAGTTCACAGCATCTGATTCATCCCTGTCCCTTTGGACTGTTGCAAGAATATCCTCATTCTTATTTCTGCTTCCAGTCTTGCTGTCCTGTGATTCCTTTTCTGCTCCAGTCATAGCTTTGACCTGGAGCCTCCCATTTGGCTGTTCCTACCTCTACAAGGGGCTTCCCTGATAGATCAAATGGTAAAGAGTCCGCCTGCAGGAGACCCGAGTTCGATCCCTGGGTTGGCAAGATCCCCTGGAGAAGGGAATGGCTGCCCACTCCAGTATGCTTGCCTGGAGAATTCCATGGACAGAGGAACCTGGTGGGTTGCAGACCATGAAGTCCCAAAGGGTCGGACATGACTGAATGACTAACACACACACACACACACACCATCTACATGATGCAGTGCTGGTGCTTTTACATGACTTTCAGGCCATTTGAGTCCACCTGTAGCTGGCCCTCCCATCGTCTATTCTGCATCCCCCATCCTGCTCCAGTCACCAGACTCATTTTCTGTTCCTCAAACAAACCATATTTTGCCCAGATTGATATCTATTGAATTCCTGTGCACTTTCTAGGTTTACCTTCTCTGAAATCTTTCCCTGGCTCCCGTGTCTCTTTATCTGCATGTCCAGAGCACTTTGCAATGTCCCAGTTGGGCACTTAGGGTGTCTTAGAACGGGAAAAAAAGGAAGGGTGTCTCTCTCTTTCCTCGTGTCTGTAGCTCTTCAAGGGAAAGTATTGAGCCTTTACCTCCTGAGCTGCCAGCACAACACCTGGCCTCAGTAAGTGCCCCATGAAAGGACTGTATGCTGGTGGCCACCGAGAAGAACAGAAAAATGAATTTGGAAGCTTAGAGGTGAGCTGGGCTTCAGCAAGGAGACCAGGAAGAGTTGAGTCAGCAACCTCTTCCTACAGTGCAGCTAACTGAAGCTTTAGCATCTCCAGCGATAGCATACACAGAGCAACTCTCCCTGTGGAGGGAGCCTTTAAACTCTGGGGCTTAAGGGAATGTAGCCTATTATTATTATTATTATTATTATTATTATTTTTGTATTTAAGAAAGCAGGGCAATATAATATAGATTAAGAGAGACTGAGGGAGAGAAACCAAGGCAGGGTACAGTCCTTTGTCAGTTCCATGGCCCGATGGAGACAAGCTCTCTATTTTGGCCTCGGTACTTCATTACCTAATCATACTTCCTCCACTTTTCCCCAGGCAGGACTATTGACTCAGGAAACTATATTTGTATATATCAACGCAGAAACCATGAACAAACGATGTGTTCCTGTGCAAATATGCAAACTTTCTTATGCAGACCGGGTTTGGCAGATATTTGGCTCAGAAATATTCAACGTATGGAGGTCCAGACAAGGAGCTGGCTGCTGCACTCTCCTCCAGGCAGCCCAGGCCTGGACCCGCCTGTTTTCATCTGTCTCCCTGCTGTGCTCTGAGCATTTCTCTGGTCACTGTCCTTAGCTTCCTGGAAGTTAACATGCTCTTTAGCAAGTGTGTGTCAGATCCAGGCACTCTCCCACTTAACAATGTGAAGGGGTAGATTATACGTGAGTCATCAATGAATGAGGGTAATTCAGTCAACATCATCAGATGCCTAGGCTCGTGCCAGGCTCTGAAACACAGAAGGCAGGACGCCAAGTGTGCATGAGGCAGCCTGGAGCAGCTCAGTGATTATAAGTGAGACCTGTATTTGATGGTAAGATCTAAGTACAAATAGGCCTTTCTCTGTGTTGTATTTATATAGTGAAATACAGGGAACAAGCAAATGTCATATAATCAGAGAAAGCTAAATAACATAGTATGACAGACTGTGTATGTGTGTGTGTGTGCACGCACGTGCATGGGTACTCAGTCATATCTGATTCTTTGCGACCCCATGGACTGTGTGTAGCCCGCCAGGCGCCTAAGTCCATCGGATTTTCCGGGCAAGTACACTGGAGTGGATTGCTATTTCTTCCTTCAGGGGATCTTCTGGACCCAGGGATCGAACCCTGGTTTCTTGCATTTCTTGCATTCGTAGGTGGATTCTTTATCATTGTACCACCTTGGAAGCCCATATGACAGGCTACGGGGCTGCTATTTTAATAGTATTGAGATTGCTTGTGATCTGCTAAATATTTTAAAATCAAGATGTTAAACCGTAGAGTATATGCTCCACCATTTGTAAGTATACTTATACAAACAGAAAAACAATAAGCCAATACCCCTGGAAAAAAATACACGAGTGATTGTGGGATTGTAGTGATATTTATTTGTTTGTTCTCTTTATTTTTTCACATTTCCCAAGTTTTCTACCATTAGCAGACATTGCACTTATAATCAGAAAAAAGCTATTAAAAAAAAAACCTCTTCATGCCTAGGTGGAAAAGAGCGTTCATGGAGGTCTTTAGGGTCCCCTGGGTTCTGCTGTGCTGTCAGAGAAATCTGGCTCTAAGAATTCCTATAGGAGAGCTACCTAAAAGCAAAATTAAAGGGAAACAGGATGCTCACGTTTCTACGCTTCTGATACATCTTGCAAAACCACTTTGAGCCGGGTTGTGCTGATTGACCTCCACCTCCAACATCCCATGTGAGAGGAGCAGACACCTGAATCCTGAGGGGACAGGCCTTCTGACTGGTGACCTTTAGTGGCAGAGCCACTTTCCTCCCACAGAACACTTGCTGATCTAGTCACCAAAGCTCCTGCTTATATCCCACCTTATCTCCAAACATCCAGGCCTGGTTAAGAGTTCAGAAATACATGATTTTGACAGATGACCTCCAAGTACTATCTCCCAGGCAAATGAGTACTGCTGCTGTTATGGACCTTTCTCTGTCTTGGTCCGGAGCGTTGGAGTCTGTCTGAATGACCTGTTATCTCCAAAGCACTGACATGACGTTTGCTGGAGGCTGGCTCTGTCAAACTTAGTGTTACCAAAAGAGAAAGCAGAAGGCGGTGGGGGAGGAGGTAACAAATTGAGAATTTGGGATTAACAGGTACACACTAGTATATATAAAATAAATAAACAACAAGGACCTATTGTATAGCATAGGAAACTATATTCAGTATCTTATAATAACCTATAAAGGAAAAGAATCTGAAAAAGGATATGTATAACATATATACATATAATATATATAAGGCTTAATCACTCTGCTATATACCTGAAATAATTGTAAATCAACTATATTTCAATAAAAAAACAAAACAAAGACACTTTTTCCAAATAAGGTCACATTCGCAGGTTAGGATGTGAGCACATCTTTTGGGGGGGGGCAGGGCATAATTCAACCCACTACAGAATTTTATGAATAATTATACCAGGACAAAAGATGTAATACTGGAACTGTCCCCAGCAAAGTAGGGCATATGGTCACCTAGACTGAAGACCCTGGATTTAACCTTATATAAAGAGACTACTCTTTTCTTCTGTAACATGGGGCAGAAGCACCTTCCTTCTACCATGCTTCCCTGTACTAGGCCAGAATCTGGTACACCTGGCTTTCCATTCCTGAGGATTCCTCTTATAGATGTAGTACCTCAGTCATTGTGTCTGCATACTACTGAGAGGCAAAGTGAAAGTGAAAGTGAAGTTGCTCAGTCATGTGCAACTCTTTGGGACCCCATGGACTGCAGCCCACCAGGTCCCTCCATCCATGGAATTTTCCAGGCAAGAATACTGGAGTGGGTTGCCATTTCCTTCTCCAGGAGATCTTCCCAACCCGGGGACTGAACCTGGGTCTCCCGCGTTGTAGGCAGACGCTTTACCGCCTGAGCCAGCAGGGAAGTCTGAGAGGCAAGGAGGGGAAGAATTGTGAGCCCCTTTGTGCCTCCCACCAAAAGCCTCCCATGCTCCTCTGACAAGCCCGCCATGGGTTTCAGGAATCCGTGTGGTTGCTGACCTGTGCCAGGTGTGTTCCCTTGATTTTCCATAGAAGTTGTGGATGGATCCAGTCCTCCTGAGGCTCACTTCTTTTCTCAGAACTCAAGGGAGGGGTAGGAGTCGGGGCGGGCTGGGAGATAAGCCCATTTGAAGATAGAACAGGGTGTACAGATTTCAGAGGGAAAACAGAGAGAGGTTCTAAGGTTTTTTTTAAAAATTAATTTATTTTTTAATTGAAGGATAATTGCTTTATGGAATTTTGTTGTTTTCTGCCAAGCCTCAACAGGAATCAATCATAGGAATACATACATCCCCTCCCTTTTGAACCTCCCTCCCATCTCCCTCCTCACCCCACCCCTCTAGGTTGACACAGAGCCCCTGTTTGAGTTTCCTGAGCCACACAGCAAATTCCCATTGGCTATCTATTTTATATTATGAGATAAAGGTTCTAGGTTTGGTCTTCTGCAGGAGACAAGGGAGGCCTGGGTGGGCAGCTGGCCTAGAAGACCTGGGAGGAGGGGCAGAGGGCAGAGGGCTGGAGTGAAATCTGGGCATCTGGGGGTAGGGGCTGCAAAAGGGGACCTAGTAAATTCCAGAGGCACATTTCTCTTTGTCACCTAGATCCTGGTTATATGGCCCCTTACATGGCATTGCAGGGACTTCTGGTACAGTTTTACCTCTATGGTATTCGGCTTTAAGAAAGACTCCTTCTTACAATGTTCTATGATTCTGTGAGGGTGATAACAGAGGGATTCCTCTTCTCAACCATAGGGAGGGTCAGATGACATATGCTGGGCAATTAGAGCATCTCATAGCATTAGCCATGCTTATTAGCTCAGGGTCTGGCTTGTGACACAGCAGGGCCAACCAGAGCCCACTTTTTCAGGAACTGAGGATGGATGCTGATGGAAGAGTACTTTCTCCATCTATGTGTACTGTGAGGGTTGGGTGGGAGATGTCTTCTGCACAGCCTCCTGCTGTATCATGGACAGAATGTGTCTGAAGCCAAAGCCAAGTGGAGGCCTGTAGCGTATAGAGGTGACCGTGTAAAGTCAAGGACCTTATTTGAACTCCTGGGCCCCGGTGCACAAAGTCCTGGTTGTGGCCTTTCCAGGGAGGCAAGCCCCTAAGTTTGCTCTGAGTAGTGTGTGTTTTTAGAAGAATAGGATCACCACAAAATCTTTGACAGAGCTCCCCTGGAGAGGTAGGGACTCCAGGTTGTTGGCTAACCCAGAGGCCTGTGGGTAAGAAGTGGGCGCCACGGAGCACCACCGCTGGGGCTGTGTGTTGTGGTGAGGACAGAGAGCAGAGATGGACTCTGAGGAACTGGAGGAGGAGATGCTTGTTTCATATGATTGCATTTCATACTCACTCATCCTTAGAGGTGGGCCCTACTCCTATTGCAACAGAATACCAAAGCTGCAGAAAGTGAAGGTCAAGGCTAGCCTGTAAGCAAGCAGCAGATTTGGGGCCCACACTCACCCCTCCCCGAGTCCATTTTCCTGATAAGGAGGGAGTGATTATTGAGCTCTCACTGTCTCCCCCACTCCAAGTGCCTTCTGAATTATCCTGCTGCGCTTACCTCATCACCGCCAGAGCAGGGCTCCGGCCTCACTGCCCACCTCAGCTGCTAACGAGCACCCTAATTTGATTGGCTCCAAATGAATGTGACACAAAATTAAAAGATGCCATAAGACACTGCCGTGAATCGAATGAGTTGGCTTCAATTTATTATGTTTTGAATTCAATTAGATTTTCCTTCCAATCCTCTCTGAATATTCATCCAGCTGATGGCTATAGAGTAATACCTGGAAGGGGCTATTATCATTGGATTCCAGCCTCAGCCATTCAGCTTGGGTTCAGGTGACAGGGCTGGACAGAAGACCTCAGCTTGAGCATGGGAAGGACAAGAAAGTTTAAGACCAGCTTCCAAGGCTCCTGCCAGGGAGCCTGCATATTTCCTGCTGGGGAAGGAATTTAAAGCAATGTACCCGATTAAAATGGCTTTAAATTATTTTTAGTGCATAAACACTTCAAGAGGCTACATAGCAGGCAGTGTTGGAGTCATGGACTTTGTCGTGTGGCAGACAGCAAGGGATGTGGTGACCTGAGGTCTGGGCTCAGCCTGGCCACAAACTCCCAATGGGACCAAGGTAAATCTCCAACCTCTCCTAGCCTTGATTTCCCCATTTTCAAACTGTGAGAGTTGGATTCCAAAGAAAATTTAGACAGCCCTAGATTCTGTGCTGCCCACTTGCCCATGCATCCCCCTTGTCTCTCTTCTGCTGTGATTCTCTGGCCAATTTGCCCTGGGAACCTGACCTCTTCAGGCTGCCTCTCCAGGGTTTTCCTGATGCCATTGATTGGATTCAGCCAATTGGAGGCTCTGACTGGAGGGTCAAATGTTAAGAAGGGAGGGGTCAGGGTACCCTCTCTATACTCACAGACAACTTCATCCTTTCAAGATTCCACTCCTGTTGTTAGCCCCTTCTTGATGTCTCCAGCTTTTTCTACTGGTGACACCATTTCTTCTTGGCCTCTTTAGCCCTGTGGATGCTAACAGCATCTGAGAGTTACTGTCTTCCTTCTCCTCAACATCCCTTGTTTGTTCTCTGCACCCTGCTCACACTTCTGAGTGGAATATTGTCATTAAAGTCTCATTAATTGAGCCATCTGGGATGAATTCCATTTCCTGCCATGACTCTAAATAATGCAGATGCTAAATCTGCTTCTTGATTGAAGCTCCCTATGGAGGGTCCCCCCAGAAAAGGGACTGCAGCTGGGACAAAGAAAAGTGGCTGCTGGGTTTGGAGACTGGCAGGAAGCCAGGGAGGTCTGGGAGCTTCCAAGCAGAGCAGGAGAGAGGGTGTCCCCAGAGGCACCGTGGATCCTTAGGCGGAGAACGCCGAGTGGAATGGGAAGCAGAGAATGCAGAGGGCTTAGAGGTGGGAGCTGAGGAGTGGCTCTTTAGGTCCTTGGAGAGCAGATGATGCCACAGAAGGGCAAGGAAAGAGAAAAGGCCTTGCCACCCCTGATTCATCCTATACCCAGTTGGGTGTGGAGAATGAGAAGGCTCTGACTGAAGGCAAAGGGCGTGTGTCCTCAGAGAGCCTTGAGAGGGAGGGAGCGCTGCATGGAGGGTTTGTTTGCTTTGGAATAGGGCTCCCAAGAGTATAGTAAAAGGACTTGGAGTGAGCCATGGAGGAAGAGCCAGAAGGAGACGAGTTCCAGAGAAGGATAGGGGGAGAGAGAGGGAGGTGGTGGGTAGGGATAGTGACTGGAGATTACGGAAGTGGGGTCAACTAGGGTTACTATGACTCCTAATTTATATCTCCCAGCCTTGGTGTGAGTAGATGACCTGGACCCTGGAGGAGAGTGGGGAATTCCTCTCTGAATGCCTGGTCTGTGACCCTATGTAGGTGAGCTGGGACTTGGAGCAGAGCTGGAGGTCAGCGTCAGACCTGGGTCACAATGTGTCAGCATCCTTAGGGCAATGGCCCGGCCACTTCAGGGTCAGCTAGCAGTGCAGGATGAGTTCCGCCACACTGACTCCCACATCTCGGTCCTAGTGCTGCCACTTGGCTCATGGGGCTGGTCATTGACTACTGACTTAGCTGGAGAAGGAGCAGCTACTAGGGAGGAATGGGGTCCCTGTCAGTTTAGGTGATTCAGATGGCCTGGCAAGTCTGGGACTGATAAAAAAAAAGGAATGCTGATGACCTCAGGGATCTTCTCAAACTTGGACTCCTGGGGGCTTTAATCTCTAAGTCAATAGAAAATTCAGGTGTGAATAAGCCAGGCCTGGATTCTGGGAAGCTGGCGATGGCTATCTATGCCAAGAGTCTGAGAATCACATCAGGCCCTGAGAAAGCAAAGGTGAGTGGGATGCTGGCTAGCTGCTCTCAGCAGCTTCCATTCATCCATCAGGGCCAGAGTTGGCAAGAGCAGAGGGATGAGCATGTTGTGGTCAGTGTTCTGGACAGACCATCAGAGACAGATGAGCCATATTTCTATGAAACAGATAAAGGGCGGAGGGGCAGGTCTTCTTGTGAAAACTAAGGCATCTCCTATAGAAAGAGGGCTGACAAGAGGTCCATCCATTCATCCCTTCATCTATTTGTAATTGCTTTTTCTGTTGTTCAAGCTGATGAGTTTATTTGTTTTTTAAACCCTGGGACATCTATCTTTTATTGAAACTTAGTGAAACTTAGTAGGTCAAACTCTTAGAGGTTCAGCCTAGCAGATAAAAAAAACCAAGTAGTTTACTTCTTAAAAAGTGTAACTTAAATGCTAATAAAGATGATTTTAAACCATCTTCTTCATCTCTTTTGAGCCTAAAGTTTCATCTCAAATGGAGTCACAATGCTAGATATTGCTCATCACTCCTTTTCAAAGCTGAGGGCATTCATACAAATATTTAAAGATTTTTCATGATCACCATATATTTTGTTATCAAGGTAATGCATACAAATAGGAACAAGTCAAATAGGACAGAAGAGTTTATGATGAAAGAAAACAGTTGCCAGCCTCACTGCTTCCCAGCCCTGGTCTCACTGTCTAGAAGCAAACTTCTTTTAAACATTTCCATTTTTACTCCTTCTGGTAGATACCACCATAACTCTAAATAGCATGCATATGTACTCTTATTCCTTAATCCATTATCTGTAGAAAATTTATTGACCCACTACAATGGAGAAAAAAGAAATTGCTTCACGAATATGCCTCTCCGTCCTCCCTTAATTTTCCCAAGTTTTATGGTTTCCTCCTAGTGATTTTTAGTTCTTCCGTTATTTAACTGTACTGTGTAATTATACCTTGAACCTGCATTTCATCAGCTTTAGTCAGGATAATGGACTGTGGCAGCCAGTTTTGGTCTCTTCCCGTACTTCCCACCCCTCTTTCTTTTGGGAAGGAATCTTTCTTTCTCTCCTGGGGCTGTCCTGGAAAGTTCTTCTGGCTGGCCAATCAATGCACTTCATCTCCTTAGCCATGGCAGTGGCCTCAACACTGGGCATGTTCCCCAATCCAGGCCATTAAAGCATTCTCCCCAGGCCTTTTACTACTAGGGCTTCTCTCTTTTTCTCTGGGATTTCCTCTAGCAGGGAAATGGAACATTTCCTCTTGTAGTGTCCTTCTAGGCCACCATGTGGAGAGATCTTGCTTGAGAAAAACAACCCAGAGGCTGACATTGGTGAGGGGGGAACTAATGAGAGAGAGACTGAGTTCTGATGATGGGAGAAATGGCTGGATCTAGCTCATCTGCAGCATAGTTTAACTCTTGACCCTGCTACAAAAGCCCAAACATTTCATCATTAGTCTCAACCCACTGTGTTAGCAAATTCTGATTCCGTTCAGTTCAGTTCAGTTCAGTTCAGTCACTCAGTCGTGTCTGACTCTTTGCAACCCCATGGACTGCAGCATGCCAGGCTTCCCTGTCCATCACCAACTCCTGTAGCTTACTCAAACTCATGTCCATCCAGTCGGTGATGCCATCCAACCATCTCAACCTCTGCCATCCCCTTCTCCTCCAACCTTCTATCTTTCCCAGTGTCAGGGTCTTTTCCAATGAGTCAGTTCTTTGCATCAGGTGGCCAAAGTATTGGAGTTTCAGTTTCAGCATCAGTCCTTCCAATGAATATTCAGGACTGATTTCCTTTAGAATGGACTGGTTGAATCTCCTTGCTGTCTGAGGGACTCTTAAGAGTCTTCTCCAACTCCACAGTTCAAAAGCATCAATTTTTCGGTGCTCAGCGTTCTTTATAGTCCAACTCTCACATCCATACATGACTACTGGAAAAACCATAGCTTTGACTAGGTGGACCTGTGTTGGCAAAGTAGTGTCTCTGCTTTTGAATATGTTGTCTAGGTTGGTCATAACTTTTCTTCCAAGGAGCAAGCATCTTTTAATTTCATGGCTGCAGTCACCATCTGCAGTGATTTTGGAGCCCCCAAATAAACAGTCTGTCACTGTTTCCACCATTTCCCCATCTATTTGCCATGAAGTGATGGGACCAGATGCCATGATCTTAGTTTTCTGAATGTTGAGTTTTAAGCCAACTTTTTCACTCTCCTATTTTACTTTCATCAAGAGGCTCTTTAGTTATTCTTTGCTTTCTGCCATAAGGGTGGTGTCATCTGCATATCTGAGGCTATTGATATTTTTCCCAGCAATCTTGATTCCAGCTTGTGCTTTATCCAGCCCAGCATTTCACATGATGTACTCTGCATAGAAGTTAAAAGGGCAGGGTGACAATATGCAGCCTTGATATACTCCTTTCCCAGTTTGGAATCAGTCTGCTGTTCCATGTCCAGTTCTCACTGTTGCTTCTTGACCTGCATACAGATTTCTGAGGAGGCAGGTCAGGTGTCTGGTATTCCCATCTCTTGAAGAATTTTCCACAGCTTATTGTGATCCACACTGTTAAAGGCTTTGGCATAGCTAATAAAGCAGAAGTAGATGTTTTTCTGGAACGCTCTTGCTTTTTCAATGATGCAACAGATGTTGGCAATTTGATCTCTGGTTCCTCTGCCTTTTCTAAATCCAGCTTGAACGTCTGAAAGTTCATGGTTCATGTACTGTTGAAGCCTGGCTTGGAGAATTTTGAGCATTACTTTGCTAGCATGTGACATGAATGCAATTGTGTGGTAGTTTGATTATTCTTTGGCATTGCCTCTCTTTGGGATTGGAATGAAAATTGATCTTTTCCAGTCCTGTAGCCACTACTGAGTTTCTCAAATTTGCTGGCGTATTGAATGCAGCACTTTCACAGCATCATCTTTTAAGATTTGAAATAGTTCAACTGGAATTCCATCACCTCCACTAGTTTTGTTTGTAGTGATGCCTCCTAAGGCCCACTTGACTTTGTGTTCCAGGATGTCTGGTTCTAGGTGAGTTATCACACCATTATAGTTATCTGGGTCATGAACATCTTTTTGTATGGTTCTGTGTATTCTTGCCACATCTTCTTAATATCTTCTGCTTCTGTTAGGTGCATATCATTTCTGTCCTTTATTGTGCCCATCTTTGCATTTCATGCAAAGATTTCATGTTCCCTTGGTATCTCTAATTTTCTTGAAGAGATCTCTACTCTTTCCCATTTTATTGTTTTCCTCTATTTCTTTGCATTAATCTCTGAGGAAGGCTTTCTTATCTCTTCTTGCTATTCTTTGGAATTCTGCATTCAGATGGATATATCTTTCCTTTTCTCCTTTGCTTCTCTTCTTTTCTCAGCTATTTATAAAGCCTCCTGAGACAACCATTTTGCCTTTTTGTATTTCTTTTTCTTGGGGATGGTCTTGATCACTGCCTCCTGTACAATGTCACGAACCTCTGTCCATAGTTCTTCAGGTACTCTGTCTATCAGATCTAATCCCTTGAACCATGAGCCTTGCTGTGTAGGGCCACCCAAGATAGATGGGTCATGGTAGAGAATTCTGACAAAACATGGTCCACTGGAGAAGGGAGTGGCAAAGCATTTCAGTATTCTTGCCTTGAGAACTCCATGAACTTATGAAAAGGCAAAAAGATAGGACACGGAAAGATGAACTCCCCAGGTTGGTAGGTGCCCACTATACTACTGGAGATCAGTGGAAAAATAACTCCAGAAAGAATGAAGAGATGGAATCTAAGCAGAAACAACACCTAGTTGTGGATGTGACCGGTGATGGAAGTAAAGTTAAATGCTGTAAAGAGCAGTATTGCATAGGCACCTGGTATGTTAGGTCCATGAATCAAGGTAAATTGGAAGTGGTCAAACAGGAGATGGCAAGAGTGAACATCAACATTTTAGGGATCAGTGAACTAAAATGGAGTAGATTGGCTGAATTTAACTCAGATGACCATTATATCTACTACTGTGGGCAAGAATCCCTTAGAAGAAATGAAGTAGCCATCACAGTCAACAAAACACTCTGAAATGCAGTACTTGGATGCAATCTCAAAAACAACAGAATGATTGCTGTTCGTTTCCGAGGCAGACCATTCAATATCACAGTAATCCAAGTCTATGCCCCTACCAGTAATGCTGAAGAAGCTGAAGTTGAATGGTTCTATGAAGACCTAGAAGACCTTCTAGACCTAACAGCCAAAAATGATCCCTTTTCATCATAGGGGAATGGAATGCAAAAGTATGAAGTCAAGACATACCTGGAGTAACAGGCAAATTTGGCCTTGGAGTGCAGAACGAAGCAGGGCAAAAGCTAATAGAGTTTTGCCAAGAGAATGCACTGGTCATAGCAAACCCCTTCTTCTAACAACACAAGAGAAGACTCTACACATGGACATCACCAGATGGTCAATACTGAAATCAGATTGATTATATTCTTTGTAGCCACAGATTCAGAAGCTCTATGCAGTCAGCAAAAACAAGACCGGGAGCTGACTGAGGCTCAGATCATGAACTCCTTATTGCCAAATTCAGACTTAAATTGAAGAAAATAGAATTTCTGATTAATACAGAGCTAATCATGGCATAGGGCTCCCTTGGTGGCTCAATGGTAAAGAATCGGCCTGCAATGTAGGAGGTGTGGGTTCAATCCACAGGTTGGGAAGATCTCCTGGAAAAGGAAATGGCAACCTACTCCAGTATTCTTGCCTGGGAAATCCCATAGACAAAGGAGCTTGGCAGGCTACAGTCCATGGGGTCACAAGAGTCAGACACGACAGCAGCTAAACCACCACCAGCAATCATGGCATATTGAACACCCCATGGCATATAAGATGAGAATTAGCAACTATGCTTTCTGTATTATTTTTCTACCACTGCTATAGCAAATTATCACAAATTTAGTGGCTTAAAACATTACACATTTTATAGTTCTGAGGACAGATGTCTGAAATGGGTCTCACTGGTCTAAAGTGCCTTCAAGTCTATATCCTTTCTGGAGGCTCTACTGGGAAACTGTTTTTTTTTTTTTTTTTGCCAATTCCAACTTCTAGACACTGTCTCGGAGAAGGCAATGGCACCCCACTCCAGTACTCTTGCCTGGAAAATCCCAAGGACGGAGGAGCCTGGTAGGCTGCAGTCCATGGGGTCGCGAAGGAGTCGGACATGACTGAGCGACTTCACTTTCACTTTTTACTTTTATGCATTGGAGAAGGAAATGGCAACCCACTCCAGTGTTCTTGCCTGGCGAATCCCAGGGATGGGGTCGCACAGAGTCGGACACGACTGAAGTGACTTAGCGGCAGCAGCAGAGACTGACTGCCTTCTTTGACTTTGTACCTCTCCTCCATCTCCATCACTAGAAAGAGTGGGATGAGTCCTTCTCACATGACAGCACTGACTTCCTCTGCTGCCTCCATCTTCCCCATTTAAGGACTGTTGGGATTACACTGGATAATCCAGTATGCTCTTTTTCTACCTGAGTTCCCTTTGCCACTGTGATCTTTCTGACACTGTTTCTGACATTGAGTATGTGTGGTATTTCTTCCAGCACTAATCAATTCTCCAGTCTCCAAGGACAACACCAAGTCTCTGATTCTCTGACACATCCCAAAGTCCTACGATTAACTTCAGTTCTAACTCTAACTACCCAAAGTTAGCATAGATCCCAGTTTTAAGGGTTCAGCCCCTCAGACTGACCTCATTTCAGATGCCAATCACAAGTACTGTGTCTCCAGATGACCCACACTTCTGTCCAACTGCTACAAATTTGGAGGTGTTTGAAGTTCCCAACTATAATTTTGGATTTGTGTGCTTCTCCTTCAGCCACATCAGTTTTTGCTTCGTGTATTTTGAGGCTCTGTTGTTTGATGTGTACACATTTAGGACTGTTATGTCTTCCTCCTGAACTGATCTTTTTATTATTTTGTAGCATCCCTTTTTGTTTCTAGAAATTCTCTTATTCTGAAGTTCCCTTTGTCAGATGTTAATATACAGCCACACCTAGTTTTAAAATTCATTTTTGCATTGTTTTTTCCCCATCACTTTGTTTAATGTACCTCTGTCATTGAATTTAAAGTGAGATTTTTTTTTAATTAAAAGAAATATTTACAATGTTGTGCTTGTTTCTGCCATACAACAATGCAAATCAGCCATAATTATGCATCCATCCCCTCTCTCTGTAGCCCCCCTTCCCTCTCCCCATCCATCCCGCCAGAGCACCAGACTGGGCTTTCTGTGCACACCAGCTTCTGAAGTGAGAATTTTATTGAATAGTATATTGTTGGATTGTTATTTTTCATTTTAAAACCATTTTTCTTATTTCTGTCATCTTGGTGCATTTAGATCATATACTTTAAGCCGATTATCAAGATGTTTGAGATTAATCTGCCATTTTATTATTTGTTTTATGTTTGTTTTCTGTGGTTCTTGTTACTCTTGTTTTCCCTTCTTATGGGTTACTTGAACACTTTTTAGGATTCCATATTGGTTTATTTATTAGGTTTAAGAATATAATCTTTGTATAGTTATTGCTCTGGGCATTACAACACACATGTAAGTTTTATCGAAGTCTATAGTATCAGCATTTTACCATTTTGAATGAAATGTTGAAACAGTTCCTGTTTGCAGCCTGTCATGCCTGTTAAGTGTGTGAAGAGAAACTCTCTCACCTCTCCTGGAATCCTCAAATACTCTTGACCCTGCAGAGACCCCTACTCTATTCCTTCTCTCCACACTTCTATGGACCTCTGCCTTCCAGAAATGTACTGGACTCCTGCATTCATTACTGGCTCTCCCTTCTTTTTGCTTCTGTCTTATGGACTTTATTCATTTTAAATTTACAAGATTAAATTTCAGGCTGTCTTCAGAAGAACAGGAGATGAAGGAATAAAGGAACAGAAAACTCAAAGGCCTTTTAAGAGGCATGCAGAGGTTGGATCCTGGCAGATCTATGCCTTGAGAGTTGGCGTTACTCACTTTCCCACCATGTGGCCTGAGTGAGTGTTTGATCACATCAAGCCACAGTGTCCTCTCAGCAGCTCACAGCATTGCTGTGATGCCACTTGTGAAGGCTCTGGTTCCATGCCTAGCCCAGAGAGGTGCCCTATTCGTGGCTCTTGTCATTTTTAAATCTGCAGCATGGTCAAAAGCTGAGTGCTGGGAGGAGGCAGCACGTCCCTGCGGGGTGACCACAAGCCTCTTTCGCTGACTCCTGAAGGAGTCTGACTGAACCACCATTGGTGCCAAAGAATGTCCCAGGAAAGCAGGTGTGACCCCCTTGGAGGGAACCACTTCCTGATGGCTAAGCCATGTAAAGGAGGGGGTTGGGGCCCTTTTAAGAAAGTCTCTGCCCAATATACTCCATCTCTTGGGGACTCCACCTACTCCATGTCAAACAATAAAACTACCACATCCCCCATCATTAAATGCAGTTTATATATAACCACATGAGTTATATATAACTACTATAAAATGACAAGTTCATAGTTGACATGATGTTACATATTGTAGGCATTTAACTATTTGTAGACATGTGATTAAAATGCTTACATATTTCATAAAAAATGTTTTTTCATAACTTTTGAGAATTTTGGAGCTCCCATTGGTTTCTATGTCTCAAACATTTTTACAGGCTCTGAAAAAACTCAAAGGACCTGCATCCTTGGCTCGGAATAAATGAAACAGCTGTGGGCAGCATTCTCAGGAGGGTGGTGGGGACCAGGCTCGCGGAGGGAGGGTCAGCCGGGTACCCCCTACACCAGTGGCAGGGGAGCGTGCCACAGTGATGAGTTTGCTCAGCGCACCACCGCCAGGACTGATCCCACAGAACCCACAGTGAGGAGGTTACAGCAGGCTGCAGCCTCTGGGGTATCAGTGGGGTGAAATCCTGGCTTTGTTGCCTTCTGGCTGGGTGACTCTAAGTTACTTGCCCACTCTGATCTCAAAGGCCCTAAACTTTTACCCTTTTGAACCTTTAGAACCATCATGGCTTTGAGGCTCTGGTTTGTTGGTTGCTGCCCCTTATTTAACTCCTCAAATATGGGCAATTAATTTGGCTTAAATTAGGGCATTTCTGGGCACTCTCCTCACTCTGACTTGGAGGCTGTTAGGAAAATAACTGCAGAAAGAATGGGGCGGGGGGAACTTGTGACTGGAGCTGTCTTTGTCTTATTGGCAAAGGGGAGGGGAGATCAAGCGCTTGAGTTACAGAGAAGAGGATCACACATATTTCCTTAGATTGAAGACTTTCCTGAGCTTCTGTCTGCCCTGTTGCAACTCCTATGGAATTGTGAAAGCCTTATACCTCCAGGTTGGCCTGACATGTCATCTCCACGCTGATGGGGGTGAGTGAGCCTGAGCTATTCCTCGAGTAAATGGAAAAGTGAGGCCACCTGAGACCCCCCCAGCATCTCACTGTGGGAACTGACAAGATTGGACCCTGTCAGTGAGTGCTTCCTGAGCCCCAGCAGGGCAGCAGGGGAAGTATGGGAGCTTCTGCCTGCTTGGTTCTGGACTGGCCCAGTCTGGGCTTGGAAGGGCCATGCCCAGGAGGGCTGCACCCTGGCTGGGATCATGCCCAGTCTGCCAGCACTCGACCTAGGGGAGAGGCCAGGCTGGCACAGGAGAGCAAGGTCACAGGGTGCCCATGGTCTGGGTGCCCTAGAATGTGAGTCCAAGCCAGGGGTTATTTCTCTTCTGAAAGTAAGGTCCAGATATGGGAGTACTATTGTTATTGCTGTTTTATTGTTGCTAATATTGGAAATACACACTGGGCAATGTTGTAGACATCAGAGATTAAACATGGATGAGGTAAATTCCTCTCTTATGAGGCTCATATTCCAGGGGAGGAGACAGATACCCTTCCCACTAATTAGCAGAAAATGGTACAAGATGTAGTAACTTCCCTGAAGAGGAAGGGATAGAAAGTGATGGTGTTGGGGTGGGTTAGACTTTAGGAAGGGAAATAAGCAATGGTTTCTGTGAAGCAGTGAAGGGGAGAAAGTTACCCCAAGGTCACCCCTGGGAATGGCAGAGTTAGCAGCCTGTCGCTTTCCACTTTGTCCTGTTCGTTATGCCAACATATTGGGACCAGGTTCTGAGCTGGAGCAGAAACTATGGCACTTTAGGTGTGTGGCCCCAGGAGACAAGGTTAAGGGGCCCCATGCAGGCCAGGACCTGACCCTTCTGTGTTCAGCCTTCAAAAGAATAACTCAGAGCCTTGCATCCTGTCCTGTTTCAACTCTGCCAGCTTTTCCTGGCTCTGCCCTGGTGGGCTCAGGAGTTAAGACCTGCTCTTTGCAAAATAATGACTGAGAAGTCAGATTTTAAAGGAGAACTTGGAGAGTACCACCCCTTGTTTTATGAAGGAAAAATGTGTCTAGAGTGCAGAGTTATTTGTCTGAAATCACACAGTTGACCTGGAGTTGTCTCCCAAGGGATACCTCTGTGTTCTTTCCACTGATGTGGTTATATTCCCTTCTGGGCAACTTGCATGGACCCCAAAGAATGCATCACTAATGATGTAATTCCATGGAAGGTGGGAATGAGGGATATATGTGTGAGGAGTGGACATAGCCTAGTTATGTTGGCTACATCATGCTAATGGCATGATGTAAAGTTAGCACACACTTGGCACATGGTAAGCCTTCAATGGAAGATTGTTCCCCTCCTCTTCCATCACTTGATTGGGGACATGAGGTCTGACTTTTGGGCCTTGCATATTGTTGGTACTCTACCAAAGTGTGCTAATTAACTATGTGAATGCTGAGTGTGGGGACGTGTCTCTTCTACTTTCTCATTCTCAAATAGCACTCCTTATACACTCAGGGTGGGGGAGGTCTAGAGGAAGTCAGCTCTCACCTATTCATGCTAATTATATGATCCATGTGTGTACACACACACACACCCATACACCTACCCACCCCTCACTTCTCAAGCTTTTTGAGCCAGCAAGAAATGTAGCCAGGCCTAAGACAATATTTGCTGACCTTTTTTTTCCTGTGTTTTAACAGAAAAAGGCAATCCTCCAAGTTCACATCTGCAGAGATCTCTCTGGGGCAGTGCTCAGTCTTTAATCACGTTCTGGAGGACAGGATGATCCGTGACTCAGGAATCTGCTTGGTTGATAACTCAATTCTGCCGCTGGGCTGCATTTGTGAGCAATGATAGCACACCCCACGGAAATCTAGAATCCAATTAGAGCTAAGGGTTGCATCATTTCTCATCCCTTACTCTGCCTTCCACAGCCCTGGACCATCCGTCTTGCTTGGTTGAGGGCTCCCTGAGGTCTGCAGAACAAACTTATGACCTTCCCACCGGGAGCTGGGCTGCGCTCCTGATGCTCATAGCAGCCACAGGTATTGGAGTCAAAGCGTGAGGGGACAGGCTTTCCTTGGTCCCTGGGACTAGGGCACACAGGACAATTCTGGGGAAATTGTTAGAAAATCAGACATTAGGATTTTAATAATATAGAAAGCAGATGCCAAAGAGGTGTAATCCGGTTTATTCACACAAAGATGCAAATGTGCCATTAGATAAGGGCTCCATGGCTTTACATCAGGCCATAAGATCAAAATTTTCTGAATTTTTCTGATATTCATATTCACTTCCCAATTTCTAGGACTATTCAGGTTTGTGCCCCCTGGAAATATCTGATGGATTACATTTGTCCCAAGGGCTCAGCCTTGTCATTTTATGAACTATTAATATTCAGATTAGGAACAGCAAATGTCTTTCAACTTGCCTTTCAGGTCCAATAGGTTGGTGGTGACTGCTCTAAAAATTGGGTCTAGAAGGATTCTGAGTCCTAATTGGGTACAAACGGGGAAGAATGCCATGTTCAATTAGCAAAATATTTCCTGCCTGCTGGAGTGTGAGAGGTGGCACATAGTCACATGATTTGCTATGTTCCCACTGAACCGTTCTAAAGTCTGAAGGGGTTTTAAAATAAGGTAAATAGATCCAGCTCTCAAGCTGTTCTCAGGCTAACAGGGCTGATAAGTGGCAAGTGTTCCCAGTCAACGCACAATGCCCTAGTTGGGGCAGATGCAAGCATCAGTGTGCCGTACTAGCCAAGCACATGGACTTTGGACAAAGTCTGCTTCTGATGCCTAACTGCTGGGTGGCAGTGGGCTAGTCAGCTCTATGCTCTGAGCCACAGAATCTTCATCTGTAAAAAGAAGAAAATACCTATCTCACAGGGTAGTTGAGGTCACTAAATTACATCAGATTTTGAAGCATTAGATGCTTACCTTATAATTATCATTTTTGTATAAACACAGATGGGCCTCTACACTTTGCCTTGGGTACAGAGAAGGTTCCACAAAAGAGGCCCTGTTTTGAATTGCAAGTGGGACACAGGCAGCCTTCAGTAAAAGAAGACAGACACCATTCAACACAGAGGAGGACATTCTGTCCCCCTTGGTTAGGGAAATCTGAACTAGGTATCAGAAAATATTAGGATCGACATTCAAAGCAACTTTCCTGAAATAAAGGAAGACTTGAATGTACTGACTGAAAGGAAAATTAATACAGAGTGGTCAACACTGAGATGGATCCTAATTAATGAATGTTTAAATAAAAAAAATTCTAAGGGTGTCTAGTGAAAAACTATCACTTTAAAAGCTGAGTTTAAAAAATCCCCAAAACAAACAAATGAAAAATCCCATAAAAATTCAAATTGAGGGAAGCACTTCCAGAATAGCCAAATAAGACCTCTGAAAATATGCTCCTCCATTAAAGCGATGAAGATGCTGGCAAAAATTGTTGAAATCAACTTGTTCAGAACTCTGGAAATAACCAAAAGTTTTCAACAATTTGAGTATCATTTATTGAAGATAAATGGCTAAGTCATGATAAGAATAGCAAGTTTTATGGTGTTTTCACTTGCCTTATTTTCATACTTTTCTCAAGCTCCAAGATAGATTTGAAAACCAAAGCCCTCACAAGCCTGGTGTCTTTAAAAACCAGCAGCCTGGCCAACACTGAAGAGGACATAGTGGTTTTAAGCCTTCCGAAAAACCCCATCCCCAAAGAATTGTCATTCTTTAATCTGACAACTCCCTGGAAAATCTCTCTTCTTAGTGATTACTTTTATTTGACATGGTTCAGGGGTCACTCTGTGCAAATAGCCCTAATCTGAGAACATTTGTCAAAAATAATTAGCAGCCTGGGGTGGCAATACCAGTTGGGGCTAACAAGAAATGATCAAAATATTTAAAAGGAAAACTGAGGAATGAAGTAGTCATAGGGCTTCGGAAAAGCCCTGGCATATACACAGAATTCCTGAAAAGTGAAAGTGGCTCAGTCATGTCCGACTCTTTGCAACTCCATGGACTTGTGGAATTCTCCAGGCCAGAATACTGGAGTGGATAGCTTTTCCCTTCTCCAGGGGATCTTCCCAACCCAGAGATCAAACCCAGGTCTATTGCATTGCAGCTGAATTTTGTACCAGCTGAGCCACAAGGGAAACCCAAGAATACTGGAGTGGATAGCCTATCCCTCCTCCAGGATAGGCTGGAAGATCCTGTCCCTCCTCCAGCAGATGTTCCCAACCCAGGAATCAAACCAGGGTCTTCTGCATTGCAGGCAGATTCTTTACTAACTGAGCTATCCGGGAAGCCCAAGTATTCCTGAAAGCCTTATGTAAGTACTGAGTTGTATGCACGCCCAAGACCTGCATAGCGCTTAACCTCCAATTGATCTTGAGGTGCTGAGAAAGCAGGAAGTAAAGACTAAGGCAGAGCTGTTAAGTGCAAGACTTGTATACTGAAAACCATAAAACATCATTAAAAGAAATTATATAAGACCTAAATAAATAGAAAGACAACCTATGTTCATGGATTTGAATGGTTAAGATGGCAATATTGTTAAGATGGTAATACTTCCCAGTTGGTCTACAGATTCAGTGTAATCTCAGTAAAAATCTCACCTGCCTTTTTCTCATAAATTTGCAAGCTAATGCTAAAATTCATATGGAAATGCAAGTGACCCAGAATAGTTGATATAGTCTTGAAAGTGAAAAATAAGGTTGCAAACTTGTTTTTGCTGATTTCAAAACTTATCACAAAGCTATAATAATAAAGACAGTATGGTACTGGAAGTGGAATAGAACTGAGAATCCAGAAACAAACCCCTCACGTTTACTGTTAATTGATTTTTAACAAGGATGTCAAGATAATTCAATGAGGAAAAGAAGTTCAATAAATCATACTGGGACAACTGGATATCCACTTGCAAAAGAGTGAAGTTGAACCATTACTTTACACTAAATACAAAAATTAGCTCAAAGTGGATCAATCTAAATGTAAGAACTAAAACTGTAAAGCTATTAGAAGAAATTATAGGGGTAAATTTTCATGACCTTGAACTTGGCAAAGGGTTCTTACATATGACACCTAATGCAAGAGCCAAAAAGAAAAGCTAAGTAGACTGGATATCATCAAAATTAAAACTTTTGCTATTCAAAGGATATTATCAAGAAAGTCAAAAGATAATTCACAGAATTGGAAACAATATTTGCAAATCATAAATCTAAGGGACTTGTTTATGGAATATATAAGCAACTTTACAACTCACCAACAAACGGCAAATAACCTAATGACAACATGTGCAGAAGATCTGAATAAACATTTGTCCAAAGAAGATATGCACATGGCCAAAAACACATGCAAAAATATTCAACATAATTAGTCAGTAGTTAAATGCAAATCAAAACCACAATAAGATACCACTAACACACTCACTAGGATGGTTATAATAAAAAAGACAGATAATACTAAATGTTTGGGATGATATGGAGAAACTGGAAACCTTATATATTTCTGTTGGAGTATAGAATAGTTCAATCACTTTGGAAAACAGTTTATCAATTCCTCAAAAAGTGGAAGGAAGAATAATGTGTGTGTGTGTGTGTGTGTGTGTGTGTGTGTGCGCGCTCAGTCGCTTAAGTGGTGTCTGACTCTTTGCGACCCTGTGGACTGTAGTCCACCAGGCTTTTTTGTCCATGGGATTCTCCAGGCAATACTACCGGAGTGGGTTGCCCTGCCTCTCTCCCGGGGATCTTCCTGACCCAGGAATCAAACTTGCAACTCCTGCATTGCAGGTGAGTTATTTACCATTGAGCCACCAGGGAAGCCTGAAGAATTACCGTATGACCATGTAATTCCATTCCTAATTTCATACCCAAGAATTTGAAAATATCTTGTGTGTGAAAATACCACACAAAAATCTTTTATTGGTATATTCATAGCAGTGTTATTCATAATAGCCAGAAAGTAGAAACAACATTTGTTCATCAACTGATGAATGGATAAATAAATGTGGCATTACATTCTGGTAATGGGAGACAGAATTAATTAGGGAAGCATGGCTGATTCACTAAATTCACTAAAAGGAAGAAAAGACGTGAGCTGAAAATTCATAGGAAAACAAGTACAAAAAGCTCTTTATATACAAAAAGCATCACAAAAACCACTTGTAGAAAGACAAATTAAAATGTTGATTTGTTACTTTAGGCAACAGATTAGCAACGATCAGATTTTTAAAATTAACTGTGTTAGTGAGAGGGTTAGGAAACTGGTACTTTGCTTCTTTATTGATAAGAATGTCAGTTTGGGAGCAATTTGGCAAAATTTATCTCAGATACAATTTTACATGCCCTTTGGTCCTTGCAGTATATTTTAGGAGTGTGTCCTGTACTGTACGAAGTTGTACAAGGATGTTAATTGCAGCATATTTTCAACAACAACCCCAAACATCTTAAATGTCCTTTCACTTGCATTTATCACATTACCCATCAATTGCATTCCTGGAAATTTATTAGAGAAAATTTAGGTCAACACAAAAACTTCATTCAAATGTTCATAACAGCGTTATTTATAATATAATATTTCTACTGATGAATAATTCATATACAATGAAATGCATTGATCTTAAATTTTGCAAAGATTCATTACATTTGGGTTAATGCATGCACTCTTGTGACCCACTCTTTATAAGATTTAAAATGTTTGTAATGTCTCAGAAAGTTCCTTTGTTTTTCTTCTAGTTAATCTCTGCTACATCACTCCATCCCCAACTCCAGGGTATTTAGTAGTCTGATTTCTTTCACTGTAGATAAGTTTTGTATAAATGGAATCACGCATTGTATGTTCTTTTATGTCTGGCTTCTTTTGGTCCATAATATGTTTCTGAGATCCTTTTGTGTTGTAATGTGCATCAGTAGTTCATTTCTTTTTTATGGCCTGTTAGTGTTCCATAGGATGGGTACACTGCAATTTGTTTATTTATTCCCCAGTGGGTAGATGTTTGAATTGTTTCTTGTTTTTATCTTTTATGAATAAGGCTTCTATAAACATTGTCTGTAAGTCTATTTATTGAAGCTGAGTTTTCATTTCTTTTGGATAAAAACCTAAAAATGGAATTGCTGGATGATATAATAGGGTATATATTTAAATTTATAAGAAATGGCCAGCTATTTTCAGAAGTCTTTGTATCATTTACTTTCTCACTAGCAAAACAGATGGGCCTATTTGAAATTTTTAACAGTCATGCAATTTTTATGTTCATATTGGCTACTTGTACATATTCCTTTGTGTTTTCTCAAGACTTTGCATGTTTCTAAATTTGGCTTTTTACTATTGAGTTGTAGAAATTCTTTTTTTTCTTTCAACTTTATGGGTATAATTGACATGTAACATTGTGTAGGCTGAAAGTATACAATGTGTTGATTTGCTGCAGTTATGTGTTGTAAAATGGTTACCACCACAGTGTTAGCTAACACCTGTATCATATCTCATAATTACTATTTGTTTTATTTTGGGAACACTTAAGATCTCTTATCACCTTTCAAGTATATTGTTCAGTCGCTCAGTGGTGTCTGACTCTTTGTGGCCCCATGGACCACAACACGCCAAGACTCCCTGTCCTTCACCATCTCCCAGAGCTTGCTCAAACTCATGTCCTTGAGTCAGTGATGCCATCCAAACATCTTGTCCTCTGTCTTCCCCTTCTCCTCCTGCCTTCGATCTTTCCCAGCATCAGGGTCTTTTCTAATGAGTCGGCTCTTGGCATCAGGTGACCAAAGTATTGGAGCTTCAGCATCAGTCCTTCTAATGAATATTCAGGATTGGTTTCTTTTAGGATTGACTGGTTTGAGCTCCTTGCTGTCCAAGGAACTCTCAAGGATCTTCTCTAACACCATAGTTCAAAAGCATCAGTTCTTCACCATTCAGCCTTCTTTATGGTCCAACTCTCACATCTATACATGACTACTGGAAAGACCATAGCTTTGACTACTGACCTTTGTTGGCAAAGTGATGTCTCTGTGTTTTAATACACTGCTCTAAAAGAGCAAGTGTCTTTTAATTTCTTGGCTGCAGTCACCATCTGCAGTGATTTTGGAGCCCAAGAAAATGAAGTATATAGTATAGCATTAAAACTGTGATCACTATGCTGTATATCAGGTCTCCAGAGTTTATTCATATTATAACTTGAAGTTTATACATTTTGATTAAGAGTTTTAGTAATTCTTAGATATTATGGGATCAACTTCCTTGTTTGGTATGTTTTACAAATATTTTCTCCCAGTTTAACTTGTCTTTTAATTTCCTTACTGACAAAGCTTAAAATTTTGATTAGGTCCAATTTATCAGTGTTTTCCACTGTAGTTACTCAATTGTGTGTCTTGTCTAAGAAATATTTTCTTATCGTAAGGTAAGGAGATATTCTGCCTATTCTAGAAGATTTTAAGTCTATGTCTATGATTTAACTCTATTTTTAACCAGTGCACATTACATTTAATATTTAACAAGTAGTTAATTAAAACTAATAAGACTTTCTATATAGCATAGGGAATTCTACTCAGTACTCTTTATAGGAGAAAAGAAAATTAAAAAAATAAACAGTGGATATATATATACATATATATATATATATATATGTATATATATATATATATATATATAATTCACTTTGCTGTATGCCTGAAACTAACACAATTGTAAATCAGGTATACTCTAATAAAAATTTTTTAAAAATCCAATGAAAGAAAAACAAGGAAGGAAGGAGGCTTAAGAAGGGGATATATATATATTTATATATAAAATTATGACTGATTCACCTTGTTGAACAGCAGAAACCAACAACATTGTAAAGCAATTATCCTCTAATTTAAAAATTAAAAAAGAAAAGAAAAGAAAAACATATAGGAGTCAGTAAGAACATCAGCGGCCTTGAAGCTCACCGTGTATCCTGACTGTGTCCAGCTAAGTAGCCTTGGGCATTTCCCTCCCCAGGGAACCAAGTGGGGCAAGGCGGTAACCGCAGCAGCGACTGAGGGTCAGTACAGGTAAGTGTTTTAGAAATCTAATTGGAGAAGCTTGCTTAGCAGTGAGGAGACTCCAGAAAGCTGATATCCAAGAAAATTTGAAACTTCCGGTACCCAGTGCTGATGAAGGCCAGGGATCCTCCTCCACAGCCCCTCATCCCTCCTGCCTGGGCACCTCAGAGTAGCGTGTCCACTCCTACTGACGTTTAGACTTTCTGCTAATCCGAGTAAGCCACAAGAGGGCACTGTGAGAATGGGTTTCTAAGCCTGCTTGGAGCTCCCTGCTGGATCCACGCATGAAGTGCTGGGCCCTGCCTGCTTGTGTGAAGGTGGTTTTGGCTCTTGAGGGCCAGAGGAGGCCTTACAAGTCACATGCGGTCACATGGGGGGGCAGGGAAGAGGATGCAGCAGTGACTTTACCTGAGGTGTGAAAGGGTCTGCCCCTCAGAACACAGACCTGGAAATGGGCCCATCAGGGGAACCAGGAGTGGGAGAAGGGGCTGGAACCAGGAGTGGGAGAAGGGGCTGAAACCAAGGGCAACAGGGAGCAACAGGTCCCAGTCAGTCTGCTCCAGGGAGACCCAGGGAATATGGCAGTCTGGTGTCTGTGGTGGGTCAGTTCATCTTAGGTTAGGGGACGATGGCCCATGTCCCACCAGACCAGGGGCAGAGCTGAGATGAATGACTTCTGTTCTAATTAGGATCAATTTATGGCAGAGTGGGATGGAGGTGAGGGAGACGGAATTTATCTGTGAGGAGCTATAGATGGCAGACACAGGGGTAGGGCTGCCATGGTTCACGCATGGCTACACTGGTCACTCTGGCAGCAAGGCATTCCAGGATTAGGAGAGTTATGGAGAGAAAGGCTTGGCTACGAAGCAGGGCTCTTGGTCAGAGCTGACTGGCCCAGACAGAGCGAGGTGAGCATGTCCAGTTAAGCTGAGTGTCAGGCACCTCTGGAGTTCAGGTCAGAGAGATGCTGATGGGAGTCCAGCTCTAGGACACATCACAGAGATGGTACAAGCCCTAATCCCCAAGCTGGTAGCCCCAGAATTCCATCAGAGCTCAGCCTCAGGGCCAGGCCCAGAGCCAAGAATAGACTGGCAGGGGAACAAAGGTAGACAGAGGACACAAGGACATCAGACAGGCCCACTTTGGCCCAATCCTACATGGGAGCTTGGATAACTACTTGGGATCATGGAAGTCCCCAGAATCTCATACTCAGGCTCAGAGCTCACACAGTTATTTCAGAATTTATAGGCTGATGATGAGAGCTGTGAAATCAGCATCTGCTCCTCACTATGGAGACAGAGATACAGTGGCCTGGGACGCCACCACAACTGCATAGAAAGATTTCACTTCCCAGGATCAGGACAGAGAGTATCCAAACTCAGCTTCTTTCTCGACAATTATCTCCAGGACCACAAAGCGCTAGACTAGAAAGGTGGAGGGCATCACTGTCAGTAGTTGCGAAAGATTCACTCTTGGCTCTGAGACTCCAGAATCATGCAGGCATGCTCATCTTCCATACTACTGATGGAAATCTTACTAAGATTCATCCCTGATACCCCTTTCCTGACGCTGAAAGGCTCCCATTTCCCTGGAAATAGTTTGAATCTCTCAGCCTGATAGCTCAAGCCTTCCCTGACTTGACCCTTGGCATTTTTATCTTTGGACTTTCCCAGCTCCACTGGCATGAACATATCATCCCTGTTGTCTGATAGAGACCAGACTTCTTGGATGTTTGCATTCCTCCCTATGCCTGGAATGTTCTTCCTGTCCTGTCTAACTGATAAGCAGTGAGTCATCCTTTGAGACCCTGCTCAAGCATCTCCTTCTTTATGAAGGCTTACCTGGCCAGCTCCAAACTGGTTACAGGTTGACTGCTTGGTAATGGACAATGTAGGATGTTGCCTCCAAATCTATTCTTCCTTTTGTGTCTTACCAAGAAATCCTGATTTTGTCCAAGTATTCAACTTCAGCCGAGTGACCCGGTGCTTAAGGAGAAACATGAAAGAGGCCAGGCCAAGCATACTGGCCCTGTTCCTTTGACAGTAAGAAGTCAGTTCTGGTGGACATGTGTGGGCATGTGCCTGGTTCTGGCCATTGCCTGCATTTCCACAGGATAGTGGTTGGAGGTGGTGAGCTCTTATAAAGGGGCTCAATCAAGGACTGATTCTGCTGGGCTTGTTTGTCACTGCAGTGTCAGAATCTGAAACAGGGCCTGGTACCAAGTAGGTGCCAAGAGAGTTGTGAGAAGTTCCTTCTACAATAAATCCTTTTCAGGACTGTTTTCACTGGGTGGGCTGAGTCCCTCCTCGGGGAAATCCAAAGGGTCCAGAGAATCTTCTCAGGATCAGAGATGATGAAGGACTAGCTCAGGCTTGATGGCCATTGGGTCTTCTCTCCCCTCAAAATCCATACTCTTGCTTGTTGTTATTTGTTCAAAAATATTCACAGAATGTCCGCTATGTGCCAATCACTGCATGTTCACAAATGAACAAAACCAAGTTTCTGCCCTAAAGGAGCTCACCGCATTTTGGAAGGAGACACAAAATCAGATAATTATCCTCTGATGCTATAAGGGCAGTGAATCTATGTAATAGAGAGATTTCATAGTTGCTAACAAGATCATCCTCTCTGGATAGTATAAGCGAAAGAAGAATTTATGAAAGTTCATTTGATATCTCACAGAATCTTGTGCCCAGTGAAAATGATGTCTCAAATCATGTGTAGAACAAACTGAACTCAGCTGACTAGATTTCTGCTCTTCCCCACCATTGCAGTGGAAGAAAATGAATGCAGCTTCAGAGACTGAGAAACTCTGGATCTGTGGATAATGAGAAAGTTCATGTGTATACAAAGTATTGTGCTGTGCTGCTCAATCTCTAAGTCATGTCTGGCTCTTTGTGACCCGCCAGGCTCCCCTCTCCATGCGATTTTCCAGGCAAGAGTACTGGAGGGGGTTGCCATGCCCTCCTCCAGGGAATCTTCCTGACCCAGGGATCGAACTTGTGTCTCCTGCACCTGCTGCATTGGCAGGTGGATTCTTTATCATTGAGCCACCTAGGAAGCCCCTCATAAGAGAGTTAGAAAACAAAACAACACTTTTCATTACAGAGCCTTGAGCAGGGTACACATACCCTGTCATTTCCTTCATTACTGAAATCAAACTGATCAGACTCTCAATTGTCTTGAAGAACATAGATGCATTAAAACAAACAAAACAAAATAAAACTATACAGAAGAGCAATTGCAAAAGTACCTTAGGAATGTGTCTGATTTATCAGAAGTATTCAAAAAGAAGTATTTTAGTATTCAGTAGTATTTTATCAGAAGTATTTGCTGTTGTCCAGCAAAAATGATTTGGAGATATAGAGGAAACGACCAGTGTCCTGGCCACGTCCCTTTGCCAGCCGTTGCCCTTTGTCCCAGGAGCCATGAGAGTCAGCTGGTCCCTTCTCCGGAGAATGCCCTCAGCTACATAGGAGCCACATCACAGGGAGGCCACATGACCCCTGGCTGCTCTAACTGTGACCCCAGGAAGAGAGAGCATACCTCTAATCTGAAGAGACCTCCTGTTTCCTCCCTGTGAGGACTAGGAGTCCTCCATTCTGCTCCATCGGGAGTGATGGGTGAACTGCATGGTTCTGCTAAACACACTGCCTTGCTGGGCACAGAGTTGGACACCACCGTGTTTCCTAGGCTGTCTTCTTGACTGCAGACTTTCTTGAAGCTTCTGTTTGGACATGTCAGGCTGGTTTTGGGGTGGGCCCCAAGGGACTCCTCTACCCAGAGAACTAGCATTCCAATGGATTGCAGGGTGGAGGGATCCTGCGTCCTTTCTAAAGGGCTTTGGCCGAAAGTGACTCAGTGACTCAGCACTGGAAGAAAGTTCAGGGGAGGGCCTGAGCCAAAAATAGAAGAAAAGAATCATCACCACCCGAGGGCCTTGCCTGGGACTTGACAGATAGCCCCGAAACCCAGCAGTAGGGATTGAGACCTGACCCTTCAGGGGCCCCCTGGACCCCGATCCAGCCCTGTAGACAGCAGCCATGCACAAAGGACTGCATGAGTTGTTCAGTATTTAAGCCGCTTGTTCAGGGTTTAAGAAATTGGCCACCAAATTCTTTGATATTCGCCCATTGATGGATGGGGACTGTGTTTCCTTACTTTGAAGATGGTCTGGCTCATGGTGATTTTGACCAACAGGACACCATGGAAGTGATCTCTGTGAGGTTCTGTCACAGAAGGTAAAACAGCCCTGAGCCACCATGGAAGTGATCCCACTACCCTGGAGCCCCATCCTGGTGAAGCTGCATGTAGGAGCCCAGACTTTCAGCCATCTCATCAGCACCCAACTTGTGAGTAAAGAAGTCTCCAGATGATTCTGGTACCTGCCCTAGTGTTCTCCTGACTTTGGGGTCTTCCCAACACTGTCCTCAGTCTTGCTGAAGCAGAGACAAGTTACCTGTATTGTGCTCCAGTTGAATTCCTGGCCTACAGAACCCAGGAGCATCATAAAATGATGGTTTTTCTATCACTCACTTTGGGGTAACTTGAAAGCAGTGATTACAACTGAGTCTCCACCCATGCAGGAAAAGTTAAGGAATATAAGGCTTTCTCTCTCTCACACCCACTTGCATGTGTGAAGTGATGGTCAGAGTCACAGAACCAGTGCAACGCACAGCCAGAATCTACCTCTCCTCTATGTGAACTTAAAACCCCACTGATTTGCCTCACTATTCACTCCCAGGTATTTCCTTCCCAAAGCTGCATATTGATCTGCACTTTAACAAAGCATTATTGTGATGTGATGACCCGCACAAGGAAAGCCTGGTCCTGGCCTATGGATCCCTGACAGGCATTCTGACAAGATGCTTGTAAGTGGATTGAAACCCCACCAGGGTGGCATGAACCTGGACCTGACATGGACACATAATCTTATTGTCTAACCCTGAAAAAAAAAAAAACCCAACCAACCAACCACCAAACAAACCCAGTTCTTGGGATTGTACTCTAGAATGGAGTTTGCAAGCTAGAGCATGTTCAGAGGACTTGGCTGCAAACTGGGCCTTAGGAGGGAAAGTTGAAGGGATCAGGGACATTTGGTTTTGACAGAAGAAGTCTTGGCAGAATATGTGGGCTGTATTTAGAGATTAGAAATGTTGTTAATGGAAAAAGATAAGCTTTGTGGCCCTAAATGGCATAATCAGGACAGTAGGCTCTATGGGGTTCAATTTGGCTAATTCAAGTGGTCCTACTTTGGTCACTGCTAAAAATCCAAAGACACTTATATTCCAATGTAAAAAATCTTTATTATTCTGAAAAGCACAACACAGGCATCTCAGTTTCTCCTGTAATCAGTTGCCATTGACACTGGTTAGCATTAGAGATTCTCCATGCTCTGTCATGGAAGGAAGGAGGACCTAATTTTGTCAAGAGTTAGAGAAGCCCAAGCCTCTTAAAACAGTGTCTTTGTGTAAGGACATTTATTTTCAGCTTTCTCTGTTGGTAGGATGATGAGAGAATTTCTCTTCTACCTATAGCTTAGTATTTTTAGATGAAGCTGGTGAATGAATGTTAGACAGCCCAGCTGGCCTGGATATATGTGTTCCTTTCTCAGCTGCCCATGAGTACGTGCTCTGAAACAAATAGGTTCTTACAGCCTTCTCTGGTTGTCTGAAAGAGAGGCATACCAGCTGAGACACTTATTAAAATTCCCTATTCTCTGGTCCTTTCTCTGCAGATCTAGATTAGTAGATGGGGGTGGGGCTGAGTCTTTATGTAACTTGTGCCTAGGGGGCTCTGACCAGGCAGGCTTGGGAAGCGCTTGTGTAGGGAGAAAGAAACGATTACAAGCTCTTGCAGACTCCTTCACATCAAGGTATTTGTTAGAACAGGCACAGTATATCCTGAGGTTGGCAATGTGCTCACACCTTCAATTGACTTGGAAGGACAGTAGAGGTAAGAGTCCCAGGCTGATCCTTCCTTCTGGGTCAGAGAAACTGGGTGGAAAGTGCTAGAAGCCGGGAGATAGAAGACTGAAAGCTGTGCTGTGGCTTCCCCCACCCCCACCCCCATCCATGGCCAAGGTTGAGTAAGCAGGACCCAGTGACTCCGCCTTCTTGGCCTTTGCTCTTGTCCTTCTGAGGCTTCAGAGGTCGGTGCCTACCAGGTTCAGCAGGGCATTCTTGTAGTCACCGCTTGTGTCTTCCTGAGGACAGGAAGGACATGAGATTTAGAAGGGAGTTTGGTTAGAAGGACATTGACCTGGCTTGGAGTCACCACCATCAGGAGCTCTTATTATTAGGAGTTGTGTTTCTTGGGGGGAGTCCTGGAACATACTTGTACTGGTTCCTATGCTACCGCCCCTCACACTGTCACCCTATTTTTCCTTGTTTTCCATTTCAGGCTATTCCTACTGCCACCACACACCCCCCACCCCTCACCCTGACCACCTATTGCTGCATTCTGAAACTTCTGAAAGGCAAAATGTCTTTTAAACATCTCATAAGCTATGTGTTTCTTGAAAAGTATAGCGAACAATAGGCATTTGTAGAATAACTAGACACTTGACTTAGTAGCCAGTGAAGACTTAGGAATATATTTCTCATGACTTGACTTTCATTAATAAAATTGTCAAGGTCTCAACTGACATTAGCAGCTAGAAGAGCTATTTCTCTTGAAGTTACAGCAGTGTGATAATTGCTCTGCATTTTCTCAACTCTAGAACGTTCACTAATGGGAATCATGTTAGGCAACCCACTGAAGCTCATATGATTTATCTCCTTTAAATACTGCTGCCAGGACTACTTAAATCTGTATTTGAATGCTACTCCTCAATTCCTCCTAAACTATTTACTCTCATTGACTGTTCAGATATGGTTCATTCTGCAAGGATTTGGTGTGTCATTTTCAAAGGGGTAACCATAAGGCAAAGGCAAAGCTAACTTTCTGGGTGAACAGGGACCTCCACTAGTCACACCGACCTCCTTGCTGATCCCTGTATGTACCACACAGCAATGAATGCAAGGGTGTGATACTCCCTGGGAAGGGATGGACACATGTGACTGATGGCATTGGTCTCAGCAGTCAGGTTTCTCAGAAGGTCTCTGTTTCAAACTGGTGTTAGAATTGGGAGCTCATGACTCACCATGATCATGCTGCTGAGGGTCTTGCCGTACATCTTCTTGAACTGATTCTTGATAAGATTTAAGTCAATCTCACTCCTGGAAACGATGTTTCTTATCAGGGTCCCGTCGAGAGTCCCTGCTCCCTGGATAAAACATAGCAATCAGCCGTCACTTCCTGCCTTCCTGGTCCATCTTAGTGATAATGACAAATCTATGTTGGGTCCAGGGGGCTTTTGTAGGGGATGGGGAAACAGGAACGACAGTGAAGCACTAGAGGGATGCACTGAGGGATCCTTTGATCTCTCCTTGCTCACTGCTCATATTGTTTCCTATTAGTAGCCAAATGCTCCAGGCTGCAGTGTGTGTTTGATTTGATTCTGGACACAAAATTCTCTTTGCTCCAGGAATAAGACCTCTTCCTAGGGCAGTAACATCATGAACTCTGCTTAACTGGACAATTCACAAACAGGACCCTCCCTCTCACTTTCATCCTTGAATATTCTTATATCAGAAGGAGCCACATGGCCACAGGAATCCCACACCCTTTTTCATTTCCCTGGACAGATGCAACCAGAGGGCTTGGTATTCTTGCTTCAGGTAATGTTAACAACCATCAATCAGAAAAGGTGGGCCCTCACCTTAACCTTCAGGAATTATTTTGACTATCTGTCTTCCATTGTGGTTCCAGATACCACACCTAATATGAGCATTTGAAGTGCTGTCTGAGTGACCAGTGCAGCCTTTTGGACAATAGGCAAACCCAGATCGGCATTCTGGCACATGCAGGAAAGTTGAACTGCTGTCTGTGGCAGTCTCTCTCTGAATGTGTCCATTCAAAGGGTGCCTTGACCTCCTGGCAATCCTGTGTTTTCTCAAGGAAGCCACTTGGACAATAATAAATAAATAAATTAAAAGGACAATTGCACTGACTTGGGTTCAAATCAAGGCTTTGCCATGTATCAGCTATGTGACCTTGACACAGTTTCATCATCTCTGCAGGGGGCAGATGGGAGGGCAGATTGCATCATGAAGTGTCAAAGGACTGTGGTAAAAGTTCAGTGCCATGAACACCTGGGAGCACACCTGCTCAAATCCAGCCTTCAGGAGATGTGGCTTCCCTTCTCTAGCCTTGACTTGCCCACTGAGAACTAAAACCAGCCTGATCCACAAGAGGCTGGGATCAGAGGAGACCCAAGTGTGGAAGAATTGGGTGGTGGCTCTGAGCTCCTTGGCTTTGCAACTGGTGCCATGTAGGACTGAGGGTCAGGCACACAGAAAACAAAACAGTTACCTTCATGGCGTAGTAAAGGCGCTCCGCAAAGTAGCTATGGAGGTTCCGTGTGCATTTCACTGGCAAACAGGAAAGTTGTGTTAGCAACCAGAGGCTGTAGGCAGCATTGTATACATGTTTATTTATTTATGTCTTGCTTTGGGTCTTAAGGGTTGTGCAAATCTTGGCCTATTTATTGGTGCTCTGCTTAGTCCTGAAAGACTCTGTGTCAGGAGAGGTGGGGCAGGGAAGGAAGCCCAGGGTGCTGGGCACAGGTGCCGAGGCCCAGAGCAGGCAGACAAAAGGGCAGGATGTGAAATGCACTGGGGCCCACAGGGTTGGTCTGGCCCATCGGACCACAGCTCCACCAAGGGAGTCCTTGGGCTCTTACATTCCAGCGACAGCTTCACTAAGAGTCCATCCACACAGCTCCAAGGAGGAGCCACCATTATGGTGACCACTGGCCTCTGAGTGTCACTTGTCAGAGGACCCCTGCAGATTGAATTCCCCTGTGACAGATGGGGCTTGGCTCCAGAGCGCCTGGCCCCACACTGTCTTTCATGGATGCTGCTTTAGAGACTGAGTGTCTGGGTGGGGAGGTTGGCATTTTGACCCAAGGCAGCAGAAAGAGGAGGGCTCTGAGGGAGCTAGCTAGGCATGAGTTTGAACCCTGCCTGATGGCACTGTGTGTTAGTGACTTGATCTCCCTGCCTTGCACTGTCCTCACATGTGAAGACAGTGATGTGAGTCTTCAAGGAGAGATGAACAGGAGGTGTCCAGCCCAGAAGGGCACTGCAGGGTCTTGCTTCTCCTTGCCTGTAGATTTTATTTAGGAGTTGTTTAGAGGCAGGGGCTGCCTGTGGAAGTTGAGACTGGAGTAGAGGTCATGTTTAGATGCTCTGGCATAGATTAGGTTTATCACAGCAATCAAAGGTGGCTGGGGAGTGTCAGATGTCCCGATCAACTTTTAGGGACCAGGACATAGTGTGAAGCTCCCAAGCTACTTGGCAGCCAATGGGGACAACCTGGTGTGGAGGTGACCTTGGCTCTATTATGGGAGGGAGGAGGGAAGTCCCTCTGCTCTGGGCCTCAGTTCTTCATTCTGCAATGACCCTTCTGCCTGTCACTTTGGCTCTGGACTCCAGACTGCGCTCTGGATGGGTCCTCCTATGTGAATCTGACCTCATGCTTGGGGGAAGGTTCTCAGCGTTCCCCTAGCAACAGATGACCCATCACTCAGTTTGGACTCCAACTACATATCATCCTTTCTTCAGTCAGCAACTGAGGCAGGGAACATACCCCTGGCTGAGGTCCTGCTAGTTGGCTTTTTTGGACCTTCACAATCAAAGCCAGAATGTTCTCTGTGTGGCTGCTGTGGGTGAGCATAGCCCCTGGGTCTTGCACAATCCTGCAAATGTGTGCATACACGTACATTCACGTACTCAGACACCTTCACACGCATATTCATGCACAATGACATACACAGGGCTGGGAACTACATGGGCAGCACAGGGAATGATCTCGGACAGGACAGAACACATTGAGGACTCCGGGTCTTCCCCAGTAGCTCCAGTGTCCTGGGTGGATGGTACATGCTGAGAGTGGGGGCTGATATGGAGGTTTACCTTGACTGATGGTGAGCACAGGGACCCAGCACTTGCTATTGAGCTCTGGGCCCTTCGCCCTTTGATGCTGCCCCTACACTGAGCCCCAGGGCTGGGAGACACATGTGTACCTGAGCGTGGAGCTCCATCTCTTACCTACTGTAAGCATCGCCTCCTCCAGCGACCCATGGGTCTCACTCTTGATGCTGTCCTCAATGCTCTTGTTGGCAATTTTCTCATATTCCTCAAACACTGTGGAGAGAGCCTTCTCTTAGCCGACATGTGCATCTCTGCCTGACATCCCCCAACATCTTACATCAGAGACTATACATCAATTCACCACCCCTGACTTCCACTTGGTTGCTGGGAAAAGGGTCCCGGGGTCCTCAGCGCTCTCCCCAACTCCATGTCTTGACACGGCCACACACTGAGTCTTCAGTATGAAGGGAGAGGCGCCCATCCCTCATGGTCCTGACATCGCCGCCCTGCCTCCCCGGTACCTCTCATCAGGTGTGTGGCGCTGCGTGTACACAGGATAGTGATGAACTTCATCTCATCCGTCCCACAGATCTTCTCCCCCGCTGCGTACAGATCCTGGCATTGGGACACCCATGACAACCAGTGAAGGTGAGCAAGGGGGTGAAGGACCACCCCCAGTCCACCCTGCCAGGTCGGCATTCTCCTCTGCTTGATCATCTTTTTGATGGGGAGCCTGCTCTTCCCATGGTTCAGTTCTCTTCTTCGGGCTGCTCTGGGAACTGCCCCGCCTTGCCCTGGGCTTCACCCTGCCTCTAGGCAGTTATAAGCGCTCTGCCAGCAGGCAGATTTATAGAGACCTGAGAGCACACATCTGGGCCTTGGAGGCCCAGCATCCCCAGATTCATAGGCTGGTCCTGCCAGGGCAGAGTTTCAGTGGATCCCACTCAAATCAGCTTCCTTCCTCCCCTACACTCTCACTTCCCTCTGTAGACATCAGAAGATAAAGGCCTGCAGAGAGCTGAGTCGGGTCTCAGCCTAGCATCATCAGAGAACCCCCTCCTCCCACACTGCCCTGCCTGGAGTCTAGATGGCAGAGGGTGGGGCCAGGTGGCCAGGAAGGCAAAGCTGCTGAGGGGTAGCCTCACCTGTGCATCTTGCAGGGCCAGTCCTGGGTCCACATAACCACCCAAGTCATCTCTGCTGCCCTAGAAACAGGAGAGGTAACTCTGTAAGATAGGCTGGCTAAGCAGGGCAGCCTGGGCAGAGGGGACAGCTGGGCAGGCAGGTGGACAGTTATCCTCTCTGGGCCTTGGCTCTCTCATCTGTAAAATGAGAGTTGTAAGAAATGCCCTGAGGGGGATGGGGAATTCACTGAGCAAAAGTAAGCATCATGCCTGGCATGGGGCCTGGTGGTCAGGACCTGCCCAGTGATGGGCCCTCTTCTACTTCCTGGAGAGGTGCAGGGGTTCTGCACTGAGGACCTCCCAACCATGCTGGGATGAACCCAGTGAGCCCAGGCCCCAGTGGTTGTACCACACCCTTGGCCCTACCTCACCCAACCCCAGCAGCTCTGCCCAAGATCCGCTCTCTGGGAGTGGGAAGTGGTTGGGGTCCCCCAGACAAGGGGTTCCCAGGATCCAGGGCTGTGATACCTGCAGGAGGCACACCAGAATCCTCTCCAGGTAGCCGCTGGTATCTGCTTTGATGTCTTCTTCCAGGTTGGACCCATAGTCTGCAGGGGATCAGGACCATGAAACTTAGACCTGCTCTTCCCCTCTCAGCCCTGTTTCCCATACTCCTCCTGACTAAAGCCTTCTAGGAAGGATGAGTCTTTGGTACAGACAGTGTCTGCACTGTGCAAGTGTCTGAGTAGCAGAGGCTCCCCACTGGTTGTCGTTCAGAGCAAGGAAGCGACATGGGTTGCTGGCCAGGCTCAAAACACAGAAATGGGCCAGTCCAGAGAGCCTGATAAAGCTCCATTTCATCATGGGGCTCATCAAAGCCAGAACCTTCAGACAGACTCCTCCCCAGGCAGACCTTGAGGAAGAGGGGCTTTGCCTTGCATACCATGGACTCCATGATAGCTAGCTTGGGCTCCACATCCCCCACTGCTGAAATGGGGCCCTGCATGGTCCCTGGGGTCAGCCTAGGCCCAGACAGGAAGGTACCAGCCCCACCACCCACTGCTGAAAAATTATGTGGCTCGCAGCACTGCCACACTCTCAAGGGGCAGAGTTTAGTGTCTGCATGCCCTTCCCTCCAGCAAGCAGCTTGTGAATTTAGGGAGCTGAGCAGCTAAGCCTGAGCCATATCTGACCTCACTATCAGGCATGGGGTTTGGCACACAGTGGGTGCTCAGCACCCATGTGTGGAAAAGCCCAGAAAGAGTCCTTTCCAATGTGGCCCTGTACACTTCTTGTCTCTTATTCCCTGCTACGCTGCCAAAGCTCATGGCCATTTCCAAGCTAGCCTTTAACTCAGGGCCCACATCTTCTCCTCTTGATAGGCCCCTTACCCTCCTCATATGCCTTCATTATCTCCCGCAGCTGGTTCTTGGTCCGAGAAGCCAGAATTTCAATGATGACACCCTCTTTGGTTCCTATGCCCTGTGGATAACAATATCTGCTTACTGGAGAGAACCATTTGCACCCTTCTGCTGTGTCCACACCCTTTTTTTGTCAAGAGGCACAAGGAAGAGCCCTAGGAAGAATTAGTCATCGCTCTGCTGGGAGGCCTCTGCTCGAGGATATTACTGGACGAAACCACCTGCATTTGTCTCCAGTGGTGGCTGTTATGGGCAAGTGATGTGATGGGAAAACTGTGTCTCAGCTTGCCCCTCCCTAGCTGGGTGTTCCCAAACAGGTTGCTCGACATCCCCGAGCCTAAGGATCCTCATCAGGACACAGGGATAATAAATCATCCCCACCCGGGGGTGGAGGTGATAGATGTAAAATGCCCAGCAGGTCCACGTACACAGTAAATGACCTTTCCATGGAGATGATTATTGTTCCTTGGTCCTGACTCCTGAATCATCTTCAAATGTAAAAGGAGCAATGGGAAGTAAAGGGAAATTGGAGAACCAGGCATGAGACAGCAGAGGCTGGTTCCTAATTCCTGCATACCTGGTCTAGTGGTGTCCTAGACCACTAGGATTTTGGCTTTATCAAGGTGACGCAGGAGGCCAGTCTGTGTTTGGTGGCAGTCTGAGTGATAGGAACAGAGTTAAGAGACAAAGTAGGTGATTAAATAGTTAATCCCACTAGGGGATGGTCAGTAGAGAAAAAAGTATGGGAGACCCCTGCAAGTTAATGATCACTCAGGAAAACAGGTTTGCTTAACCACAAAACCAAGCAGCCTTGCTTAGCAACAAAACTATGCAACAGAAGCAGGACACATTCCCCCAAACAATAAAACAATGGTGGAATGAGACCCATATCCTGCCCAGTGAGCTCAGTAAGTTAATGATTCCTAGGACAGGCTCTTCTGCCTGCAGTAAAAACAAATATTAAGGAAAAGGAGACCTTATATTGAAAACTGAGATGATTTACCATATTTTAGTGTATGTTACAGCCTTTTTGCTCACTTCCACTGTTTCATGACAGTCCCGATTTGACTATTTAGGGACAAGAAAATCCCCTACCCATCATGGAGGAGGAAATGATGATTGAAGTTTGGCATCTTGTCAAGAATGAGGAAGAAGGTGGTCTTCTCCCCCTCCCCACTTTTTTTTTGATTATAAAGATGTAGCCCACTTAGCCTGACAAGCTTTCTATTCGAATAAATCACTCTTATCTGTCACTTTGCCTCTCACCAAATTCTTTCTGCTCTGAGACAGAAGAACCTACGTTCTACTAAGTCCTGAAATGCGTTCTATGGTCTCATGAGCAGCAAGCTGGCAGCTCGCTGAGCTCATTCCAAACAGTGGCTCAAGGAGAGCTTGGAGCTCCCCGTGCCAGGCTTTCTGGGGAAAGGAGTCCTGGGCATCATCCCCCCGCCCCATTCAGTCCTTGTAAGTGGTTCTGTCCCTCCCCCACCCCACTTGCTTGGTTACCTTCATGGCATCATATAGCTCCTTGGCTTCGTATCTGTATGGAGGGTACATGAGGGCTATGATGAGCCTCTCGAATTTGCCACTCAGCTCCGACTTCAAGGTCTCGATGAGATCCTAAGGCAGGAAGAGGGAATGGTGATATTCTGTGTGCTGCACCCACTGGAGTGCTGGCAAGGATGGTGGTGGGGCCCGGGGGCTCTGGCTAGATTCCCAAGTAGGCTCTGCCATGTGCTGGTGCTGGCTGGGCTTTCTTGGGCCAGCAACTCAGCCTCTCTGAGTATCATTATCCTTTCCTGTGGAATAGACACCATGGTGTACCTGCTTTATACCATTGCTTAGGGGATTGGCAGAGAGATGTCAAGCCCGTTTTCAGTGCAGTGTAGGACACACCATAATCCCGAAATACAAGTTTGTCATTACTCGCCATTGAGTCCCTGTCATTTAGCCCGTAGACACTCAATGAATGAGTGAAATGAATTAAAGAATCTATTTTATGCATGTCTCCTTCTAAGGGCACTTGTGATTGCAAGAAACCACAAGGCCACACACAGCTGACCTTCTCACAGCTAAAGGACCAAGGGCCTTTTCAGATCTAGATTTCAAATCCAACCTTGTTTCTTACAGGCTCTGGAGACTTGGACGACATCCTCTACCTCTCAGACCATCAGTCTCCTCTAACATCAAATGCAGAGAATAATGCATAGTTGTGAAGGTTAAGAGAGAGAAATTATTTTTTAGAAGAGCATATTGGTTTCTTATATGCAGTGTTTGGGTTTTGCCACTCGTCTTTCTGGGTTAAATGTCCACATTATTGATGTGTGCTGATGGAGGCTTCCAGCTACCACGACTCTGCTTGCATTTATTACTCTCTTTAGCTGGCGCACCAATGTCTGGCTCTGTCCTTGGGGCAGTGGGAGGAGGGACAAAGCCAGACTGTGTGCTCCCTGCCCTTGGATTTCCCCCATGGCAAGAGGGAAATTGTACATGAATGTCAGCGCCAATGTGAGGAGACAGCCCTGTTGCACGGCACAGGGCCGAGTCTGCCCAGCATCCCTGGCATGTGGGAGAGAAAAGGGCCTTCCAGGCTCAGGAAACTGGACAAGAAAAGTGTAGAGGCAGGGAAATAGCTCAGGGGTGGGACCCTGGAGCAGATGTAAAGGAGCAAGAGAGAGAGAGGTTGGGAAGCATGGGGTGGGGGGCAGAAGGCTGGCCCAAGGCAGGGCTGTGGGGAGCCATCTGTAAGTAAGTTTTCTAGGTAAAACACAGGATGATGAGGTAAATCTGATTTTCAGAGATAAAATGCACCATATTTTTAGCATATTTCCTAAATGCCTGTCTCACCAGTGAGCTGGGCTCTAGACCAGCCAGAACTCATCCATCATGGTGCTGCCTTCCAGGCTGTCTCTGGCAGCAGCAGTCTCCACAGCCCACCTGAGCACACCTGCCCCGCCTTTACCTTGCCAAATTGAGCCTTGAAGGAACTGGCGATCTGCTGCCGCTGGGCGTTGCTCCTCTTCGTGAGCATGTCAATGATGGCCTGCTCGTCGGTCCCTGCAGGGCGCATGGCATGAGCACCCCCATTTCCCCCAGGGGCTGATGAGGGCTGGGGAGGAGGGAGGGCAGCTGCATGGTGGCCAACAGTGGGGAGGCACCAACTGGAAAGCTCCCAAACCTGATGATTTTCATGGTGTGGACAAGACAGACGGAAAATCTACCTGTCCACCCCTGACCCACACAATGTGGGTGCAGCCCAGGCTCAGCCTCCCAGTGATGGACTCTGAGGCCCCTTTGGTCATCTGATCTGCTCTGGACATCGCCCAGGGCCTTTGGAGCTCACTTCCCGCCCTGACCTCCCTTGCGCTGGTGACTGTGGGGGACGGTGGGGACAGAGGATCCAGAAAACCAGATCTGATTCCCGGCCCGGTGGCTGGGTGGACAGGAAGCTTCACCTCTCCAAGCCACTGCATTTTTCTTTGGGAAATGGAGATAATAATAAAGAGTTCACAGGAAGCAGAGGACAGAAAATTCCTTCTCAGTTTGTCTGGGAATGGCAGTTTTTGTTAATGCCCCAGTTCACCAGTTGGAGCCAGTGAAAGGGTAAATCCTGCCTAGGCTGACAACGTGAGGGCTGTCTGGGCCGGGTTATCCTAATCTCACCCGGCCTCTGGCCAGCCATCAGGAAAAAAGACACTGGAGGCAGGATGAAGCCGGCCCCATGGCCAGCCTAAGCTGGGTGGGGGGAAATACTGCAGAGTCTGCATGGCTGGAGCCCCCTGGGACTAGATCAGCCCCCCACAATTCCCAATATTGTCCCATCTGAAATTCACAGTGACACACAGGGCCCAGATTTCTTGGGGCTATTCTTCAAGTGTGAAAGCTCAGGCTGAGTGAGAGGAGGTCCCTGCACAAGGACGTGCAGTGACACATGGCAGATGGCCTCCTGCTTCCCACCCCCATTACTCACAACCGCCCTCCCACCTCCAGTCTTCGGGCCTGTGTAGACCTGTGCTGGGGAATGTGGGCCCTGTGTGGTTCTCTGGGTGCCAGTAGATGATGGGGAGACCCTGACTCCCAAGGGTGTGAGCAGAGGGGTCTTGAGCAGAATGGGCAGATCCCCAGAGAGTCACTGAGTTCCTGTATCAAGGCCACTCACCAAGCCCCTTCATGGCTTTGTAGAGGGTCTCTGCATCAGGATCTGGGTTGAAGTGGGGGCTGCCCTTCACTGAGACGCCCTCTTGTTCAACCTGCAAGAGAATCCAGGCCTGCTCAGAGCAGAAGTGGGGGAAAGCAGTGCACCTTGCAGCTGCCTCAGCGGGCAGCGGCTGAGCCTCCACCCATCCTGGTCCTGCCTGTCCTCCCGGGGTGAGTGGAGGCTGCAGCTTCTGGATATGCTAGTTTCTGGCAGATTGTGCTGAGGAAGGGGCACCTTTGTCTACTTGGCATCAAGTTGCCATACGGCCCCCTCATGTCAGGGTTGCAGAGGCCTCACGTGCCTGTTAGCGCCTCGGTCAAGGGGAGGCCTGGAAGGAGGGCCTTCAGGCTGGAAGGAGGGCCTTCTGAGGAGGACTGGGTCAGTGCCACTCTAAGAGATGGAATCCCAGCTCTCAGCCCTAGTGCCAGGTCTGGGGAGTTGGGGCTTGTAGGCTCAGACAGTGTAGGGAAAGATCTCACAGGTAGCTGGCACTGTGGCCACTTCCAGAGCCACCGTGCTGATTGTGGGACAGCAAGAAGAGGGTCTGGAGACTGGACTCCAGCCTTCAGCTCTCCCATGGCCAGTTGCTCCATGGGGACCATGCCTCCAACCCCTTCTACACACCCTAGTCCCACACCATGTTTCCTCTCTAGCTCTGGGTCCTTAGATCCTCAGTTAGACATTTGTTTCCTCCTTACTTGCACTTCCTGGGTTTTTGTGATGATCAATGGACTTTAAGGAAAATAAAAATAAAAAAAACAAAAAATTTGGGAGGATAGAGTTAGGGTAGGGAGCTTGCCCTGAAAAAGAATCAGCAGGGGTTTGGGGGGGGGGGCGATGCTGAAGAGGGAGCATCCTTCAGAGTCCAGCGATGTTTTTACTGGGGTGACATGGTACAATAATGGAATCTCATCATTGGAGAGATCTGTGAGGCCAAATGACCCAGGGATTGGTCACTCCAAGGCATTAACTGTGTAGGGAAGGGTACCCCAGAGACCGTGGCCTGACTGTGAGGGACTGCTGGTTTCCCTGGGAGCTCTGTGGGATTGCCTTGTCTCCTCTGCAGAAAGGCCTCTTGTTTTAACAGGCTGGCGCCAGCCAGAGCCACAAAACCGCTCCCATCCCTGCCCCTGTGCTGAGGCGTGGGCTCTGAATCAGGCTGTGTCTCCCTTAGGCAATGCCATCTGAGGCAGGCAGCAGGCCCAGCCACCCCCAGGTCCCTCTAGAGCCACTGGCAGGCAACAGGAAGGGACAACCCTGCTCAAAGCTGCAAGGACAGTGATCAAGTAAGAAAAGTCTTCATGGAGCTCAACATGCTGCCTGGAAAGTGTGCAGATGAGGCTGGGAAGCCAGGAACAGTTTGAGCTCAATCTGCCCTCTCCTTGAGAAGTGGGTGCTTATAAGATAGTAGAGGGCAAGGGTACCCAGTTGAGCATCCTGACAGCCCTGGGCCTTTCCAAGTCCTCAGGCTCTTGAGGGGCAGAGAGTTAGCTTTAGAAAAAACAGCATGATGTTCTGAAAGCTGTGAAATAAACCATATAACCAAAGTCCCTAGGCCCTTTATTTCCAAGTCTCTAATCCAAGTCTTGCCTGAGGGCTCCTGAGACTTGTGCTCTGCAGAATTTCTCAGGTGCAGATGAATGATCCCTCTTAAGTGTGTGTTTTGGGAGATGGGCAATAAAGGAGTGGAGGGAGATTGGAGATGGGGACTGAATTTGAAGGAGACTCAGAGACCCTTCAAATGGAAGGGAATTTAGTCCCATTGCATTTGGTCTCCCACTCACCTGTTCAACTACTCCTCCTCTCCACCCCTCATCCACTCATCTACTCTTCCACTTATCTACCCACCAGTCCACTCATTCATTCGCTACCCAGATGTCCCACTACCACATCATTCCACTCATCCATCCACCCATCCAGTCACCACATCCATCCATCCTTCCTCCCTTCCTTTTTCCTCCTGTTTCCCCTTCTGTTTTCCCTTCCTTCCTGGTTCTAGCTAGTTCCTGAAAATGCAGAGCAGCTTCCCATCCATGGTATATCTATAAAGATATTTCTTTTGAGCAAAAGATAAGAAGTCTTTCTTTATCCTTTGCTTGAATTTCAAGTATCTAGTGACAGATTTTCCTACTTTGTTTCTTTAGCACCAAGTTTCATAGAAGAAATTATTAGAAGTAATTCTTTGTGGCAATTTGATCCAGAGAGCCTGTGTGGTCCCAGATGTTGCCCAGCTGGGTGCACACATAGATCACAACCCCTGTTTGTGGAGTCACAAGCATCTGTTACTACTGTTAAAGATTTAAGCAGGTCCTATGCACCAGGCTTTGTGTTTTAGAGGCTTTAGGTACTTTAGATGCAATGCTCTTCTTGACGTCTCTGTCAGTTGCATTAGGTAGTTATGAATGCCCCATTTGACAGACTGGGCTTGGAGAACTTGGCAAGGCTATCCAGCTAGTAAATGGTGATGCTGGACTTAACCCACAGCCTGACTCAGAAGCTCAGCTGTCTGCCGCCCCCCCTGCTATCAATGACTCAACCTTTTCCAGACACTGAGGTTTCCCAGAACTCTTCCCTGAAGGAAACCTTGCCCACAGGAATGCAGGTTGTTTGTGAGTGTTGGGTCATCTCAGATCTCAGTGCTAAGCTTTGGGGGCCACCCAGGAGGAGCTTTCCTCCTGCCTCTTGCCCCAGGCTGGCACTCAGGGGCTGTGGAGCAGTGACACACCAGGCCACATATACTAGTCACCACGGAGTGAGTGTCGGATTCAGCGGGTCTGAGGTTGGGCTCCAGAGGCAGTGTTTGTAAATAGCTTTCGAGGGCCTGTGATTTCACTGCAGTGAGAAGCCTCAGCCTCACTTTCCACACAAAGGTTTTATAGGTGAAACAGACAATTCCCTAGGAATCAGACCCCTGGTTGTGAGCATGGGGTGTTGGAGCTCCTGATATTCTATTTAAGACCACCCCACCCCCCACCATGTTGGAGGAAAGATCTGTCTAGGTCCTTCCTGGGTCTTGTGCAGAGTGGGCCAGTCCATACAGAACATTTTCACTGAAAAGATGACTCAGTCTGGCTTGCGACTCTCCATCTGTTATGTATCTGTGAAGGTCTCAGGTGAATTGCCACACCCTTGCCTTCTCCAGTCACAAGGCTGCCGGGGAGAACTTGAGAGACGAAACGTCATCTCCATAAGAGAGGCACAGTCAGCTTCCCTCGAGCTGATCTTTCACATCCCTCGGGTCCAGTCTTGGTCTCATTAGAGGCTCAGAGGTCATCTGTCCCTCACTGGAAGCTCAGCCAATCTCACTTGGGGTCTACCTGTGATCTTGATGCCCTTGGCTTGTGGGTTGCCAAGCCCCACAGAGTTTGAGCTCTGACGTCAGACTGCTCAGAGTCTGACCCAGATTCCAGCATTTCCTAGTGTGGTGACCTTGGACGCCATCTTATCCTGCTTGTGCCTCCGTTTCCTTATCTGTCAATAAGGATATGGGTATTTCTATGGCAGAGATGTCTTGAGGCCCAAGTGAGAGATTGACACAAGAATGTCCAGGGCACAGTACGTACTCAGGAAGTGTCAGTGTCATTCTGCCAGGCTGGTCAGGTCCCTACAAGGAGGCTTTCGCCTGCCTGCCTGGGTGGGCCACAAGGATGGGCCTTTACCCTGCCCCTGATTTTGGGAGCAAGGCCCAGAATCAGGCCACCCTGGGCTTTGGAAAGTGCCCAGCACTAGGTTCTCCCTGACACATCTGCCTCCTCAAAGGCTTGTTTACCATCAGCCAGGATGAAGTTGGAGGCCACCCTGGGCCTCGAGCTGCCTGGCTGCCTCGCCAGGGCCAGACAGTCACCCTACCTTGCCCCTGGCTTCCTCTCTGTCCCTCCTGTCCCAGCCTAGCTTGTCTGAATCTGAGAGCTCCTGGGAAGTGACATTTGTGACAAATTCTCTTCCTGAATTGTGGTAAGCCCAGGTTGCCCACTGAAACTCACAGAGAGCCTGGGAGGGGGGACAGAGAGAGACCCCAGTTCACACTAGATCCCCGCCTCCTAGCTGTGGGATTGAGCAAGTCACTAGATGTCACTGAGCCTCAGTTTCCTCCTCCGTCAAGTGAAAACAGCAGCTTTTCTACCCCAGGGCTGCCTGGGGATGAATTGAAGGAAGGTGTACAGAGCACATCCCCCTAGCCCCTCATTGAGTGGGGGATGTACCCGCTCCTCATCTTCCTCCCCTTTTGTGTTCTCATCTCCTTAGCAGAGACAGCCTTGGACTCAAACCCAGATGAAACACTCCTGAGAATCTGTGCATTCACCTGGACACGGGAGACTTAGGGGCAAAATGTCTCGTCTCTCCTAACTCAGCCATCTGTCACTGTAAATTTCACTCACAGATTTCAACTGTACAAAACCTCTGCGGGCCAGGCTGTCCTGCCATCCCCTGAGGGGTGGACATTGATGAGTCCTCCAACACCAGCTTATTCACTCAGGATGCTCTCTAGCTCAAGTGCCTTCAATGGCTCCCCACTGCTCTTAAGGGAGAGCCCAAGCTCCTTTGCCTGCCAAGAGTGGCTCTGTAGGACCCAGCCCTGTCCTGTGTCTTTAGGTACATCTCCCCTGATCCACTACCCTCCCATCCAGGACCGTTCTCTTTAAAACAAGCTTCCCACTCTTCTGAGCCTTTGTACATACTGTTCCCTCTCAAAGGCAACATTTACCTGGTTCTCTGTGAACTTGTACATACACCACACACAGACACACAGACACACAGATTACTTAACCATGATTCCCCTTCGCCTCCAGCAGCCTGACCCCTCCATCTGGGTTCTCTCAGCCCCGCAGCTTCCCCAGGTGCATTTTGAGGTTCCTTCATCTGTCCGTCTCCCCTGTTTCCATTGTTTCTGGCCATGAGCATCCATGGGGCTGGGGCAGTATCTCCTTGTCTTCCTCCCCAGTGGGCAGCCCAGTCCAGTGCCTGGCCGGGCAGGCAGCAGATGTTGCCTGAGCTGACTTCTCTCTAGACCAACACTGTGTGGAACCCTCCCTCTTTGCTTGCTCTACACTTACCCAAGCTTTCCACCAGGCCATGTCGTCCACCTCGCCGGCACCTTTCCCCAGGGAGACGAAGATACACTGGTCAGCCCTCCCTCCACTCAGAGACTCTGCACACTCACCCCACTGCACTCAGAGGAGCAGGCAGCTTGGGGTGGGGTGTGGTAGCACCAGCAGGCAGGCCCCAGGCCCCACCCAGTACCAACCCTCCTCTGACCCCACCCCCTGGGCTAGGCCAACTCTGGGTTCCTCTTGTGGCTTTCAGGCCCCACCTAGCACCAGCCCAGACCTGCCCTTGGAAATCCATTACTTGCTGCCAAATGTTTGAGCTGTGGCTGTTACACAGACTGGAAATTCTGAGTTCCAACCTTTGAAAGCCACACTTAGTAAATACGGCTGTTTATTCACTCTTTGCTAGGCCTGATTTATATAAAAAAGGGGCCTATTTATTGTAAGGCATCTCCACAATAAACAATGCAATGAAGAGCTCTGCAAAAGTCATAATGTAATAGCATCCTCCACATATTGTGGTATCTCTATGCCTAGATACCTCTTTAATCACTCTGTGAACTCTGTCCCTTTTAAGCTTTGCCACAACCCTAAGAAGCAGGTAGGTGTTCCATGTAGTATAGTAAGAAATGGAAACTCCCAAGTTAAGACAATTTTTGTGAATCACACTTCTTGGGGGGAGAAGCCATAGGATCCACCAGGCCCCTTTGACTTGCTTGCTCTGTCCTTGGCCCAGGAGTATTTGGCTGCCAAGGGAGGGAGGAACCTCCCGGAAAGAGATGAATATTTTCCTTTCTGGAGTTTTCTCTCCCTGGGGCCCCTGCCTAGAATGCCTCTTAACCCCTCCTTCAGGGTAAAGATGTTGCCTCAGTGACTACTCAGTAGCCCCTCCATCCTTGGGAGGTTCCCCAGGGCTTCCAGAACCCCCACTGCTCCTAGAACCCCAGAGAAAAGGAATCCCACTGTGGTGTGACTCATGTTCAGTGAAATCTTTCATAGTGTTGATAGAAAATGAATCATCCGATCTAAGAAAGAAATGGAAAATTTTACTTGAGCCAAATTTGAAGATTGTGACCAGAGAAAAGCATCTCAGAAAGTTCTGCCCATTAGAAACCAAGGCACAGTTATAAAAGTTTTTTGAGGCAGAAGGCTGTACATTAAATGACATGCTATGAACACTTTACACAATCCAGATCTAAGTGCCTTGTGACCCCTTACAAGATCAAGAAGGAATGTTATCTGTTTAAAAAGTTGTCTGGCTGGTGTTAGGAGAATGTTGCATTTCATGGTTGAGCAATTGTTTCTGTGGCCCGGGAGTCTTGGTCGATGCATAATGCAGACTTACTAATAACAATGCATGGTTGGAGGTGAGAGCAGACCAAAGGACAGAGAAAAATTTTATGTTTATATTTTCCTTATAAAACATGAATTTTATTTCTTAAGGGTAACAGGTAAGAACTGACCCCTCTATTTGCTCTCCTGACCTTGGCTCCAGCGCTTGTTTCTCTATTCATATCGAGTACCCAGCTGTTCCTTCCTGAAGTGTGGGTAGGAGTGGGTGGTGTGGGAGTTGGGTCAAGTTACAGAATATTGGGTAGACAACTGGGCTGGAGCAAGCAGCTGTTGCCCAGGACGGTGTGAGAACTGGGGGTCGGTCATCACACAGGGCTGCGAGATGCCATTGTGAGAGGAAGATTGCGGTCCACCTCAGGTCACGTGGATTGAGAAGGGCTTTCCCTGGGTCCCAAACCCTGCACCCTCCTTGGGAGCCATTGGGGCCAAAACCGTGGTGTCCTTCCTGGTGAGGCTTTCTCAGGACCTCAGCTGCTCATGGAGGCCGTGCCCACGTCACCTCATGAGGGTCAGGTTCTGGGGACTGGGTACCCTCCAGGGGAGTCTGGCCAAAGTCAGTTATGAGGATGACTCTAGCTAGGTCATCAGTGTGGTGACCCTGGGCCAAGCTCAGAAAGAAATGCTGGAGTCTTAGACAAAGACAGGCCACAGAACTTGGTGCAGAGAGAATGTCAGACAGGACCCTGCCCTCTGAGGGCCTGTAGTTCACAGTGACGCAGTGAGGTTGCCAAAGACCTGCTCTCCGTGACCTGTTCCCACCAACACTTGTGCCCTCTTCTCAGGCTCTGCCCCGATTCACTTCTTCAGTTAAGACCTCATCTTCTTTTTGAAGCTCTGGGCTTAGCTTCTGGGATGCCCAGCACCCCTGACCATTCTTTTTCATCTCTTTCCTGCAAGCAAACTATCCTTAGGACTCCTCCCTGGGCCTCTGTTCTTTCCCCTTCATGTTAGTTATACTGAGGCTCAGCTGCCCTTTGGGCTCACCTGGGTACGTCTCATGTCAGAGACAAGAGCCCCAAGGTCTCCACCTAATCTTTTGGGTCCCCTTGGCTCAACATACCCATCTCAGAACCGCCACTGACATCATGTCACCATGGGCCTCTTACATCTTGTGTCTTTCTCATGTCTGTTCTGAAACTTCTCACTCATCCTCTTGTGTTCATAGCCCATGTGCCCATTTCTTCCTCCTGAATAGTCTTTGCTCACTCTTGGGTAGTCATGGGCAGCTTGCTGGCCTGGGCTGTGTGCCTCTGCCTCGAGGAGTGATCCTCTTCCCCTGGATTACCTGGCTGGGGATGGCCATGTGATGTCACAGAGTCAGGCAGCAAGAGGGTGGCTGAAATTACAGGGCTCCCTGAGCCCTACTGAGTGAGCCCTGGCCTGGGTATCTGGCGGAGTTGGGTCCAGCTGGTTGCACCCTGGGGTGAGCATCCGAGCACTCAGTGTTGGGTCCTTATGGGTGAAATCTTTGTGACCTGCCCGTCCCACTGCTCAGACAGGCACTGTAAAGAACACACATGGCAATGAAGCTGGCAGAAGGTGATATGGTGTTGGGGAGGGGCTCAGTATATAGCCAGGCCAAGCTAGAGCTCTTGTTGGATGTTAGGTTCTTTCTTCAGTTCAGTTGCTCAGTCGTGTCTGACTCCTTGAGACCACGTGGACTGCAGCACGCCAGGCTTCCCTGTTCATCACGAACTCCTGGAGCTTGCTCAAACTCATGTCCATTAAGTCAGTGATGCCAACCAACCATCTCATCCTCTGTTGTCCCCTTCTCCTCCCACTTTCGATCTTTCCCATCATCAGGGTCTTTCCAGTGAGTCAGTTCTTCGCTTCAGTTGGCCAAAGTATCGGAGTATCAGCTTTAGCATCAGTTCTTCCAATGAATACTCAGGACTGATTTCCTTTAGGATGGACTGGTTGGACCTCCTTGCAGTCCAAGGGACTCTCAAGAGTCTTCTCCAACACCACAGTTCGAAACCATCAATTCTTCAGCGCTCAACTTTCTTTATAGTCCAACTCTCACATCCATACATGACTACTGGAAAAACCATAGCTTTGACTAGGTGGTACTTTGTCAGCAAAGTGGTGTCTCTGCTTTTTAATATGCTATCTAGGTTGGTCACAGCTTTTCTTCCAAGGAGCAAGCATCTTTTAATTTCAAGGCTGCAGTCACCATCCACAGTGATTTTGGAGCCCAAGAAAATAAAGTCTCTCACTGTTTCCATTGTTTCCCTGTCTATTTGCCATGAAGTGATGGGACCAGATGCCGTGATCTTAGTTTTTTGAATGTTGAGTTTTAAGCAATCTTTTTCATGCTCCTCTTTCACTTTCATCAAGAGGCTCTTTAGTTCCTCTTTGCTTTTATGTAAGGGTGGTGTCATCTGCATATCTGAGGTTATCGATATTTCTTCAGGCAATCTTGATTCCAGCTTGTGCTTCATCCAGTCTGGCATTTTGCATAATGTACTCTGCATATAAATTAAATAAGCAGGGTGACAATATACAGCCTTGACATACTCCTTTCCCAATTTGGTACCAGTCCATTGTTCCATGTCTGGTTCTAACTGTTGCTTCTTGAACCTGTATACAGATTTCTCAGGAGGTAGGTAAAGTGGTCTGGTATTCCGATCTCTCTGAGAATTTTCCACAGTTTGTTGTGATTCACACAGTCAAAGGCTTTGGTGTAGTCAATAAAGGAGAAGTAAATGGTTTTCTGGAACTCTCTTGCTTTTTCTATGACCCAACAGATGTTGGCAATTTGATCTCTGGTTCCTCTGCCTTTTCTAAGTCCAGCTTAAACATATGGAAATTCTTAGTTCACATACTGTTGAAGACTCACTTGAAGAATTTTGAGCATCACTTTGCTAGCATGTGAGATGAGCGCAATTGTGTGGTAGTTTGAGTATTCTTTGGCATTGCCTTTCTTTGGGATTGGAATGAAAACTGACCTTTTTCAAGTCCTGTGGCCACTGCTGAGTTTTCCAAATTTGCTGGCATATTGAGTGCAGCACTTTCACAGCTTCATCTTTTAGGACTTGAAATAGCTCAGCTGGAATTCCATCACTTCCACTAGCTTTGTTCATAGTGATGCTTCCTAAGGCCCACCTGAGTTCGGACTCCAGGCTGTCTGACTCTAGGCGAGTGATCACACCATTGTGATTATCAGCGTCATGAAGATATTTTTTGTATAGTTCTTCTGTGTATTCTTACTATCTCTTCTTAATATCTTCCGCTTCTGTTAGGTCCATACTCTTTCTGTCCTTTATTGTGTCATCTTTGCATGAAATGTTCCCTTGGTATCTTTAATTTTCTTTTCCATTCCATTGTTTTCCTCGATGTCTTTGCACTGATCACTGAGGAAGGCCTTCTTATCTCTCCTTGCTATTTGGATCTATGCATTCAGATGGGTATATCTTTCCTTTCTCCTTTGCCTTTTGCTTCTCTTCTTTTTTCAGCTATTTGCAAGGCTTCCTGAGACAACCATTTTGCATTTTTGCATTTCTTTTTTGGGGGGATGGTCTTGATCACTGCCTGTTGTACAATGGCATGAAACTCTGTCCATAGTTCTTCAGGCACTCTATCGGATCTAATCCTTTGAATCTATTTCTCACTTCCTCTGTATAAACGTAAATTATTTGATTTAGGTCATACCTGAAAGGTCTAGTGGTTTTCCTTACTTTCTTCAATTTAAGTCTGAATTTGGCAATAAGGAGTTCATGATCTGAGCCACAGTCATCTTCTGGTCTTCTTTTTGCTCACTGTATAGAGCTTCTCCATCTTTGACTGCAAAGAATGTAATCAATCTGATTTCGGTGTTGACCATCTGGTGATGTCCATGTGTAGAGCTGTCTCCTGTGTTGTTGGAAGAGGGTGTTTGCTATGACCAGTGCGTTCTCCTGGCAAAATTCTGTTAGCCTTTGCCCTGCTTCATTTTGTACTCCAAGGCCAAACTTTCCTGTTACTCCAGGTATCTCTTGACTTCCTACTTTGGCATTCCAGTCCCCTATGGTGAAAAGGACATCTTTTCTGGGTGTTATTTCTAGAAGTTCTTGTAGGTCCTCATAGAACCGTTCAACTTCAGCTTCTTTGGCATTAGTGGTTGGGACATACACTTGGATTACTGTGATATTGAATGGTCTGCCTTGGAAACGAACAGAGATCATTCTGTCAGTTTTGAGATTGCACCTAATACTGTATTTTGGACTCTTGTTCACTATGAGGGCTACTCCATTTCTTCTAAGGGTTTCTTGCCCACAGTAGTAGATATAAGTCATCTGAGTTAAATTCAGCCATTCTACTCCATTTTAGTTCACTGATTCCTAAAATGTTGATGTTCACTCTTGCCATCTCCTGTTGATCACTTGCAATTTACCTTGATTCATGGGCCTAACATTCCAGGTTCCTATGCAATATTGCTCTTTACAGCATAGGACTTTAGTTCCATCACCAGTCACATCCACAACTGTGCATTGTTTTTGCTTTGGCTCTGTCTCTTCTTTCTGGAGTTATTTCTCCACTCTTCTCCAGTAGTATATTGGACACCTACTGACCTGGGGAGTTCTTCAATGTACTATCTTTTTGCCTTTTTATACTGTTCATGGTGTTCTCACGGCAAGAACACTGAAGTGGTTTGCCATTCCCTTCTCCAGCAGACCGCATTTTGTTAAAACTTTACTATGACCTGTCTGTCTTGGGTGGCCCTACACGGCATGGCTCATAGTTTCATTGAGTTAGACAAGGCTGTGGTCAATGTGATCAATTTGGTTAGTCTTTTGTGATTGTGGTTTTCATTCTGTCTGCCCTCTGATGAATAAGGATAAGAGGTTTATGGAAGCTTCCTGATGGGAGAGACTGACTGGGGGAAACTGGGGCTTGTTCTGATGGGTGGGGCCATGCTCAGTAAATCTTTAATACAATTTTCTGTTAATGGATGGGACTGTGTTCCCTCCCTGTTGTTTTGCCTGAGGCCAAACTGTCAAGCCTCCACCAGAGACTCCTGGACACTCACAGGCAAATCTGGCTCAGTCTCCCACTGGCCTCCAAAGTCAAATTCCCTGGGGCTCTCAGTCCCTTTGCTCAATCCCCAGGTTGGGAAATCTGTTGTGGGTCCTAGAACTTTCTTAACAGTGTGAGAATTTCTTTGGTATAACTGTCCTGCAGTTTGTGGGTCGTCTGGGGCTACTGGTGACCTCCTCCAGATGGCTGATGCCACACATCGGGTGACCCAGCTCTGCTGCAGCCAGAGCCCCTGTCCCCACAGCAGGTCACTGCTGACCTGTGCCTCCACAGGAGACACTCACACACTCAAAGACAGGTCTGGCTCAGTCTCTGTGGGGCTTCTGGGTCCTGGTGCACACAAGGTTTCGTTTGAGCCCTCCGAGCGTCTCTGGTGGGTATGGGGTTTGAGTCTAAACACAATTTTGGCCCTCCTACTGTCTTGCTGGAGCTTCTCCTTTGCTCTTGGATGTGGGATATCATTTTTTTAGTAGGATCCAACATTTTCCTGTGAATGGTTGTTCAGCAGTGAGTTGCAATTTTGGAGTTCTTGCAGGATAAGATGAGTGCAACTCACCTCTGTGGGCAGGTCAACCTGAGTGCTCCTTCTAGGGGGTCCCAAGATCTCTAGCCTCACATTTCACTTGTGGCACAAACAGCAATTGTTGCTGCTGTGTTTCAGTACTCAGCCGAGAGTGGGCAGTGCTGAGCTTGCAGACCTGGCTCAAGGGGAGCACAGATTGTCCACAGAGTCCTGTAAACTGCAGGTGAGTGACAGAGAGGAAGGCAGAGGATGCTGTGGAAACAGACGGCCGAGCAAGGGATCAGGTCTTGTCTGGGCCCCCGTGTTGGGAGGCTGCTCTGAGGAAGCGATGCTTCACTGATGAACGGTTGCAGTTAATCCCAGAAAGGGGCTAAGAGTGGAGTAGCAGACAGGCAAAATGGAGGTAAGGGATGCCCCTGGTGTGGTGAGCATGTCCAGACTGGGTGTAAGTGCATGGGGCTAACTGCCCCCTAGAACGAGGGAGGGACACTGGGAGGGTGTGGTCTCTTTAGGTAAACAGGCTTCAGAGTCACCAGGAAAAGTAGCAGCAGAGGCTGGGAATGCAGAGGAGACTTGCAGGCCATGGAATGGGTTTCTGCTTAGCCTGAGCACACTGAGGCAGTGTGGATGGTGCATGAAGGAGAATGAACAATTGGGCCCAGATTCCAGAAGCCTGCAGTTGTGTGGATACAGTTGCGGGGAGGGGGAGGGAGCACAGGAGACCAGGGACATGAGGAGGAGGGGAGATGGGGTTGCAGACAGACAGGGGAGAGATGGAAATGGTGACAGGATATGGGATGGGTATGAGGAACAGACACGGCTCACAGTGCAGGGAGTTAGAGGCCAAGAAGTTGAGGATCAAGAGGTCCTTGTGTTGGATGGGTCACCCTGTAGATATTGAAGTTTCCCAGGATGGGTTTTGGGCTGCCAGGGAATGTCAGCCAGGTGCCCAAGCCTGCAGTGAACAAGGAGTAGAGGGTTACCATGGGGAGAAGGGTGGAGGATGGTGGAATGGAATAGCCAGGCTCTTCTGTGGGTCCCTGACAGCATGTGGGGCCCTTACATTAGGGCAACCTGGGCTCTGGCAGAGGGGCTGGGACTGGCCCACTGGCACAGATGTAGCCATAGCTGTGAGTCTGCTGTTCATCACAGAAAGCTGCACATTTGGTGGAAGGCCAGTGGGTGAGACAAGGGCATGCTAGGGCTTAGGGTATGTTCTCCCCCACCTCTGCCCTCCTCCATTTCTCCAGGTTTTAAAGAAATACCTCCAGTCTTCAGAAAGAGGAAACAGCTCTCACCATTGACAATGTGATAGAAGGGGCTGCATAATGGGTATGAAATACCAAGGTGAAAGATCCCAGGAGAAACAAAAGTCGCTATTGTGTTTTTTCCATGACTCTATTAACATGTTTTGAACTGAGTTTTAAATTGGGCTAGTAAACAAATGTAATCTCTGAGCGCCATCTCCTGGAACAATTTACCACATCACACCAGCCTCCTGTCACCCTGGCCTCAACAAGGCACTGTGTACCAATGTCTGAAGCTACAGGACAGGAAGGCCCCTGGGGGGCAGGCAATGCCTATTAGCCCCCTGTGCCTTCATCCCCAGATTAGGCTGCTGCTGGTTTAGGTCCAGCCTGTTTGCGTCAGCCCCCAGCTCTGCCCTACCCAGGGGGGCCACTTCTAGCAGCGCCCCCTTCCTTTTATGGGCCTCCTGCCTGCATGATGACCACTTCCTGTGACTGTCTATCTGCTCTTTGAGCCAGAGTTTGCTTCATCTTGATCTTCTAGCTTCTAGAACTGCAATAAAATAGATTTCAGTTGTTTAAGCCACTCAGTCTGTGGTACTTTATTATGGCAGCCCAAACAAATGAACAATGGCTTTGCTGTTAACTGAATCCAGACTGCATCCCGACCCCTGTTTCCTGAACATAAGGGACTCCCTTCCCTACCTCCACCGCCCAAGTCAAGACCTGTTCTTGAATCACGGATCAAACTCATGCCCCCTGCCGTGGGAAACCACTGGACTGCCAGGCAAGACCTTCAGGAGCTTCAGTCTTTTTCTTCTTTTTTTCCCTTTAGATTTTTTTTTTTTAAATTGTGAATCATCTTTTAAAGTCCTTATTGAACTTGTTACAATATTTTTTCTGTTTTCTGTTTTGGTTCTTTGGCTGGAAGACATATGGGATCTTAGCTCTCCAACCAGGGATGTAACCTGAACCCCTGCATTTGGCAGGCGAAGTTTGAACCATGGGACCTCCAAGGATGTCCCAGGAGCTTCAGTCTTGACACAGGATGGAAAAGAGTTTGACTTTGCCCACTTTTTTGCCCACTGAAAGCAACCAGGCAAATTGAAAAGCCTGGCTAGCAATGGGAAAAGGAAAGCACACACAGAGAGAGCATGACACTGAGTGGACATGTGCGCAGATGGTCCAGCACAGCACAGCGGGGAGCCCCTGGCAGCACTAGAGAAACAGGGTTCCTTTCCAATATCCTGACCTCCTCTGTCTGCCTCCTGGGCACCCTAGGAGTTCTGCTGCATAGAAGAGATGATGGGGGGCCTGCTGTTAAAGCCACAGCTTTGCCAGGTATGCATGCTCCCTCACGGGTGCTTGGCGCTTCTACTCGTGTGTTTGTGGAGGAGGTCTGCGGCTGGCCCTGGTCGGGTCTGGCGAGGCTCCCAGCTTCCAGAAGCTCAAGGCTTTGGTCCAAGCTTGGAGGTCCATCTGAGTCTACAGGGGTTGCTTTACATGAAACCAAGAGGCATTCAGAAATTGTGCATATTTGGACTTTACTGGTGGTCCAGTGATTGAGACTCTGTGCTTCTAATGCAGGGGATATGAGTTTAATCCTTGGTAAGGGAACTAAGATACCACATGCCATGTGGTATGGCCAAAATAAATAAAGTAAAATGAAACCTAATTAAAAAAAGAGAAAGTGTGCATTTTTGTTGTCCTAGTCTAAAATAAGGGAGAAGCATTGCCCAGTATATTTCTCTGGGTACAGGTCTCAGCTTGAGACAGCTCAGATATGAGGCCACTTTTCTAAAAACATCCTGCTTGATCCCAGGACTCAGGCAGGAGGGGCACCTGGGGCAAGAGGCCGCCCACCTACAAGTCAGGTATCAGCTAAGGGTTGCACCTCCTTTCTTGTTCACTAGGGTGAGGCACCTCTGGTTGGTGCGAAACCAAAAAGATCCGATGAGATAGAATGAGGGAAGGTAGGGGGACAGAGAGGGCCCGGGGGGAGATGCCAAGGAAACTCCCGTTTCCTGCTACCTCTTATTACCATGCACAGAAGAAAGTGTGGCCAGGGTTGGTGGGTGTGGGTGGTAAGGTGTGGGCTCATGCTCCTCCCAGATATCCCCTGATCTAATGATCCAAAGTTATGAGCACCTCCTTCTTCAGTTCAGGGGTGAGGCAGGAGTGATGGGCTCAAAATGAGAAGGCTCTCAACATCCAGTAATAAACAGACATGCTGATTTCAGCCAGGGTCACACTGGGCTTTTTATTAAATTACAGATACATTTCTCTGTGTACAGTCACAGAGTCTCAGAGATGGGCATGTATTATATTACAGTTGTACACAAACACATAGATATAATATAGGAACACAGAGCCAGTTTCAGAAATGTGTCTGTGACACTCTTAGGCCAGGACAATGCTCTCACCACTTACAAACAATCCAAAATATTCCACTTCTAAGGCAGAGATAAAATCTCTCTATAGGATTTCGCATTATTTAAATCTCCTTTCTGCCTAATTAAAAAAATTTCACGCACTTGGTATCGTGAGTACATTTTCTTTTTTTGAACACAGGGAAAATTATGGTGATTACTATCCCTCTACTTCAATAAATACAGATTAAAAACACAAACCTGACATATTTTTACCTATAGCTGTCATATAGATATTCAACAGAAAGGCACAAATATAACAGTTAAGGAGATGGGAGTGAGGGTGGAAAGTATTTAACGCCTTATCAATACGGATTAGAGACAATTGATTGTGGTACCTCTAGGGTACTCCTCCTGAAGTGCTCCCGTACTCCTGTGGGCTGTGTGCATGGCCCTGGAACATCATGCAGACACCCTGGGAGATGGGGAGGATGCTGAATGCTAAAACATCTCTGTTGGGAGCACAGCTACTTCTATGCTTGGCAGATGGTGAATAGGGGAGTTGAACTTCTCTAGGGAAATGGAGAGACTTCACACTCAAACACATTTCCTCTAAAATTTCCCTGGGTCTAGGGCTTTCCTTGTAGCTCAGCTGATAAAGAATCTGCCTGCGCTGCGGGAGACCTGGGTTTGATCTCTGGGTTGGGAAGATTCCCCTGGAGAAGGGAACGGATACCCACTCCAGTATTCTGGCATGGAGAATTCCATGGACTATATAGGCCAGGTGGTCACAAAGAGTTGGATACAACTGAGTGACTTTCATTATTCAGAGACCTCTGACTTAGGGACAGAGGATGAGATGGCTGGATGGCATCACCGGCTCGATGGACATGAGTTTGAGAATGCTCTGGGAGCATTGGTGATGGACAGGGAAGCCTGGCATGCTGCAGTCCATGGGGTCACAAAGAGTCGGACATGGCTGAGAGACTGAACTGAACTGAAATGAGAGACCTGTTGGCTATAGGAAAGGAAAGGTGCACTTCCAGCTGGTGAACTGTAGAGGGCCTCATCTCTTTCTGAGACATGATTGGAACATAAGCAACCACAAAATGGAAACCAGGAGCATAGAGTGAAGAAGATGAGAAATTCAAGTACTTCTCTCTGTGCGAGATTAGGAAATGAGACACAGGATGGTATCCATATTTTAAATACCTTTTGGGCTTTGTTCAAAGAGCAGAATTTGACTAAAACCCCATCCCAGAACTTGGTGATAGATGATCAGGTTTTGGGGACTGGGACTCATCATGTCTACATCCACAGGACATCAGGGTGCTATGTCCTTGCAGGACAAGTATAGATACTTCTCATACAGTGAAGCAGTGCTCACCAGGTAAACTCTGATTAGCAACAGATTCCAACGCATTTTGACCGTAAACCAAGACTCAATATATATGTCTAATTCAGCAAGCAAAGGGCTCTTAATAATCTTGGGGTTTTGGTGCTTTAGAGCTTGGGCTATGGGGGCTGGAGTGACAAAGTGGCTCTGTTGACTGTCCGGGTAGGGATAGAGATGAACGGCTGCATTCTGGAGGGAGGCCTGGAGCACATGGTTGGGGAGTGTTGGTACCGTGAGCAGCAGTTGTTGAGGGTAAAGCACTCCCGGCTGGGTTGAGTGCAGACCTTAGGGCTGCAATGCAATGGCGCACAGTGGGGCCTCATTAGGGCAAAATTTACGCATTTTCCCTGCAGGAGACAAGAGAGAGAGAAGATCACTATCAGCCACTGGAATTGGGAGCAGAAGCCTGTAGTCTCCCTGGGGCCTGCCAAGCTCCTTCTCTGGCTCAAGTCCACCCTTCTCCTGCTGCCCAGAGTCCCCTGATTCCCCTGTTGGGCCTGTCTGGGCCTATCGGTCCCTATAGGTGCTCCATATGTTGTACGGACTTCAGGCTTCGGTGGGCCTGCCATTCAATGTAAAATGTTACCTTGAGCACCTGTGAGGCCCAGCCTTGGGACCCACTGTGCCCAAACCCTGTCTTGAGCCACCCATGTCTCCAGCTACCCACCCTTTCTCACGTTCCTCTGCACCTGATGCCAGTCTAAGCCCTCAGCTCCTTTCCTAGGCTGACTCAGCACCTCCTTTCCCCGGTCACATGGTTCCACTGCCCTTCTGCCACTTCCCATCAATCCAGGCCCTCAAGGAATCATCCTCCTCAAGTTTGCTCTTCCTCAACTCACACCTTCAGTTGTGCTTCCTCACTGCCTGGAAAACCAGCCCCAGTACTCAGCCTGGCGCATCAGGCCATCAAATCCACAGGCTCCTGGCCTATTACCAGCAGTGCCAGAATGCACATCAAGTGTTCCTGTGTTCCAGCTTCACTCTCTCTGCTCTTCTGCTTCAGGGTTGTCCTCCCTGGCCTCTCCATTTCCCATATCCAGACTACTATCCTCTGAGACTGCCTCTATTTTCCCCTTAAGCCAGTCTGGGAGTGCCAGAGGCACTGTGGCTGGTTCCCTCTTCTCTCAAGCCCCCATCGACAGCAGGATTCTGACCCTTCCTGCCCCAGGATTGCATCCCAAATTCCTGAACTAAACTGTTCGTTTACTCAGGTGAATTTTACAATCACTTTAGAATGATTTAGGTCAAATTCTCTAAAGATATTCATTACAATTTTCACTAAAGCAGCATTAAGCCCGTACATTCTTTGGGGAAAAGCTGGTATTGTGGTCTAGGTTTTTGCATTTTCAAGTCTTCTTTCATAGTGAAAGAGTAAAGTTCTGTGGTTTCTGTACATTATAGGTCAGTACACGTTGTCACACACATGTGTGGGTATGTTCTTTTATTGCTACTCTGAAGAGATTGGTATCTTCTGTCTTTATTTCTAAGCTCCCATATGTCTGTCTATTTACTCTAGAACATGAACAGATCATTCCAGACTTAGTATCTTCTGCCCGTGGGATCCCTTTGACTTTCTCAAAGCAAGACGGCAGGGCACCTGAGCTGAGGCCTGACTCCTCTCCCCAGCCGCAGCCTGTCACTGGGAGCTGCAGAAGGCAGGGATGTGCATATGGGTTGAGGGAGAGGTGTGAGGGGCTCCAGATAGTGGTGGAGGCCCCCGGGTCATGGCAGAGCACCCGAGTCTGTTATGTGATCATAAGGGGGTGAGGGAGGTGACTGGGGGCTGAGGGGACTCTCCTTCTCCTCTGGTTTTCTATTAATGAAGAGGTCTAAGCCGGTGACCAATTACTTCCTATATTAACTCAGCTGCTCCACAGTGAAGGAATGTTTCTTAAAACGATTGGCAAATGGTTGATTGAAGCTTAATCTCCAGTGCTTTGGCACTTTGGCTCCATTTCTGATTTCCTGCTTATTACAGAGGGAAGTGTGTGTGTGTGCACGTGTGTGTGTGAGAGAGAGTCTATGGGTCTATGTGTGTGTGCATGCACGTGTGCATGTGAGTGTGTGAGAGAGTCTGCGTGTGTGTGAGAGAGAGGAGTTGGGAGGGGATGAAGGTTGTTGAGCATGGGGAAACAGGCTGCCATCACTGTCCCAAAGTTATGATCTGAGACTTTCATAAAGGTCACGGTCTTGAACAACTTTCAAGTTGGGACTCACTGGAGGGCAGAAGTGCTGCCCCAGCTTTATCACACGTGTCTTGATGTTCCCTCTGTGAGTGGCATCAAAACATAGGAACTCAGGAACTCCTTGGCCATGAATGCATCCTACAACCTCTCTGTAGCTCTAATCATTCCCAGGACAACTGTTTCCCAGTATATATTTATGTGTTCATATTTAGAGGAGGTCTGTAAGCAATATAGTGTGAAAATAAGAAATTAATATTCATAATTGTTTGCACATCTAACACACTGCACAGAGCAAGGAAGTCCTTTCTAGTTCTTTCCCAGTCACTGTGACAGCAGGTTACAGGAGCTGTGGCCTGGATTTGAAAGTGAGTCTCTCTAGGGTCGTTAACAGCCCTGCTGCACCCTTACATAACCCTGTCATGTTGAATCCATCACAAAGCATCAAAACCTTAGTTTCTTCAGCTTCAAAGTGCAGAGCAGTGATCACCTGGCAGGACAGAGAGGCAGCCCAGCACGGGTGAGGTCTGGGCCTTGGGTTGTGGATATTGGCCTCATGGCTGTGCAGCTGGGCAGGTATACAGGGGGTCAGCTTCCTCCCCGGTAGTGTTGGGAGGATGAAAAGACTGAGCTTGTATGAAGAACTCGCTGTCTGGCAATCCCTACTCTGCATAAATGGCTGCTGTTGGAATGAATGAGATCCTTGTGTAAAAGGTCTTGAGTGAGTCATACTGTCTGTAGACAGTTATGTCACTGCCAGCATCACATTCAGTGAGAAGTGGAAGTTTCCTATTTTTACTCGATTTTCCTGATGTATCTAGCAGAACTGATTTCCATGAACTGAATGGGCTGACCTGGGAAAGTCAGAGAACAAAGAGAATCAGGACCTCCAATGTGGGTTTGACTCAAGACTAAGAAAGTAAACTGAGCCTTGCTGCACCATCCCATTATGTGTGTAGGAGAGATGGTCTGGGAGGGACCATTATCAGATTTCCTCTGGGGATTAGAAGGCAGTGGGGCAGAGAAACATGGTCCTTTCACAGAAGGTTACAATAAACAAGAATGGTTGCTTCTGTTACGAAAACGCTGAGCTTCCTTTTTTTTTTTTTTTGTAAACTGAACCTTGGAGAATTTTCTGCGTTGTATTTTGCTGAAGTGCAGACACATCTAATTCACTGAAACAAGCAGCTGGCTGAGGTTTTAGAAGGCGGTAGCTCCTACAAGGTCATCCCCAGACTTCACTGTTCTCTTTCTGAGCGTGTTCACATACATAGGCCTGACTGCATTTCCAGTCCAGGCTGAGGAGTTTGGAAACAACCTCCCCATGGCTCAGGAACTGATGCAGGAGAGAGAGGCTGTACGTTTGTGCTGCTGGGAACTGACTCCTCTGAGGCTTGTTTTTCAGCACAGCCTGGTGAAGAGGGTCTGGGCAAGGTTCTGTCTGAGCAGAGCTCCTGGGAGGGGGTACAGGGCACATGGGGTGGTCAGCAGTGAGAGGACGAAAGCCTTATGTCTGTCCTTGGAAGGACATCTAGTTGATGCTCCTAATCCCCCTGCCTGGGGTGAGCTAGGGCAGGCTGAGATCCCCCAAGTGCAGTCTTGATGTGTTCCCACTGAGGCATGCCCTTTCCTCTAGCTTCAGAACTCCTCTCACTGAGGGGACCTATGGTTCAGGTAGGAAAAAGCATAATATGTCCCTGAATAGGGTGTCTTCTGTTATACATTCAGGGTGGAGATTGGGAGCTGACACTGGCCTGCAGAGATGGTAGGCTCCCAGTTGACACCCCATCACTTAGACTATGATTCACTTTAAGGCCTGGGACCAGGACACAGAAGGCTTCAAGAAAGGAATCAGGACTCCTGCACCCACTGGAATACTGGAAGTATCCACAGGTGTCCCAGGGCTCCAGGACTATAGTTGGGAGGGATAAGGTCAGATGGGAGGGGGCAGAGGAATGGGAGGGTTCACACCCACCAGGCACAGTCACGGGCTCCCAGCCCCTCTCAAGATGAGCAGGGTTGATTTCAGCCAGCTCTGGCTGCTGCCACTTACTCTCTGGGTGACCTTGGCAACTTCCCTGATCTCTCAGGCCTCTGTTTTGCCTCCAGGAAGCACACAGATCACTGTGAATCCAGAGAGATTAATGGGCAGATTTGAGAGCTGGTGTTGCAGGGGCCTAACAGAGCCTTGGGTGGATATGAGCTCCCTAATCCATCACTCTGCCATCCCAACATGAGCTTCAGAGACCTGCTCTCTGGGCAGGAAGGCTACTTCTGGTGTTTTCCCATCTGGTGTCTTGTCTCTGTCTTGCTCTGTCCTTCTTGCTCCTGACTCTGCATCTCTGGGTGGTTGTCTCTACTGTTCAAGGCATAATGCTGGCCTGGGGCTCTTGTGACCATAATGAGGCTGTGGTTCTGGGGAGAGGTTCCAGGAGAATCAGGTAGAGAATGGGGCTTCCAGGTAAGCAAACCTGGGACTGAGAGCCATAGGAACTCTGGCACCTCTGTCCCCAGATGATGTCTTTGCTGGGTGTGAGCAATGACTCAGATGTGTCAATAGCAGTGTCCAGAGGCTTTCTGGCCTGTCAACAGTTTCCAAACGCCCAAGTGCTCAGTCACCAAGAGCCAGTGTCTGATTCAGGGAAGGTGACCAGTGCGGCCCTCATTAAAAGACTTGGGGTCTGCAATGTCCTCCAGGCCCCTGGTCTGGTCTGTAGAAAGGCTCAAAGTTTGGAATGGCTAGGCAAATGATTTCCAAGCAAACCATTGCCCTCCGTGGGCCCCAGGGAGCCTAGTAGGGCAACCTCTGGTGGTTTGTGGGTAAGCACTGTGAGATCATGATGCTGACCCCAAATCGGGGACAGAGCAGTGAGAAGGGTAGAGCCAGGCTCAGAATTCAAGTCTAACTATGCTCCTCCCAGCCTTTGTGACCTTAGTCAAGTCACTCAGCCTCCCTGTAGGTCAGTATAGCTGGGATAATAGTAGTATCTACCTGTACTGTTATTGGGAGGATTAAAGCAATGAAAACATGTAAAGTTTTTAGTTGAGCAACTGACCCACAGAAAGAGCACAGTGGAATTATCCAGCATCATTATTACATTCCAAGGATGACAACTGGAACAATTTGGCTTCTCCCCATTGTCACAGGCAATGACACATGAGGTCGTCTTTGCTATCTGCTAAATGCAGTGAGTGTTGGCCAGACAACATTGGGGAGGGGGTGTTACCATGTCCCACATTGCTGGCACTTGAGTGACCAGTTCAGGAAAATCTCATGGGTGGGGTGCAGCTAGCCGTTCCACAGGGGTGGGTGAGTTGTGGAAAGGGATGATTGATGGGAGGCCAATATGCCTCTCCAGACCTTTTTTCCTAGGATTGGAAGTTCTGGGCATAGTTCTGAGAAGAAAGGTTCTGACATCCTTGAGATGAGGACACAGAGGAAATGCATGTGTGCCATGAGGAGAATCGTCTGGAGGTTCATGAGCGCCAGGTCTCCACTTCTTGGGTGTTCCTCCTGGCAGATACCCAGACAGGACAGGGTTCTCTGACCCACAGTCTCAGGGGGCAATGATGAAGGGCAAAACCAAGACCCCAGCCCATGGGGAGCATCCCTGTGCCCTGCTTACCATGTCTCTGGTTGGGCACCACATTACTGACATCTGATTGCAGCGCTGAACAAATTCACACAAGCTATCCAGTTTTCCCTGAAAAGCAGATGTGTTTGTGAGAAAGCTACAGGCCTAGATGCTGCCTCTAGAGGGATAGTGTCTCCTGTTACTTGAAATTGCCTGTCAGGTCTCCATCCCCACCAATTCCCTGAAACAACACTGAACTGCCCTTTGAGGGCATCCAACAATATCCAGAACTTGGGCCCATCCTAAGAGAGAAACTCTGGTAGTGATGGGAACATGAGCCCTTGTACTTTTTGGCTTCCCCTGAGCAACTAGGTTCGGGATGTTTTTTGGCTTTTCTCTAGTACCAAATGAACATAGTCTAGTGCCCACAGCTCGTTTCTACTCAAGCCATGCCTAATGGATCCAGACTTGTGCATGAACCAGCCATCTTCATCTCCTGCTCCCCAGCATCCCCGAGGGCCCTTCTCACCTCCATTCGTTTCATTCCCCCTCCTTGGCACCCACAAGGGACAATCACTGTGGGGCATGGCATTTGACATGTCTCCTCTGGCTCCTAGGAAGAGAAAACACCATGTTCTTGTCTGGCAGCTCCTGGGTGCAGACAAATGATGTCTGGTTGCCCTGGCACCTGTCAAGTACTGGCCACTCAGCAAATGTTTTTTGGAGAATCAAGGACAAATGAGCAGCACCTGGCACAGGAGAGAGTGGCCTCCAGGTAAAAACACACCAACTCCATTTGTTTTATAGATGGCTCTTCTCCAAACATCAGAAAACTCTATCCTGATTCTTTGGTTCACAGAGGGTGCCCCTGTAGGATATGCTGGGTTCGAGGCTGTGCCATGTAATGGAGGCTGTCAGGGATTCCACAGTAGCAGGTGACAAGGATGCATTCACCCACCTCTGGCAGATCCAGCCACCCCAGGCCTCACAGCAGCCAGTGTCAATGCCAGCCCTGCAGAGACCCTGTTTGCTGCTATATATCAGACCCAGGTTCCCCCGTCTTGGGACATGGTTCTCCTGCTCTAACTACCTCTTATGGGCCCTGGTTTGGGTCCCCACTCTGGTGGGTCAGACATAGCCTCTCCACCTGACTTTGGCACCTGTGCTTACCTTGACTCACCTCTCTCACAGCTCAATGCCAGATAAAACTCCCTCCTCCCTCCTCAGTCCCCCAAAGGCCAACCCCACCAAGGCCCTCACCCTGAAATGAGCCAGGGATGAAGAACAAGGAAACGGAGTCCCAACATGCATCAGAGCTCAGGGAGGGGGTCCAGGTCCCTGAAACTCACCTGAGTTTTCCAAAACTCACCTGAGTCCTGGAAGGACCATCCTACAAACAGTCCTTTGGGACAAAAAGCCCTTTGATTACAGGAAGGATCATAGCTGTTCCTGAGACAGGCTACCCCACATGCTGATCCAGTGCTAAAGGCCCTGGATCAGACCATGTTGGGGGTTGGGGAATGGTGTTCTCTGGGTGACATTTTGTGAGTCTACTTCTTCATCAGCATCCCTGCCTTCCCTCTGTCACCTTCTCTTTCCACCAGTTCTCTAGGCCCAGATAGGTGAGAGCTGGAGGGGTGGGGGAGGACATCTCCCCATATACATCTGGGGGCCTCTCTGTGTAGGGCATTGTGTGCAGTGGGCGTGCTCTCAACATCAGGACCAAACACATCACTTACCCTTTCTGGATTCAGCACTGGTGGTGGCTCCTTGACAGGCTACAACGGAAGCGATCAAAATTGAAGTCGTCGAAGTTTAGTGCCCGTAAAGCTTATCTCTACTGAACTGATGCGTTCTGGGGTAAGATCTTTGCCGCACGAATTGGCTTCCTTCAAGTTTCACACCCCACCCTGGGTGCCACAGCTCCCTTCTTAGTGACTTCTCACCTCCATCCATCTTTTCCTGCTTACTTGGTACTGACAACAAGGGACAGTCACTGTGGTTACAGTCAGGGGTTAAAAGGCATGTGGAGGGCTCTGGCTCAGCCATGCAGATAGAAGGGGATGCTGCTTAATAGCAGTAGGGAGGCAGAAGATGGGTTTTGGGGTGTCAACCTTGCTGTGTACTGTCTGTAGGTCTATAACCAACAGGCTCCCCCTCCCTGGGCCTCAGGCTCCTCAGTTATCAAAGGGGAATCAAGACCTCCATGTGTGGTTAAGTGGGAGACAGACAGACTAAGGTTCCTGGTCCCTGGTAGAGGCTGTACATGGGAGTTTTCATCAGCAGCCCTGACATCATATGAAGACAAGAGAACTCTCCCCACACCCCTCCTACCTCCCCTCTTCTCCCACCCCCCTGCAGCCCTCCCTTTCTCCCAGCCCTCAGGGATGATGGTCCACCTCCCTCCTCCCAATACTTTCTCTCCTCACTTCTTGCCCTTTGCAGAAATCTGACCTGCTGGTTTCTATGCGACTTTGCTTGTCCTTCCTCAGCTCTGCTTTTCCCCTCTTCTTCACCCAGCGCTGTCCTGTGCCCTTGCAAACCAAACTGGCCAGTCCCTCTACCTCCCTCCCTTCCCAGGGCCAGTCTCTATTCTTTTCATTATCAGGGCACCTGCCATACCCTCTGAAGGTGACATTGACCTTCAATGCCCCCCAGGTACCTACACCAGACCAGACACTAGACAATGAGCTCTTATGGGCAAAGGTGACAGGCACTTCATTCCTGCTCCTCTGTGCCCAGCATAGGGTCCTGCATGTCCTGCTGACTTTGTGTGACTTATGAAGGAGTACAAAAGGTACCAGAGATGGGCAGGGATCCATGCTGTTTTCAAAGGCACAGCCGCCTCTGAGGTTAGCATCCTCCAGGCTAGCATCCTTCTCCCTTTGGGCCATCAGTGCCCATGCAGACCCCTCTTCCCCCAACAGCAGAGACTTCTGGGGCTTTGATCTACCTGAGTCTTTCTGCTGTAGGACAGTGTGGTTCTCAGGGGATCTGGGGTCTCTTCTTTTCGGGGGCCAGACAACCCATAGGCCACCTCTATGTGAAAGTGGAAGCATGAGGCAGGTAGCCCCCAGGAGCCCCGACTGTCTAAACCCAGGAGGGGAGGACAGAGTCTGTGCCTTGTTTGCTGGCATGAGGGCCCTGGAGCTGATGGAAACCTGCCCACAGGCAGGATCTGAAGCAGGCCCATGTGTGGCCCCTCAAGGGTTGGTGAGGGCTGGACACGGGCTGTGTAGGCAGGGGTCACTCACCCTCCTGTGGCAGAGCCACCAGATGCACCAGAACATCAGAGACAGTAGGAGCAGGGCTGGGATGAGTGCAAAGAAGTAGAGAGGGTTGACATAGGGGATGACTTGTGCGGGGGGTGCGGGTGGTTTGGGTGGTGTCTCTGGAGGCGGCTGGGCAGCTGGTGAGGGAGCTGGTGGGGTAGATGTCGCTTCAGCTGGCCCCCTTGCCTACAGAAAAAACCACATGGCAGAGTCCTGGCATAGACCAGGCAACTACCGCCTGGATCCCACACCAGTCCACCCTGTCCTCCCTTACCCCTTTCTGCTTGTTTACCCCACTTGAGGAAACAGATGCTAGGAGATCACGGCTGGTACCCAGTGGTGCCCGGGCCCCAGAGCCCACTGCTGGCCCTGTTCAGAGGCTCTCCCCAGAGACCTGTCAAGGAAACCCAGTCCTCCAAGGAGTGATGGCACAGCCCTTACTGCCTGCCTCGGCTGAGAGCACTGGGGTTTTGTGAGGATCACAGAAAGCTGTGACACACAGATGGGAGAGAGGTGGGAGTGCGAGAGCAGAGGCCAGGCACCCCGAACACCTGTCCATGGCCTCACCCCCCTACTTCCTGTCTCTGCAACCTCAGGCAAAGCTAGCTGGGTATGGCCACAGCTGCTCCACCCTCCAGACCCATGTGCCTGGAACCCAGATTTGGAGGGCTTGGGGGCCCCAGAGGTCCTGGACTCTGTCTCCTACTACACAGTGTCCCAACCTCTCCCAATCACCACCGTTGGAATCCAGGATGGAGTCTTGAGGTCCCCACCACAAGGCCCAGCCCAGGGAAGGTGGCAAGGTAGATCCAGGCTGGGCAGAGCCTCAGCATCATTTCTGGAGTCTGCTTATTTGTCCCTTCCATGGGCCTTCAATGACACTTGGTTCACAGAGAGAGCAAAGGTTTGCAAGGCTTGGAGGATAAAGCATACCCCAGGTGCTCTTTTTAGTAGCCCTCCTATGGCACTGCCCAAGCCTGATGGGAGTTCATCACACCAATGTAGGGTTAAGGGCTCTGAGCTACCTGCAAGATGATGCTTGAGGTACATCAGGCTATCTGCTGGACCTGCCCGGGGTGTTGTTCCCTTCACTTGCCTCCCCAGGGTGCAGGGTGTCAGGATAGCCTTAGCTGCCAGAGCCTTACCCTGGTACTCGCACAGTCCTTGCTGGTGAGGCTAACATCATTGTTGATGAAGCTGATACCATTGTTCAGGCTAATTTCAAGGGAGAAAGTCCTAAAGCACAGATAGGGTAGATAGTGACAACCAGGTCAGACAGACATTGTTCTTATACTTGGCTCAAACTGTAGCTCATAATCTCCTCATTGTAATGACTTTGAACATCAGGCATTCAGGGATATCAGAGAGCAGACAGCATGGGTAAGGAGAGTTCATCCCAAAGTATTACGAAGTCATCTTCTGCAATGAAGTCTGATGAGGCAGGGAGGATCCCTGAATGAGGTCAGATGTCCTCGTGGCCATGAGCTAAGTGACCAGGCATGGTGGTATGGTGTCAACATTCCAACTCCTCTGTCAGTACAGTATGGGAGTTTAGCTCCAAAAGGCTGCCCGAAGCAAAGATACCATCCATCCCCAGGGCACATCATCTCCTGCATCCTGCTCTCCTCAGCACAGCCTGGGTTGCAGCAGGTCACTGAGCACCTCAAGGGACTGTCAACCAGGGCAGGTGTGGAGGATGCATGCATTCCTCCTAGAAACATTATTGTGTTGCCCCAGTAGAGGTGGATTCTCAAATTCTTTATACCTCATGGTGGCAAAATTAGGCACTTACTCATCTGGATTCTCTATCTTTAGTCCTGGGCATATCATACTGGTATCTTTCACAGAGTTGGCTTTTTCATCTGAAACACAATCACATGAGAAGAATGTCAGTGGACTTATCCATCCATTCACCCACCCCTCCCCTCTGCCTGCCCTTGGCAAGTAGAGCTACCGCTCTCTGGCAGAAGCAGCTTTTCTTCTCTGCCTTTTTCTGACACCTACCATGCACCAGGCACTGTTCAGGGCTTGGGCTCTGGTGTTTAATGGGAACAAGGCAGGCAGAAGTCTTGCTCTCAAGGGCCTGACATTTGTGGGACTGGAGAGGGAGTCAGGCAATAAAGTAACAAACAATGGACAAAATGAATGCCAGAGTGAAAAGTGCCATGATGTCCAAAAACAAGGAAAGGGGTAGGGAAGGGAGGGGAATGGAAAGCTGCAAAGACTCAGCACAGCCAAAAATAAATGAAATTATAATAAAACTAAAAGTTTCCCTTTACATTCCTAATTTGTTAATGTTTTTATAGCCTCCTTTTAACTTAGGGACATTTTTTTAAATGAACTGATGAAGAGCATGTCTCATGAAGAAGCATCTGTGTGACTCTCAGTACTTTCTCCAATTCCACTTCAGTTTTTCTTCTGTCATTCAGAAAAATTAGATTTATTAAGCTGTATTTGAGATGTTACAGGCACTTCTCTATGTTGGGATCAGGGGTAGTGTTTTATTCTTTACTTTTTCATATTTTCCTGTTTTCTACTATGTAGCATTGTTATAATGAGCAATTTCCAATGTATTTTTATTGTTTTTATCTTTTTTTTCTTTGCCACAGGTCAGGGCTCTTCCCTAAAGAATGTTTTATTTCCACGTGGAAAACTTTTTGGAGCTAACTCAACTGTCAGATTAGCTATGAACTTCAGACAGTGTGAGTCCTTCATTGGGACTGAAAATAAAAGCTAACTGCCCAGTATGGTTAGGGGAAAGGATTTGCATCTGAAGGACAGGATGGTTGGGATTACTGTGGGCAATTTGTTTTCCATAGGCTGTTCACAATCCTGAACAGGGAGAGGGGGGTTATGGCAGGCACTCCACATACTGAAGGCCCAGAAAAGCATGGCTGATTGTAAAGCAGGTTTCAACCAATATTAACTGGTTAACTAAATACTTGCCACATTTAGAGAACTTTTTGAAACATAAAAACTTTACATACTAGTGACAAGCAATGTAAAACTTATAGAAAACTTGGTTAATTTTTTTCTTTTTTATGTTTCTTTATATTTTCTAAACTTTTGTCTTATGTTTTAATCAGAGGAAAACATAATTAAAAGGAAGCAAATCAATCCTCATCAGTGCATCAGGGCTCCTGGCAGTAAACAGCATGGTGCGGCCACTTCTTATCAGCCCCGACTATAGGCAGTGAGGTGGTCAGTGGAGGAGCCCAGGACTGTAGGATGGGCTGTCCTGTGGGAGAACCTGGTCCTGGTCCATCCCAGAGAGGTGATGTCTAGAAAGGAAAGCAATACAGCCATGGACCACAGAGGAACATCTGAACATGTTTTCTGAAAGATAGGTTGTGTCCCACCTTCCTCAAGAAAGGTCATCTCAGTGAGGTGGAAGGCCCAGAGGAGGCAATTACAAGAACCAGCTTGTGACCTTGGGCATGCTCTTGAATTGACCCTGACTCTGGTTTCAGATCTATGCAAAGGAATAATAATAGGTGTCTTTTGAGAATTAACTGAGATAGTGCATGTAAGGCACTGAGCACATTAGCCAATGTGCTCAATACATAGTTCTTCATGCAAATAACTTACTGATTCCTAATCACTCCCAAGAAACTACAAACCATAGGAAATCTAACTCGCTGAGACCATCTACACATTTTGTGGTGTGAACAGTTAGCAATGGAAGAACACTGCCCACCCCATGCACCCGTGGAAGAAGAGATGGCCCAGAAGTGCTGAGGGAGAGGACTTGCTCTGGGTTTATCAGATGGCCCTGGAATGAAGAGTCATTGAACATAATGCATCAAATCAATGTATCAGTGGGATAACTTGGAGACCTGAGGAGGAAGAAGAAGTCTAACTGTCCTCAGGCACTCTCTGGGGGAGAGCAGACCCACTTCAGTGATAAGGCCATATCTCCTGCCCCATCTATGTACTTCCTCAGGCCACTCACCCAGCCTGGAGGAACACATAGTGCCTGAATATTTCCAAATAGTAGCTTATGTACACGATAGGGCTTAGTTGTGCACCTACCATACAAATGGCCCCATTTTATATATATTTTATATAAAATCTCCATACGGATAATAGAGACTGAGAACAGAACACTTATGAGGTCAAGATCACACATGTAAAGTGGGGCTGAGCCAGAATTCCAGGGTCCAGGCCTGTGATTGGCATCTGCTCTCAATACCAGGTGACTCTACATCCTGGGAGAGCTCAGTGCACCTGGCACAGATTCAGGGCCCTGGGGTGCCATCACTTCCTACCAGAAGAGTTGTGAGATTCAAGTACTTGCCTCTCAAGGGTAGTGAGGGCCAAGGAAAGTGTGGGGGGAGTGTAGCAGTAAGGGCAGACCCAGCATCCCAAGCCCAGCCTCTGCAAGGGTAAGCTCTGAGCCAAGATGGTCTTGATGTGCTGGAGTTGATATCTTCCAGACTGAGATGAAGTCGAAGGTGGCCAGTCTTACCAGCAAGGTCGCTCCTTCCATTGTCCGTGTTGCCCCCATCCTCACAGTGAATCATCATTCACAGTCTGCAGTGAATGGTCAGCAAAGGCTTTGATGGCTTAGCTGGCTAAGGGAATGCAGTGTGGTGTGGGAAGCGTGCCACTTGGTGGCAACGAGGGGGCTACTTACCAATTTGCTTGTCTTTGAATTTAAATCTACAAATAACGTCATCCTCACTCTTTGCATTATTAAAACCTTTTCCAGAAATCATCAATTCATATTCATCTGCAAGGGCGACACCCAAAGGTCTTTTATTAGGAGAGTGCTGACTTCCTTGTGATCTTACAGTTATGATAGGCCACACTGTAACTTCCCAGAGATTCCAATAAGCAAACAGTTATGTCTGAACCAATATATGAGCACACACTGGGTCTTACCTGTAATCACAAAGGATAAAACTGAGATGCCTGGGCCCTGAGCACTTGTGGGCTCTCACCGCTGCCTTTGATTCTTCAAGCTCATTGAAGACACCCTGTTCGCTACCCTCCGTGGGGCAAACCCAGCCATAGGTTTCTGACTTTGAAGTCCCAAGGTCTTCCCTAAGAGGTGCAGGAGGTGTTCCTTACCAGGCCTTCTCTTACATTAATGACCCGGAAACAAGATAATGCAGCTGAAGACATTCCTGACCCTTGTATGAGCTGAGCATGCAAGACTAAGTGCTTGTGGGCCTTTTTCACACTCAGGGGTCTGTTCCTCCTCACTGTGATTACCTATGCCAAGGCTGGATACCCCAGGAACAGGGCCAGGACCTGGGTAAAGCAGGGCCAAGAAAGGCGGTGAGGGCCCTGCACAGGAGAATCCCCCATGGAGGGTGAAATCCTGCCTTAGCTGTGGTTCTGAAGTCTTCAATGACTGCTCTTCCCCTCCCACTTCCTGCCGCTTCCTGTGCCTCACACAGTGCCCCCAGGGATTCACCAAGCATTTCCTTCTGTTAGGGTGGGAAGCTTTGATTTGCTAAGGTGTAGTTCCGGGTCATAGCCCTAGCCAGGCTGCTAGGTCCCCAGTGGCGCTTCCTGGCAACTGAAATACTAATGGATCCAGAGAAGGCAGCCAGTGGGCCTGGCTCCTGGGGATAAATGCAGGTCTTCCAGCTACAAGCCCAAGGTCAGTAGCCTCCACCCCTGTTCTCCTAGTTAAGATCATTAATTGCCCAAGATCAATTAGCTTGAGGAATATTCTTCAGAAATGTCAGCACAGCTTTGGACCTGACAGTCCTGATTCCCCCTCCTTCAAGTCTTCCTGTAGTCCCTATTAGATCAAGGTGAAGTTTGTAAATTCTGTTTTGAGAAAATTTGATTCTTGGGCTGTGGGCTGAAGCTGTCCTGCTGACATGTTTTTGTAGGCTTTCAAGTATTTTCAGGAAAATGGGAGTCCATGTTTAAAATCTGAACATTTTCTCTACTAATCCAGCTTCCTAGTATTCTTGGAAAATGGGAACACTTGGCATGAGTGGGTTTGTATTTCTGCACGTCAACCACTGACTGCGCCAGAGGCCACTGCCCTCTCAGAAAGGGAAGCTCTCCAGTGGCCAAGTACTTGCCCCTAACACTCTTGACCATCATCCTTGGCTTGGCCTTGGTCCACACCTCTTTCTCTTGGTACTTGCCTGGTCTAGGAGGGTGCCTGATGCATTGACCTGTCCTTGGAAGAGCTTGAGCAACATGGAAACATGGAGAGAACACTAAAGCTTTGATAAAGCACAGGGAAGGTGAACTGATAGCCTTGTGCTAAGAAATCAGTGACTTTCTGGCTCATTCAGGGCGACCTTGAGGTCCCTTACTGACATCCTCTCCCATGCCCAGTAGCCAACAAACCAATGCTGCTTCTGAAGCCAAATCTGCCAGGTTGCTCCCTCACTGTTTACACTTCCTAAGAGCCCTGCCCACCATGACATAGGAATCTGTATTTGTCCAGGAAGAAGCAGCTGGTACAGTGTCCTGCAAACATGCCTTTACCAGCACAACTTAGTCCAGCCTAGCAAGGTGGCTGGGCCTTAATCTTATGGAAGTATATTTCATAATTCATATTCCAGGATTATTTATTGCCAAGAATGGTTTCCTTGCAAAGCAGAACCATAAACTAATAAAACATATTTTAAGTAAAGATATAGGCAGAGAAGAGAGACTTTAGCTATTGAACATGGGGAAATCAGGCTCTAGATGAGGCAAAAAAAAAAAAAAAAAAAGCCAGTAGAAGCTTTTCTGCCATAAACAAAAGGCCAAAGGGAATCAGAAAGGAGCAAATAAGTGCCATGCCAAAGCTTACAACTCCTATGTTCATCCAAATGTTGTTTCCTACTAATGAGCACCTACTACACACCAATCTTTACACTTTTTCTCTTAAATCTCCCAACAGCCCCATGAACTTAGGTATGAGCTAGGCAAGATTTACTACTCAATTTTACATAGAGGGAAACTGTGACTTAGGAAGGGCAGGTCACTTCCTCCTGCCCAAGGCAGGTATAGGGATCTGACCTCAAGTGCCCAATTCAGGACACATTTACATCACCTCTGCTCCTGTCTTAATTCCAAACATCCGTCACTCTGCTCTCTGGGGACATGCCCCTTCTGACCTGAGTCTTCAGCTCACAGGGCTCTGAGTTGAAATGAGAAAGCCCCAGTAGAGGACCTGGTGGTCCCAGCCTCATGGTGAAGATTGGGCCCAGCCTCCTCCATGTGGGTGACTGGAGGCAGGGCAGCAGCGGAGGTCAGGGCCAAATGACAGCCCATTGCGCAGACCACACTGGCTTCCTCAGGAGCAGTGCATGCTGCCCTCTGCCTTGGTGCCTTCCTTCCTCCTGGGGTCGCCTGCTGCCTCCAGCTCCGCTCAGGTGCTACTTCACCTATGCAGTGGAGCCCCTCTCTCCCAGGCAGTGCTGCTGTCAAAGGGGGGCTGCTGAACTCTGACAAGTCTCCAAAGTGGAAGGCAGGATGGTGGTTTCAATATTTCAGCAAGAGAGACTTCCAGGTAAAGGACTTTTGCTTTGCCCAGAAAACTGTCCCTCTTGCTTTCCAAATTCCTCTCCTCATATCCCAATTCCTCCAACAGTATCAACCACAGGAAGAAAATAAAGTCACAGGAAGGCTTACAGGGCTGTATTTGCTGCACATCCCACACAGGTCCACTGCCTACAAGCCCTCAGGCCCTGGAAGGGAGATTGAGTCTTTCTGGAACAGAGAACTTTCTCTTTGGAAGAAAAGTTGTACATCAAGTCGTCCTGGAGCTCTAGAGAGAGGAGCTGATGAGGCAGGCTTGTCTCTGATAAGGCTAGTGGAGCTGAGCATGAAAAGGACATCTAAGCTGCTTGGGACTAACAAGGGCGCGTAAGGTGGAAGTGACTGGCCCTGGGGAGAGGAGGCGGGGGAACACCACATGCAGTGTGGCATGGCCACTTTGAGAGAAACTGGATGCTGCTAACCATGAGCTGGGCTTCCCCTTAAGGCAGCAACTGTACTTTGGTCTTGATTGCAGGGAATTCCTTTCCCAAGCACACAGAGAGGTAAGCGTCAGGATGGTCTTACAGTATGACTTCTAACATCAACCTATTAGGAACAATCTGAATACTGTCTCCCCAAGACCAGCGAAATAAATTGGTCCATCCATGCAATGGCATATTATGTAGAAGGTTGGAGAATACTATGTACACTGCATGATCCTATTGATGTAAAATATCCCTGTAAAGTATATTTAGATAGGAATTTACATATCAAAGTTGAACTCTGTGGTTGTTAATTGGGGAGACCATGGGATGGGACAAGGAGGGACCTTATCATGGTGGAGAGACAGCCTCTACCCATGCTGGTTGCAGGGGAATCCCACACTGTTATGCACAATGTGCCCTGTCTTCACCCCTGCCCGACACAGCCTGCCCTACTCACCCTCACAAAGGGTCTCCAGCCACGATGCAGAGCTGGACACCAGACCTCAGAGGGAAGCCCTGCTCTGCACTGTGTCCTACTGTGACCTCCACTGGGCCCCACCTGCTGGGCTTCTTGCAGACACTCACTCTGGTCTGGTCACATACAAGAAAATCCAGGTGCCACCTCCAGCCATAAATAAAGCCCGAATAAACCTTGTTGCCTGGGTCTATTTGGGCTTTATTTATGGGTCAAGCCTGAATAAACCCAGCAACACAGAGGAGGGATGAATCCCCAAACCATAGTGCCCAGTGCCCCAGGCCAAACCTCTCACTCATCCTTTGTGAGTCACCGGAGAGAAGTTCTAAAGCAGCAAAACAGCCTGTGGGGGAAGAAATCAGACAGCAGCAGCCTCTAGGGGATGGGGGCAGGGATTGCCTGGGAAGAGAGCTGAGGCAACATTCTGGGGACAACTCTGATGTTCTGAGCCTTCAAGTGCACATTTTCTAGAACTCATCAAATGATACACTTAAGTCTGCTGCATTTGAAAAGAAAAAAATAAAACAAAACTCAATGAAAAGTGTTCCGGAGGTAAAGATATGCAGAATAATGGGTTTGTGGGTGTGATAGTCTGATCAGTATAAGTTATTTTGAAATGCATCAAGAAATAAGATGGATTGATGGAGAGAGAGAGGTAAGAAAGAGAGAGGAGTTAGATAAATATGTGACCAGGGATATATGGTTAGATATTAATTGCAAATCTAGTGGAGAGAGGAATGTTCATTATATGTTCATTTCCATTTTTGCTATATGTTTGAAATCTTCTGTAATAAACGGTTGGAATAAAAACAATGAAGTGGATGATAAAAAAAGATAATGCTGTGGACACAGCCAAGCAGAAGTTACGGTTCTTACTGAGTGATGAGTGACTATGAGACACCAAGGGCTGTGAGAAGCCTCGGGGGCCCAGCTGACCAGGAAAGGCTGCAGATTGGGGCACTCTGAGAGTGAAGTCTCAAGGGCTGGGTGGGCTGGACACAGTAAAGCTGGCCAAAGTTTTGCAGGAAACCCAATATCCCCACCCCCAGCCTCTGCAGCAGATGGGCAGACTTAGAGTAGAGGCTGGACATTGGAAGGCCCAGTTGTCTGGCTTGGGGGCCTCAGCTTCCGGAAGGTTACAGAAGTAGCCTCCTCTGCCCTTCGGGTCCTGTGTAGAGGAGGGGCTGGAGCAAAGGCCTGGAGGCAGGGAGGCCAGCAGAAGCCTCTGCCTCTTCCTAGAGGTAGCCCAAGGTGCTGAAGCAGCTGCGTGCCTCATGCTCACACCCTCCTGGCTTTCCCTCACTCGGCTCACTGACTTATTCAGAATGACAGCTGCTGCTTTATTTGGGGTCCAGGTTCCTGCCTTGAGCTTTCTATCTCAGTGACAATCATGCTGTGTGGCAGCTTTTGACAAGATGACAGCGATTATAAAGGTCAGAGCAGCACTGCTAGGCCTCACTGGCAGAGGGTGTGCAGCAGGCACCTGTCACCCCAGCTAGGCCACCACGGGGCAGGAATGACAACAGGCATCCTTGCCTGAGGTCTGCAGGCCTGTGTGTGTCCTGGGGACATGATCAGAGAATGGAAGCTCTCAAGTTGCTTGCAAGCTGGGATGTGCAAGAAAAGACCCTGCACATGTGTGGGGTCTCTCTCCATGTCCACACCTTGCGCAGGTCACAGGGTCAGAGACAGGAGGAGTCAGAGAGCTTCCACCTACAGGGTTCAGCTAGAGATGCTTTTATCCTGGGGTGTTCTTTAACCACTTTCCTCCCCAACCTGGTCTCAGTGTGAGGGTGGAGACAGAGTCAGGGGTCAGTGATGGAAGTCTTAGCACCAGCTCCTGCAGGTAAGGGCCACCAGCTTCTAGAGCCTATGCCAATCACCGTGAACTCCACTGTTTCTATGTCCCACTGCAGATCTGAGAGACGGTATTGTTATTTTTCCTTCTTGGAGATGAAATTGGAGTTGGTAGATATTCAGCAGTTTGCCTCGGTTTCATGTCCTTGAACATCAGGGATCAGATATGAACGCTGCTCTGTCTGAACCCACAGCCTATTGCACTGTAGTCTTGCAATTCAGAGCACCACAGCCAGGACCAGTTTCCTGGATATGCATCCAGCTGCATCCAACTAGATGCTGTCATTGGGAGCATGTGCTTATCCACCCATCTCAACTCTACAAATCCCAGTGATGTGGATGCTTGAGCTGGCACACACAGATCTCAGTTCAGAGAGAAAGCTTCTATCAGCAATGTGCTACACAGGATCCTCCCCAATCTGATGCAGGGACCGTCCCAGGGGAGGGAGGGCATCCTCATCAGGTTCCAGATCTCAGGGAGGCCGTCCCAACTGAACCATAGGGTGTAATGATAGCTGTGAACATCTGTTGGATGCCTTTGTCAGGATCTGTTACTAGTATGACATTGGCCATGAACTATGTCCAATTCTTTTCTTCATCCACTGAAATAATCACATTTTTCTTCATTTTTCTGATGAGGAAAATCACATTGATATTTTATATATTGAATCAGGTTGGCATTTCAGGGGTGAACTCTAATTAGTCTTGATGCATTGTCCTTTTTTATGTTGTCGGCTTCTGTTATTGTTTGGTTGAGGGTTTTTAAAATAAAGTTTTTCTTATTTCTTAATTAAATTTCAGGTTTTGAGCTAAAAAAAATATGTACGCTTGTAATCAGTTAGCGATATTTTTGTGTCAGGTCATTTTGCGGCATACATTAAACATACAGAGCTGTTTGCCAATTATATCCTAATAAAGCTAGAAAGTGAAAGTAAAAGTCGCTTAGTCATGTCCGACTCTTTGTGACCTCATGGACTATAGAGTCCATGGAATTCTCCATGCCAGAATACTGGAGGTGGTAGCCGTTCCCTTCTACAGGAGATCTTCCCAACCCAGGGATTGAACCCAGGTACCCTGCATTACAGGTGGATTCTTTACTAGCTGAGCCACCAAGGAAGAAGTAGTTGTACAAACACATAGACACACATAACCCCCCACATATACACCTCACATACACATTCTCTTATAGGCCCCGTGTAGTCATATGCCCCCAAATTTCTGTGCAATCACTCCACACACTCAGACACCACACTCACGCATACAACTCACACTACACACGCAAACCATATTTACTGAAACCATGTGCTCACAGTACACCCACAGTGCACACTGGACATACTAACAACTCACACAAACACACACCATTGTATTTACAAAAGCAACTCCAGCTCTTACCTCCTACACAGATATCAGAAGGCTCCACAGAAGTAATTTCAATACAGGACTTACTTTCGAGCTAAAATAGGGAGATGAGGGACAGGAGCAGGGAATGTGAATGGCAGGAACTTGTTGAGAACCCACCTCTTCCCGCTTCTCAAGTCCAGCCCTCACTCACTGGATCAACGATGTTTTTAAGAGCTTTGAATCCGTGGTCCACTGCAAACACGTGATATGGACTGTCTGCAATTTCCATTAACTACAGTGGAGAGGAGATGGTTGGCACACAGTCAGAGGTTGAAAACACAATAGATCTTATCCCAGGAAATGGACTCTTGCCTGCTGCCATGTTGGATTCCAAGGGCCACTCTCTGGCATCTATCAGCAGCCCACCCTCAGGAAGTGGAAAGCTCCTCCACCCGCCCCTCTGGTGTGTAGGTTTACACAACACTTGCTCTTCATATACCATGACTGTCTGTTGTGCAAACACTTGGGCTGGGGTAGAGGGACACCGCTGGGTGATGCTGGGACCGCTGTCTCTGAAAGCTTTCCCCAGCTGGACTCAAGAGTGGCACGTGGTTCCCCATTCAGAATTACCTGATTTTCCTTAAAGTTTTTTACCCCCACGCAGTATACTGTCGCTCCCATTTTCCGAGCCTTGTCAGCCTACGAGAAAAAGAGCATTGAGTATAATTCATCAAACAAGTGGAACCCAAAGCTGGTAACGATGGTCTGGACTCACTTCTTTTATAGTTTCTTTTAGTGGCAGTTCCTCCAGAGTTCCATCAGTCAGACAGATAATCATGGAATGAACCTTGCTTTCTGCAGAAAAAATAGGGAGTTGCCTTGTGAGCAAGGCACCTGGGGTGACCTGCCTCAGGCTGCCAGACCCACAGTGCTGCTCCCACACCTTCTCCTCCTGGGAGGGGCCACCCTGACACCAGAACCTGCCACCCAGAGCACCTCGAAAGAAAAGGGGCCTTAGCCCAGGACCCACTTGACAGATGAGGAGCCTGAGACTGGCTCAGATCTCTTCCTAGTGGACCCTCACTAGGGGCAGGTGGACAGCCTTTATCCTAAATGGCAACTGCAGCTACATCCTGCAAGGACAAGCCTCTGAGGTGAGCATAGGGAAGAACAGCCAGACTGACTGTCAGATGCTTGGGCAGCAGGCCCTGCCCAGCTCCCTGCCTTTCCCCAGCAGTCTCTGCATCTTTCCTGATGAGGGCTGCAACCCTACCGTCTACATGCAGATGGTTCTGGGCCGAGCACAGCCTTTCTCACTGTTGGAAACATGGTCACAGGATGAGAGTCAACCAGAGGGGACAGGTTGAAGGGAAAGGGGGCAGAGCCAGAACTGTGGTGGACAGAGCGTGGGCAGGTAGGGGACCTCAAGGTCTCTGCTCCCTGCTCATTGTCCCTGGAATTTTTTTTCTTTTTCATGCAGTTCAACTGTAGGTCAAGCACTTGATATCTAGTAAGAACTAGATAGATGTAATAGATGTAATAGATGATCCCATATGGTTCTCAGGAACATCCCAGGGGGAGCTTTTCATCCTCACTGCGGGGAGAAGGAACCTGCAGCACGGAGCAGGCAAGGAGCTTGCCCCAAGAGTCAGCGCTAGGAGCTGGCCGAGGAGGGTCTGCACCAGCCCTTGCTGAGGCCGGGCCTGGCTCTGTCCCAGCTGAGCACAGTGATGTCAGCGGGCAACTTACCTCCTGAGTGAGCTTGTTCAATTTGCTCAATTGCCTGCAACAAATTGAAGGAAAGTGGGGGAGGTGAGAAGTGAGAAGACCCAATAATTCTTTAAGAATGTGACAAAGCAGAATAAATTCTCAGGGCTGTAGGGTCTGTACCTTTTTAAATCCTTCCTGCATGTATGTGTCTCCTGTAGGCACTATATTCTGAAGTCTGATAAGACCATCATGAACTTCATTTCTGAAAAAAGTCAGTAAAAGGGGTTGAGGAGGAATGAAGGTTGACAGTTACAAAATAGACCAGCTGTGCTGGTGCCATTCTGCTCTGTGGAGACCTGCCTGGACCAGAGAACACAAGTGGCCCTGTCGTGACCCTTCTGTCCATGTCTTCACACTGATAGGACTGACCCTAATGCTTCTTTGTCTACCACCCAGTAAGCGTGGAGGATGCTGCTCTTCAGTCCTATAAATAGGACCTGGCTTTCAATGTGCTCATCCCTGTCTCAGCAGGCAGACCTCAGGGGACT